>NC_048600.1:6126020-6726020 GCF_003668045.3 Cricetulus griseus | reverse complement strand
AATATTAAGAAACATACCATATCTGTATTTCCACATTACCTCATTCAGAATGACTGTTTCCAATTCCAGCCAATCACTTGAAAATTTCAGTCTCATTTTTCTTAACAGCTGAATAGTGTTCCACTGTGAAAATATATTACATTTTTATTATTGATTCATCAGTTGATAGACACCTAGGCTGTTACAGAGAAGGGACAAGGGCTATTCATTTAGGGATGAATAGCTAATGTTTAATATATTTCCCAAAAAGTCATATAGAAACCCATTACTGGTTTTTATTGTGACTCACTGGGTTCTTAATACAAAGTGATAAAAATAGTTAGATTCTATTAATGGAAAATTCAAGAAAGAAAATTGCTGAAACAAGTTTGAAGTATATTTCAATAAATAGTTCAATAAACATCAAATAAGAGAAAGTTGTATTATCCATTTGGTAATCACCTAACACACAACTTCACTGCATACAAAAATAGCTTCCAGGCTCACAACCTCTTTGTCTACTTACAATTAGAAACCAAGATGCTTTTTGGAACAATAGTCTCTGTCAGAGATGGTATTGTCTTTCAGAACCTAATATAGCTCCACTGCCTTTAATTCCATGTCCTGAGTGAGTCATGCCACTTTCCCTCACTTATCTTCATGATCTTTTTTTTTTTTAATTTTATTAGTTCTAGTGAGGGAACAAGCTTAGTTCAAGTCCCTTCTCCCTCTCCGTTCCCTCACCCCCAACCCTCCTCCCCCACCCCCAGCCACCCCCACCCCATCCACCCACCACTCCCCAGGCAGGGTAGGGCCCTCAACTGGGGCTCTGCAAAGTCCACCAAGTCTTCCTATGCTGGTCCTGGGCCCTTCCCCATGTGTCCAGGGCCAGAGTGTAACCCTTCATATGGGATGGGCTCTCAAAGTCCCTTCTTGCACCAGGGAAAAATACTAATCCACCACCAGAGGCTCCCTGGAGTGCAGAGGCCTCCTTATTGACATTCATGTTCAGGGGTCTGGACCAATCTTGTACTTGCCTCCCCGACAGCATCTGGGGTCAATGTGCTCTCCCTTGTTCAGGTCAACTGTTCCTGTGGGTTTCTCCAACCTGGTACAGACCCCTTCGTTCTTCATTCCTCCCTCTCTTCAACTAAATTCCCGATTTCGGCTCATTGTATATCTGTGGATGTCTGTCTCTGTTTCCATCAGCCACTGGATGAGGGCTCTATGATGGCATAAAGAGAAGTCATCAATCTCATTTTAGGGGGAGGGATTTTAGGTTATCCTCTCCACCGTTGCCTGGATTGTCAGATCGTATCATCCTTGTAGGTCTCTGGAGATCTCCCTGGTTCCAGATCCCTTCTCGGGCCTATAGTGGCTCCCTCTGATATCGTATCTCTCATCCTGCTCTCTTTCCTCTATTCTTCCCCCAACTCAATGTTTCTGCCCTTCCATTTCCTCTCCTCTTCTCTTCTTCTCTTGCTCTTATTTTAGCAGTACCTTTCCCCCCACCCTCATGCCCCCAATTAGTTCGGGAGTTCATGCCACTTCCAATCCTGGGGACCATTTAATCCCTTAAGGTCCTTCATGTTTCCTAGTTTCTTTGGTGAAGAGCATTATAGACTGGTCATCCTTTGCTCTATGTCTAAAATTCATATATCAGAGAGTACATACCATGTTTGTCTTTTTGTGACTGGGTTACCTCACTCAGGATGGTTTCCTCTAGTTCCATCCATTTGCCTGCGAATTTCAAGATTCCATTGCTTTTTTCTGCTGAGTAGTACTCCATTGTATAGATGTGCCACATTTTCTCAATCCATTCTTCAGTAGAGGGGCATCTAGGTTGCTTCCAGGTTCTGGCTATTACAAACAATGCTGCTATGAACATGGTTGAACATATGTCCTTGTTGTAAGTACATGCCCTATTTGGGTATATACCCAAGAGAGGAATGGCTGGATCTTGAGGTAGACTGATTCCCATTTTTCTGAGCAACCGCCATACTGATTTCCAGAGTGGTCTTACAAGTTCGCACTCCCACCAGCAATGGAGGAGTGTTCCTTTTTCTCCACATCCTCTCCAGCATAGATTGTCATTGGTAATTTTTATTTTAGCCATTCTGACAGGCGTGAGATGGTATCTCAGAGTTGTTTTGAATTGCATTTCTCTGATGGCCAATGATTTTTAGCACTTTGTTAAGTGTCTTTCAGCCATTTCAGATTCCTCTGTTGAGAGTTCCCTGTTTAGTTCTGCACCCCACTTTTTAATTTCATTGTTTGGTGTTTTGGTGGCTAGCTTCTTGAGCTCCTTATATATTTTGGAAATCAGTCCTCTGTCAGATGTGGGATCGGTGAAGGTCTTTTCCCATTCTGTGGGTGGTCATTTTATCCTACTGACTGTTTCCTTTGCCTTGCAGAAGCTGCTCAGTTTCAGGAGGACCCATTTATTAATTGCAGTCCTCAGTGTCTGTGCTACTGGTGTAATGTTCAGGAAGTGGTCTCCTGTGCCAATTTGTTCAAGGGTAATTCCCACTTTCTCTTCTAGAAGATTCAGTGTGGCTGGATTTATGCTGAGATCTTTGATCCATTTGCACTTAAGTTTTGTGCATGGTGACAGGTATGGATCTATCTGAAATTTTCTGCATGTCCGAATCCAGTTGTGCCAGCACCATTTGTTGAAGATGCTATCTTTTTTCCATTGTATAGATTTAGCACATTTGTCAAAAATAAGGTATTCATAGGTGCGTGGGTCAATATCAGGGTTTTCAATTCAATTCCATTGGTCTATCAGTCTATTTTTGTGCCAATACCAAGATGTTTTCAGAACTATGGCTCTATAGTAGAGCTTGAAGTCGGGATGGTGATGCCTCCAGAATATCCTTTATTGTAAAGAGTTGTTTTGGCTATCCTGGGCTTTTTATTTTTCCATATAAAGTTGAGTATTGTTCTTTCAATGTCTGTGAAAAACTGTGTTGGGATTTTGATGGGGATTGCATTGAATCTGTAGATTGCTTTTGGCAGGATTGCCATTTTTACAATGTTAATTCTACCTATCCAAGATCATGGGAGATCTTTCCATTTTCTGGTATCTTCTTTAATTTCTTTCTTTAAAGTCTCAAAGTTCTTATTGTACAGATCTTTCACTTTTTTGGTTAGTGTTACCCCAAGATATTTTATGTTGCTTGTGGATATTGTGAAAGGTGATGTTTCCCTGATTTCTTTCTCATTGGATTTATCATCTGTATATAGTAGGGCTACTGATTTTTTTGAGTTAATTTTGTATCCTGCTACCTTGCTGAAGGTGTTTATCAGCCGTAGGAGTTCCCTGGTAGAGTTTTTCGGGTCACTAATGTAGACTATCATGTCATCTGCAAATAGTGAAAGTTTGACTTCATCCTTTCCAATTTGTATCCCTTTGATCCCCTTTTCTTGTCTTATTGCTATAGCCAGAACTTCAAGTACAATATTGAAGAGATATGGAGAGAGTGGACAGCCTTGTCTTGTTCCTGATTTTAGAGGAAACGCTTTGAGTTTCTCTCCATTTATTTTGATGTTGGCTATTGGTTTGGTGTATATTGCGTTGATCATGTTTAGATATGTTCCTGTTATTCCTGTTCTCTCCAAGATCTTTATCATGAAGGTATGTTGGATTTTGTCAAAGGCTTTTTCAGCATCTAGTGAGATGATCAGGTGGTTTTTCTTTTTCAGTTTGTTTATATAGTGGATTACATTGATGGTTTTTCGTATGTTGAACCATCCTTGCATCCCTGGGATGAAGCCTACTTGATCATGGTGGATGATTTTTCTGATATGTTCTTGGATTCGGTTGGCCAATATTTTATTGAGTATTTTAGCATTGATGTTCATGAGGGATATCTCTTTCTTAGTCATATCTTTGTGTGGCTTGGGTATCAAAGTGATTGTAGCCTCGTAGAAAGAGTTTGGCAATATCCCATCTGCTTCTATTGTGCGGAACAGTTTGAGGAGTACTGGAATTAGCTCTTGTTTGAATTTCTGGTAGAATTCTGCAGTGAAGCCATCTGGCCCTGGGCTTTTTTTTGGTTGGGAGGCTTTTGATTACTGCTTCTATCTCATTAGTGGTTATAGGTCGATTTAAACTGTTTATCTGATCTTGATTTAATTTTGGTAAGTGGTATTTACCCAGAAAGCTGCCCATTTCCTTTAGATTTTGGAATTTTGTGGAATACAGGTTTTCAAAGTATGACCTAAAGATTCTCTGGATTTCCTCAGTGTCCATTGTTATATCTCCCTTTTCATTTCTGATTTTGTTAATTAGCATGCTCTCTCTCTGCCTTTTGGTTAGTTTGGCTAGAGGTTTGTCTATCTTATTGATCTTCTCAAAGAACCAACTCTTTGTTTCATTGATTCTTTGTACTGTTTTCCTAGTTTCTACTTTGTTGATTTCTGCTCTCAGGTTGATTATTTCCTGGCATCTACTCCTCCTTGGTGTGTTTGCTTTTTTTTTGCTCTAAAGCTTTCAGTTGTTCTGTCAATTCTCTAATGTGACTTTCCTTCAGTTTCTTCATGTGAGCACTTAGTGCTATGAACTTCCCTCTTAGCACTGCTTTCAGGGTGTCCCATAAGTTCGGGTATGTTGTGTCTACATTCTCATTAAATTCTAGGAAGTCTTTAATTTCTTTTTTTATTTCTTCCTCAACCCAGGAATGGTGCAATTGGGAGTTATTCATTTTCCACACAAATGTAGGTTTTCTGCAATTCGTATTGCTGTTGAATTCTAGCTTTAATGCATGGTGGTCTGATAAGATACAGGGGGTTATTTCAATACTTTTGTAACTGTGGAGGTTTGCTTTGCTGCCAACTATGTGGTCAATTTTTGAGAAGGTTCCATGTTGCGCTGAGAAGAAGGTATATTCTTTTGTGTTTGGATGGAAAGTTCTATAGATATCTGTTAAACCAAGTTGTGTCATAACTTCTTTCAGATCATTTGTTTCTTTGTTAATTTTCTGTCTAGTGGTTCTGTCCAATGGTGTAAGGGGGGTGTTGAAGTCTCCTACTATAAGTGTGTGTGGTTTTATGTGTGGTTTGAGCTTTAGTAATGTTTCTTTTACAAATGTGGGTGCTTTTGTGTTAGGGGCATAGATGTTCAGGATTGAGACTTCATCTTGATGGATTTTTCCTGTGATGAGTATGAAATGCCCTTCTTTATCTCTTTTGATTGCTTTCAGTTTAAAGTCTAATTTGTTAGATATTAGGATTGCTACCCCAGCTTGTTTCTTGAGCCCATTTGATTGGAAAATTTTTTCCCATCCTTTTACTCTGAGGTATCGCCTGTCTTTGAAGTTGAGGTGTGTTTCTTGTAAACAGCAGAAGGATGGATTCTGTCTTCGTATCCATTCTGTTAGCCTATATCTTTTTATGGGTAAGTTAAGACCATTGACATTTAGGGATATTAATGTCCATTGTTCATTGGTTCTTCTTTGTTTTGGATTTATTGTTGGTGGTATCATTGCGTGTGGATTTTACCCTCCTGTTTCTTTTTGTGTTTGGTGAAATTAGATTAACTACTGCCAGTGTTTTTGTGAGTGTAGTTATGTTCATTGGGTTGGAGTTTTCCTTCCAGAGCCTTCTGTAGTGCTGGATTTGTGGATATGTATTGTTTAAATCTGTTTTTGTCGTGGAATATCTTGTTTTCTCCATCTATAGTGATTGAAAGTTTTGCTGGGTACAGTAGTCTGGGTTGACATCCATGCTCCCTTAGTGCTTGTAGGGTATCTATCCAAGACCTTCTGGCTTTCAGAGTTTCCATTGAGAAGTCGGGTGTGATTCTGATTGGTTTGCCTTTATATGTTACTTGGCCTTTTTCCTTTGCTGCTCTTAATATTTTCTCTTTATTCTGTAGATTTGGTGTTTTGATTATTATGTGTTGGGGGACTTCTTTTTGTGGTCCAGTCTGTTTGGTGTCCTGTAAGCTTCTTGTACTTTCATAGGCATATCCTTCTGTAGGTTGTGGAAGTTTTCTTCTATGATTTTGTTGAATATGTTTTCTGTACCTTTGAGCAGCGTTTCTTCACCTTCTTCTATTATTCTCAGGTTTGGCCTTTTACGGTGTCCCATATTTCCTGGATATTTTGTGTTAGGGTTTTGTTGGACTTGAGGTTCTCTTTGGTTGATGAATGTATATCCTCTAGCGAGTCTTCAGTAGCTGAGATTCTGTCTTCCATCTCTTGAATCCTGTTGGATATACTTACATCTTTAGTTCCTGATCGTTTATCCAACCTTTCCATTTCCAACATGGTCTCATTCTGTGTTTTCTTTATTGTGTGTATTTCAGCTTTCATGCTTTGAACTATTTCAAGAGCTTCCTTCACTTGCTTGGATGTTTTTTCTTGGCTTTCTTTAGATTCTTTAAGAGATTTATTTATTTCTTGAATTTTTTGGTTTGTCTTTTCCTCCAATTCGTTTAATTTTTTGTTTGCTTTCTCTTCTATTTCTTTAAGGGATTTTCTTGTTTCCTCTTTAAAGGTCTCTATCAACTTGCTGAGATAATTTTTGAGGTCCATCTCATCTTCATGCTCTGTGTTGGGCTTTTCAGATCTTGCTGGAGTGGAGTCCCTAGATTCTGGTGGTGTCATATTGGTCTTTCTGTTGTTGAGTGAAATCTTATTCTGTCTTCTCCCCATATCTTCTTTTAGTGGGTGCAGGTGGGTTCTATCTCCTCTTGTGACCCAGTGGTGTGTGGGGGCCAGGAATTCAATGTCCACAACTCTGGATGATCTTGACGCTCCTGGTAGTCTCCTCAGTAGTTCCTAGTTCCTCGGTCGTTCGGCGGAATGGAAGAGTGGGGTGCTAGCAGATTCGGGGCACAGGGAGCTCCTCCCTGCCTGGGCGTGTCTGGCCCAAGCCCACAGGCACAGGCGGGGGTGGGAGGATGGATGTGGTCAGGGTGTATGCTGTTCTGGCCTGGGGTCGGGAGCGGGCAAAAATTCACTCACCTTGTTCCTGCTCAGTCGGCAGTGGAATGGAAGAATAGGGTGCTAGCAGATTTGGGGCGCAGGGAGCTCCTCCCTGCCTGGGCGTGTCTGGCCCAAGCCCTCAGGCATAGGCAGGGGTGGGGGGATGGGGTGGGCAGGGTGTATGCTGTTCTGGCCTGGGGTCGGAAGCGGGCAGAAACTCACTCACCTAGTTCCAGGTCAGTCAGCGGTGGAATCATCTTCATGATCTTATAAGAAATTATCTGCAATGCTGCAGGGGATAATAAATGTAAAGGTTCAAAAGCTGTATAGGACATGAACATACTTTTCTGTGCTAATGGATCTATTATGCTGTGAGCAAGGGATTGCATGTATCTACTGTCAAACACCATGTTCTTCATTCTTTGTACTGATTCACCTCCTAAACATGTTCTAACTTGGACAGAGTAAATGCACATATTTTGTGATAAATTTATTCCACAAATACTGTTCTTAAAGCAGTATATTCAGTGTTACTTATTGGGGTAGGACCTAAAATCCCTGTATTTTCAACTCTTTATGAATAAATGTATGTGATAATTCTATGTCATGTTAAACCATGCATTTAGTGTGGCTATAAATAATGAATTATCACTCAATGTTGACCAATTGAACACCATTGGTTTTCATTCTTCAGGTGACTTCTTTTATGGTTAATATATCAACTACTTCACAGGTCTATAATTGCTGGATGGCCTGGTCCACCAAGAATTCAAATTAAGATGACACAGTGTAAGAGTTGAGGGAATAAATTGATTTGACAGTATTCTATTAAATCAATTTAGGACACCATAAAAGTAGCTGTGAAAGCATTTCCAGCACTTCCACTCCATGATTGCTAAAATTCTAGGCTGGCAGCTCTTAAGAAAATTGTAGTTTCCTTTAGATCAATATATAAATCTGTGTGGTATTCTCTTTCACTATACATAGGATGAAGGCTTGTTTATACAGGTATATTTTTTCTCTATCAGAGAGTCCTACAAAATGCATCTTCTATATAACAATATTTTTCTCTAGCCTTATTTTGACAGGCATTCAATATTTTAATTATCCTGTTTACATTCCTACTTCTAATACCTAAACAATAGATTCAGATGAGATTGTGAATGGCAATGCAAAATCTAAATAAGACATATTCATACTTATTTTTTCATTATATGTATCTGCATAATTTAGAATAGTCTGTCTTATTTAAAAGGATGGAAGAGTGATTTAATTTTATTCTCTTTAGGTGTTACCAAACAGGAACACAGGCCCTATTGTCTCTTATTAGAATATCCAAAACCAAGACAAATTATAACATTAGCTTTTTTTGTGGGGCAAGTTTTGTTTGGGCACACTACCCAACACATTTGTAAAATGATGATACTTAGTTTTAATATCCTAAAGAATTTAGCACCCTTGAAAATTTAAAGTTTAGAGTACTAGTATTGTCTTCCTTGAACATTTCATCTGCTGTTTTGATTGATATCTTCAACAACAGAAGCATACAACCTCAAGAAATAAGGTCAAGACATACTGAAAACTCATTAATAACCCTATGTAAATTCATCATCAAAGGCAGGGATAAAAGGGAAGAGTGATTTAAAAATAGTTTTCAAAGAGAATTTTCATTTCAAAACCTTTGTAAAAAAACAAATGTGATGGAAGAAATGGAGAATTTGAGGAGTATCACCCTCAAAACCTCACACAAAGCCTAACCATGTGGATGTGAGATTTTTCTTTACACCTTGTTTCTAAATATTCATTTTTAAGTATTATTCTGATGTTTATTCTTCCTCAGAATCCTTTTACTTGACAGATGTTTTAATTTTCATGGATGCTACTACCAAGGTACCCCATTATATCACCACTTTCTTCATATTAAAATCTGGCTAAGTGTGGGACACTTGTAAGAAGGTGTTCTATGTTGGGAAAAGACTCATCAGAAGTAGAATGTTTTCATTGGGTGTAGGAATGGCAGGATTGCTTCTAAAGCTAGCTCCTCTAGAGAACTGCAGGCTTAAAAAGCAGGAAGACTGGTTAGCTATAGTGGATGATATTCTTACTTTTGTTTCCCACTCATGAATTCAGGTGGCTAATGTGATTATCTTCTTGGAAGATCCCAGAATCATGTAAGAGACAAAACCTAGGCTATAACCATTTTATGGGCTGGGTACACAGATTGAATAAAAAGAAAAGAGCAAGCTGAATACCTGGGTATACTTCTCCTTCTACTTTCTGACTGGACATGAAGTGACATACTGCCTGATACTTCTGGCACCAAGCCTTCCCCAACATGGGTCTATATCTTTAAGTCTGTGGGCCAAACAATCCCTCCTTTCCTTAATTTGCTTTAGTCAGATATTTTGTCACAGCTGTGATAACTGTGTAGTAATATTAATAATATGTATACAAACATATATAGATATATCTGGTATAATAAGTTACACAAGCATTTCTTAAGTATCTTCCAGACTATATATGAATTTGACTCTTTACAGATAGTCACAAAATGAATTTTAATCACTATTGAATTCTTCATTATCCTTTGATCATAAAGTTTATGAGTCTTGGACTCAGAATAGAAATCCCAGGCTTTTCATGCAAATAAGCCACCAAAACCTCCAGATGAATATTTCCATTGATTTAACCAGAACCTTCCATTTCAGGCAGGAAGTTGTGATAAACTACAAAAACTAGACAAGAAAAGTTATGCTGAAAGAGGTTGAAAATATGTCATTAAAGCATTGGTAATATATTTTCAATGTGGAGTATTAAGTTTATAATAATATGATGGCTTCACTATAAAGAGGGAAGCTAGAAACAAGCCGATCTTTTCCTTGAGGAGTCACATGTATTCATTGATCCCCAATTGTTCATGTGCTTCATCTCATACTAGAAAATAAAAGAAAACCTTCCTCTGGATTACTGGTTCATTGGTCCTTGCAGGAAGATGGAAAATTCAGGGAACAATGATCCAACAGCTATGGATGTGATGGAGCTAGACATCCAGGAGATGACTTTGGTGAAATCAACTCAACTTTACTCCAGAGTATAGGGAATATATAGGACTGGGAAGCCTGAGGACAAACCCTAATTTGCAGTACGTGGCATGCTCCTATCATAAGGCTTCATATGTGGTAGCAGGGTCCTATAGCAAAGCTGCTAGCACATGTCTTATTTACTATATGTGCAACAACAGGGGAAAATGTCTAGCAGGAAACTGTGCCAAGTGTCATGATAGAGATAAATCAGACATCCAGTCTCAGAGACAGATTTCAGATAAGGTCAGTCTCCGAGGTCCAGAGACATTCATCACATAAGGGCAGGTAGAAAACAGGAAGTCTCGCTGGGGAGAGAGTCCCCAATGTGTTCCAGCTTTGGAGAAAGTTGCCAGGTCATGATAGACTGCAACCTCTGACCAGCAGGGGTCCCAGCAAGTGTTCAAAGACAGATACAACAAATCTATAATACATGGAGGGAAAGAACATATCATAGTTAAAAGGATTTTTTTTAATTTTTTCTGTTTGAATTTTTCCCTTTTTAAAATTTAAATTAGAAACAAACTTGTTTTACATGTCAATCCCAGTTACCTCACCCACTCCTAGTCACATACCCCCACCAACCCCCTATCCCAATCCCTTTCTGCTCCCCAGGTAGGGTAAGGCCTTCCATGGGGTATCTTCAAAGTCTGTCATATCATTTAGAGCAGGGCCTAGGCAGTCGTCCCCAACCCCTACCCCGCCGTGTGCCTAGGCTAAGAGAGTATCCCTCTATGTGGAATGGGCTCCCAAAAGTCTGTTCATATACTAGGGATAAATACTGATCCACTACTAGAGGCCCCATAGATTACCCAGGCCTCCAAATTGACACCCATGTTCAGGGAGTCTGGGTCAGTCCTATGTTGGTTTCCCAGCTCTCAGTCTGTGGCCCATGAGCAACCCTTGTTCAGGTCAGCTGTTTCTGTGGGTTTCTCCAGCCTGGTCTTGACCACTTTGCTCATCACTCCTCCCTCTCTGCAATTGGATTCCAGGAGTTCAGATCAGTGTTTATCTATGGATGTATGCTTCTTCTTCTATCAGCTACTGGATGAAGGCACTAGGATGGCATATAAGGTAGTCATCAATCTCATTATCAGAGAAGGGCATTTAAGGTAGCCTCTCCACTATTGCTTAGATTGTTAGATGGGTCATCCTTGCAGATCACTGGACATTTCCCTAGTGCCAGTTTTCTCTTCAAAACTGTAATGGTTCCCTCTATTATGGTATCTCTTTTCTTGCCCTTCTCTATTCTTCCCTTGACTCACTCTTCCTGCTCCCTCATGTCCTCCTCTCCACTCCTTTTCTCCCCTTCTCTTTCTCCTAACTCACTCTCCCTTAAAAGTTTTAAAGAAATATAAATAAGGAAAAACCTTCTGAAGCTGTATGCATGTAGTTACATGTAGGAGGGAAATTGAGGTCTTATGAGAACATGACAACTGAACAGACACTTGGGATGTGAGGGAGTGAGATTTACAAGTATTGATGCAAAGAAATTTCTGATCAGAGGGAGAAGGGCAAAAGCATAGAGGATGTGTTTTTGTTTGCCATATTTAAGGAATTTCAGTGGCATAAATATAGTATTACAAAGTCAGTAGTGAAGAACACAGAAATAGTGTTGGAACACACCATAGGGCTTCATGTTACAGAAAATATAACAACAACCTATAATGGGGTGATGGGGAGACCTTGGAAGTTTTTTTCTAAGAAGTGACATCTGGTGACTTGATTCAAGATGATCACATTAGCTACCTACCCATGAAAATAGATAAAAGGAGCCAAGTAAGGATGCAGGGACTTAGTTCAGTTACAGTTTGATCCAACTATGAAATACTGTGGCTTCTAATTCTGTAACAGTAGAGGTTATTAAAATAATACTTAGGTTTTTAACAACAATCTACAAAAAGAAGCCACAAATTTGAATGGGAAGAAGGGGAGTAGAAAAGGAAGGGGGACTTTTTACTTATACTTTTATACCCACATATAAGTACAGTTCTTATCCTTCAAAGAATCCTCGTTTTGTACAGATGGAGACCAACAATGAAAACCTATACTGGTGAAAATGCAGAGAACAATTAAAGAGTGATGGGAAGCCCAGCTCCAACAGACATATCTTCAACATAATGCCTGCACTTGAACCTCAGGGAACCTCATGAAAGGGGAAGAGAGCAGCAAGATTGCAAGAGCCAGAGGACAAGGAAGTTTGATGAGAAATCCTGTCTGCTAAGAATGACATGAAAGCTACCCCAAGATTCTAAAACAATACAGTTGCATAAACAATACTGGAACAATCACAACATCAACAGATACACTAACATGGCAGAGGGACATCTCATGGTACCCTATCCCTAGACAAAGAATTAGAGGTAACTGAAGACTGCTGAGAGAGGAAGAATTAGTCTTCCTGGAGAAAGAGCACATTAATTAGCTAATATACAGCCAGAGGTCAGCCATGAAATCATGTACATAAAAGCAATGCTAAATTGACTTAACAGTGTATGGTGTGTATGTGTGTGTGTGTGTGTGAAAGAGAGGGTGTGTGTGAGAGAATGATAGAGAAGAAGAGGCCATGAATTTGAAAGTGTGAACAGAGGAACATTTAGAGGTGTTGGAGGGAAAGGACATGGGAAAAATGGAAGGAGGAAAGGTAAAAGAAGAAATGATATAATTATATTTTAATTAAAATAAAATATATGAATGCTTAATATTCCTAGGACCCCATACCAGGTAAATATATACATTTTCTACAGCTTAGATATGCAAAAAAATCTTCCAGGTAGTACCTCCTTTCCATTTTTGCAAAATCCCAAGTAATCCCTCCATCCTAATGTTTCCCCTTGCTCTTTCTGAACTCTGCCATGTCTTTCCTATGAGGCTCTATATACTATACAGTTTGTTAGTTTCTGGGATCTGTGCATATATGCACTTTTTTATTTCCATCATCCCCTGAGGGTCAGGCAAAGAGGATTCCATAATTGCTTATATATTGAATGTTGAATATGAAAGATTCCTAGTGATAAAAAATGATCCAAACATCTAAGCCCATGAATCTGGAACTTGTAAGAAAAGCTAGATAAATTAGGTTGTGATGCTTCTTAGATTTTCAAATTGAAAAGACAAGTAGGCAGAATTTGAAGAAGTCTGAATTTGAAGAAAACTGTCTGGACTGGAGACATAAATTTTCCACAGCTAGATTCTACATGTTTACTGACCAGCATATAGAAACAGGTCAGTTCTGTATTAAGTTATCCATTATTGGACAGTAAAAAACAATATTGCCAAGACAGTGATGCTGATTTGACATTTTCAGATGTTGACAAGTATCTTGTTTTAACAAACTACAGTGCTCATTCTGTCTGGACTACAACAAAGAAGGGAATAGTTAACATGTTGATTCTTCCCTTATGAGATGTTTTGAAAGATAGGATTAATGAGTAAGATCATTCTTGAAGCTCCTGCCAATATGATTTCTGCAAAACAAATATGAATTTATATTCTCACATTGTCAAGTGTTATTTTCACTTTGACAAAAAGTGGTTTCATGCTTTGATTTCTCCCTAAATTGCCAAGAAAAAAATATTATTAAGGTTGAATAGGACACTTCCCTTACTATATGCACTAATCATAGATGACTAAACTATGTTTTAATCAGTCTAGGTGTTGTAAGAAAACATCATAGACTATGATGCTTGTGAATTGCAAGTTTATTACTTACAGCTCTAGAGCTTTTAGTTTCCATGTCAAAGATGTTTGCACAACTCTTGCATCTTGGACAATGTTCTCTTCCTAGTTTTCACATAACCTGCCTTTCACCATGGTCTCACACTTTTTCCATGTGGGTTAGTTCATCAGTGGGTCAGAATACACCAGTGTCAAGTTGCTTTCAACTAAATTCTTCCTTTGAATGATCGGGATTCAAATCCATCTTAAGACTTAATCCTTGAATTTTTCAGGGGTCTTTTCTTCTGTTTTGTTTGTGTTTGTTTTGTTTTGCTTTCATTGTTTGAAAATAACTTATTTCATTGGCGTTGATGTGACTATTTTTGTTTTTGTTATTTTTTCTAACTATTATTTTGCAGACTTTCCATTTCATGAATCAAAAAGTATTCAAACTTTCTCTAAATTGGGTTTTCTCTCTTTTTCTCACAACAAGGAAAATCAAAATCCATGGTTATATTATACAGCAAGTATAAGAATCAAGATAATGTTGATGATGACAGTACTGAGGTTAACATATTTATTATCACAATAAGCATTTTTGTTGTAATTTCTGTAAGTGAGAAAGTTGTGATACTATTTCAAACATTGGTGTGTCCCACATTAGAACTATTAAACCCATGTGATATTCTAGGCTCATGAATCTTATCAAGTTCTCTTCTCAGCAAAGAAGGGAAGAGAGTAATTTCCTGTTTGTCCCTGCTTTATCCTATGTTACTTCCTGGGATCTCATGGCTAATGCTCTCTGCCTATACTTCCCAGAATCCTCTTTGTCACCAAGTACTACCTATAATCCTGCCTGGCCAATCAGAGTTTTATTCATCAACCAATAAGGCAAACATATACACAGAACATTTCCCATCAAAGTTCTAAGGAAAAATGATGAAACTAAATTTCTTACACAAAAGTACAATTTTTAAATGGAAAAAAGATTTATATATTTAAAAGATATTCACTTTTAAATAAATAGTGGTTTATAGGCCCCATAGATTTCCGAGGCCTCCTCAATGACATCTATATTCATGGGGTCTGGATCATTCCTATGTTTGTTTCCCAGCTATGAGTCTGGACCATGAGCTCCCCCTTGTTCAGGTCAGCTGTTGCTGTGGTTTTCACCACCCTGGTCATGACCCTTTCCTGATCACTCCTTCCTGTTTGCAACTGAATTCTAGTTCAGTTCATTGTTTTGCCATGGGAGTCTGCTTCTGCTTCCATTAACTTATGGATGAAGGCTCCAGGATGGCATATGAGTAAGTCATCAATCTCATTATCTGGGCAGAGCATTTAAGGTATACTCTCCTCTGTTGCTTAGATTGTTAGTTGGTGTCCTCCTTGTAGATCTTTGGACATTTCCCTAGTGCCTGATTTCTCTTTAAACCTATAACGGCTACATCTATTATGGTAACTCTTATCTTGTTCTTCTCTATTCTTCCCCTGACTCAACTTTCCTGCTCCCTTATGTCCTCCTCAACCCTCCTCTTCTTCCCTTCTCAATCTCCTTGCTCCCTCTCCCCTCCCAACATGCTCCCAATTTTCTCAGGAGATCTTGTCCCTTTCCCTTTCTCCAGAGGTCCATGTATGCCCCTGTTAGAGTCCTCCTTAGTTCCTAGATTCTATGGAGGTGTGGATTGTAATCTGGTAATCCTTTGCAATATGTGTAAAATCCATTTAAGAATGAGTACATGCCATGTTTGTATTATTGTCACTGGGTTACCTTGCTCAGAATTGTTTCTTCTAGTTCCATCCATTTGCCTGCAAATTTCAAAATTCCATTGATTATTTTCTTTCTGCTGAGAAGTACTCCATTGTGTAAATGTACCACATTTTCTCTATCCATTCTTCAATTGAAGGGCATCTAAGTTGCTTCCAGGTTCGGGCTACTACAAATAATGCTGCTATGAAGATAGTTGAACAGATTCCTAGATGTATTAATATGATTATTTGGGTTTATGCTTAAGAGTAGAATTGCTGGATCTTGTGGTAGACTGATTCCCATTTTCCTGAGGAATCACAATACTAATTTCCAAAGTGACTTTATGAGTTGGCACAGCCACCAGCAGTGGAGAAGTGTTCCCTTTCTCCAGAATAAATTGTCGGTATTGTTTTTGATTTTAGCCATTCTGACAGGAGTAAGATGTTATCTCAGAGTTGTTTTTATTCCAATTTCATTGATGGCTAAGGATGTTGACTACTTTCTTATGTGTCTTTGAGACATTTTATAATGCTCTATTGAGAATTCTCTATTTAATTGGATTAAATTGGATTTTTCCACTTTTTAATTGGATTATTCTGTGTTTTGGATACTAGTTTCTTTAGTTCTTTGTAAATTTTGGAGACCAGCCATCTGTCGAATATTGGGGTGGTGAATATAAGTTCCCATTCTGTGGACTGCCATTTTGTCTTGCTGACTGTGTCCTTTGTCTTACAGAAGCTTCTCAGTTTCAGGAGGTCCCATTTAATAATTGCCAATTTCAGTGTCTGTGCTACTGGTGTTATGTTCAGGGGTGTTACGTTCAGGAAGCAGTTTCCTGTACCATTTGGCTTGAGGGTTTTTCCCACTTTCTCTTCTAATAGGTTCAGTATTTTGTATGGTGATAAGTATGGGTCTATCTGCAGTCTTGTACATGCCAGCATCCACTTATGCCAGCACGATTTGTTGAAGATGCTTTCATTATTCCATTGTATAACTTTAGCTTAATTGTCAAAAATCAGATGTTCTTAGGTATGTGTGTTATGATAAATCTTTCTGCCAAAAGCCGCTGAGCCCCACCGCCACGTGTGAGCTTTACACCAGCTGCCAGCCGAGTTAGGCCCAAATGAATACACAGAAACTTATATTAGGTACAATGCTGCTTGGCCAATGACTAGGAATCTCATCTGTTAGCTCAGTCTTAATTATCATAAAACTATATATTTTATAAGACTTATCTTATCGGACGCCTTGTTGGCATCCTCCCTTGCTGGTGGATCACATCCTGCCGCTGGAGCAAGAGCAGAGGGGAAAAGAGGGATGCTTCCTGTTTCTCCTTCTTTAAATCTGAGTCTCCTTGCTATGTCACTTCCTGCCTGGATCATCACTTATCTACTACATTTCCCAGAATCCTCTTTGACTCATAGCCCTGCCTAACTTGCCATTTCATTGGCCAAACAGTATTTTATTTAACAATCAATAAGATAAACATACACAGAAGTTCTTCCCCCATCATATGTGGGTTAATATCAGGTTTCTTATTTGATTCCATTTGTCTACCTGTCTATTTTTGAGGCAAAACCAAGAGTTTTCAGAACTATATATCTATAATAGATCTTGAAGTCAGGAATGGTGATGCCTCCAGAGGTTCCTTTATATTACAGATTGTTTTGGCTATCCTGGGTCTTTTGTTTCTCCATATAAAGTTGACCATTGTTCTTTCAAAATCTGTGAAGAATTTTGTCAGTATTTTGATAGGGATTGCATTGAATCTGTAGATTCCTTTTGGCAAGAGTGCCATTTTTACTATGTTGATCCTACCTGTCAAAGAGCATAGGAGATCTTTCCATTTTCTAGTATCTTCTTAATTTCTTTCTTTAAACCCTCAAAGTACTTGTTATACAGCTCTTTAACTTGTTTGGTTAGTATTACCCCAACATATTTTATGTTGCTTGTGGCTATTTTATAAGTTGTTGTTTCTCTAATTTCATTCTCAGCCCATTTATCATCTGTATATAGTAGGGCTACTTAAATTTTTTGAGTTAATCTTGTATTCTGCCAGTTTGTTGAAAGTGTTTATCAGCTGTAGGTGCTCCCTAGTAGAGTTTTTCAGGTCACTTATGTAAAGTATCATGTCATCTGCAAACAGTTAAATTTTGACTTCTTACTTTCATATTTGTATCCCCTTAATCTGCTTTTGTAATCTTATTTTTCTATGTAGAACTTCAAGTACAATATTGAAGAGATATGGAGAGAGTGGACATCCTTGTCTTGTTTCTGATTTTAGAGGAATTGTGTTGAGAATCTCTCCATTTAGTTTGATGTTGGTTGTTAGTCTACTGTATATTGATTTTATTATGTCCAAGTATGTTGCTATTTTCCCTGATCTCTCCAGGACCTTTATCATGAAGGGATGTTGGATTTCATCAAAGGCTTTTTCAGCATCTAGTGAGATAATCATGTATTGTGAGGTCTTATGTGTGATTTGAGTTTTAATAATGTTTCTTTTATGAACATGGTTGACTTTGTATTTGGGGCATAGATGTTCAGAATTGAGACTTCTTTCTGTTTGAATTTTCCTGTGATGAATATGAAATGAAATTGTTGATCTCTTTTGATTGATTTTAGTTTGAAGTCTAATTTGTTAGATACTAGGATAGCTACACCAGCTTGTTTTTTGGGTCCATTTGATTGGAAAATCTTGTCCCAACTCTTTACTCTGAGATAATACCTGTCTTTGAAGTTGAGGTGAGTTTTTTGTATGCAGCAGAATGATAGATTCTGTCTTCATATCTATTCTATTAGCCTGTGTCTTTTTATATGTGAGTTAAGACCCTTAATATCGAGGGAAATTAAGGATCATTGAATGTTAATTTTTGTTTCCTTTTGATTTCATGTTGGTGGTGGTATTGTGTGTGGATTTACCCTGCTTTTTCTTTTGGCTTTGGTAAAGTGTGATTATCTATTGCCTATGTTTTTGTGAGTGTAGATAACATCCTTAGGTTGGAGTTTTCCTTCCAGTACTCTCTATAGGGCTATATTAGTGGCTATACATAGCTCCAATCTGTTGTTGCTGTAGAATATCTTGTTTTCTCCATCTATAGTGATTGAAAGCTTTGCTGGATATAGTAGTCTGGCCTGGCATGCATGGTCTCTTCTTGTTTTTAGAATATCTATTAAGGACCTACTGGCTTTCAGATTTTCTGTGGAGAAGTGAGGTGTAATTCTGATAGGTTTGCTTTTATATGTTACTTGGCCTTTTTCCTTTGCTGCTCTTAATACTCTTCCTTTATTCTGTATGGTGTTTTAATTATTATGTGACAAGGGAACTTTTGTTGTCCACTCAATTTGGTGTTCTATAGGTTTCTTGTACTTCCATTGACATACCTTTTGATTTTTGCATACTTCAATATAAAAAGTCAAACTTTTAAAATATATACAACTACCTAATATTCAGTTGTAGGAAAAGAAGTAATATTACATATCTGTTCCTTTTTAGATGACTACTTTCCTTGAAATGAAATTGTAGGAATTTTAGATTAACTTTGAGTAAGTGCAGCTCCTCCTTTTAAATTGCAGTCTGGTTTCTGCAATCTATTACCCATCTCCTGTGGAGAGCTCTTTACTTCCTGTAGGGGACCTCCTACTGAGATGGGTAATGTTTTACTCATCCCAACAGGAGGCTCTCTATGGGAGCTCAGAATCACCCACTTGTACAGTTCTAACATAATACTAATGATTATGAAGCAGTTGATTTTGCTCTTCATTTATGTGAGTACATTATTTCATCAAGTTTATCACTACTGAAAACACCTTAGTCTTAAATAAGTTCTGGAAAATTAAGGAAAATGTAATCAAGTGGATATCCTATGTGGCTTGGATGAGAACAAACTTTAAAAAAAATTCACCTTCTTAATAAGATCCAATTCACTCTCAATTTACTACAAATATGCTATATTAAAGAATGTAAAGAATTAGTGATGAGCTTTTATAAGACTTTAGTTCATATCTAATATATGAGATTTTAGTTCCAAAATTAGCTGTGCCATTGTTTCTGTCTCTATTTTACTGGAAAAGATTAGTACCAATATTATTTGAGTGCAAATAATAAAATATAACCATATTGTCTTATCATTTTCTTAAATATGACTACTGAACATGTATTGACCACTTATACACATGTCTTATGTTCACTTAATATATTATGTTATTCTCCATGAAATACCATAGTATAAATACATATCTGTCTTATGTATTTATACATAAGAGAAATTTATGGGAGAAATTTAAACACACACACACACACACACACACACACACACACACACACACACACACGTAGGTGGCTCAATAATATACCACTACTGAATAAGTAACAAAATCAGGACCATCAATGGAAACTGTTAGAGAATATAGATATTTTTAGAAATACTGAAAAATTAAGTTTGCAAAGAAGGGGGGGAACTGCATGCTCAACTTCAGGTGTAGCATTAGTAGAGCTTTATCATGAATGAGAAAGGAGAGGCTCACTGGGTGACAAATGACTAAGGAAACAACTTTCCAGCTAACTACATCTAGCTAAAGACTGGCAAGTGCTTGAGTATTGCTTGAGAATGAATAAAATGACTGGATACTGAAGCCAATAGATAGGATGAGTAGATGTCAGAAGGTGTGGACAGGGAAGGGGCCCATTTTGCCAAACTGACTGTCAGAGTTCTTTGCTAAAACTTGATCCACACTAAAGTGACATATAGTGACGTAGCAACCTCAGGAGAAGAGTCAGAAGCCTCAAGAGTTTGGTCAAACCATCTTTGCTGATCGACTCTGGGGATGCTCTTTACCACTATGTTGCTTCTTTTACATATGTAGCAGGAGCACAAGTTTCAACTGGCAGGTTGTGCTGTCTTCCAGGATTTCAGAGCTCTGTGTACATATATGCTCATCCTGTATCATGAGATATAGCTTCTAGATACATCTGAGATATTAGCCATATCTTTTGGACCCTACTCTCTTTCCTTACTAATTTCCACATTTTCATGGTCCTTACAAGTGTTTTAGGATTAATATTAATCAGAGGATTGTATTAAATAAATATTATCAATGTCACTTTGTAAGTGCTCAGTAAATACGGACTCTGCAGATTGTTATATTATAGTAATTGTAGAATTAGTAAGTATTTATAATAGGCCACCCTGCTCCTTAGCAGGAGAA
This sequence comes from Cricetulus griseus, assembly GCF_003668045.3. NCBI lineage: Eukaryota > Metazoa > Chordata > Mammalia > Rodentia > Cricetidae > Cricetulus > Cricetulus griseus. The sequence continues at coordinate 6,705,414 of NC_048600.1, read as the reverse complement.
ATAGAACATTTTTCCCATTTTAAGGAAATATGCTTTATGAACACCTTCTTTTAAGTTCATTTCTTGTATTTATTTGTGCAATTTAATCAGATAATTAACCTTAAAATATGAAAGACACATTTTGACACTAATTTCATAAGAAAAAATTCTTATATTTTGCATGAGGTATCTTGAAGAGAGGGAAATAGAGAGAGTAAAGCAATAATTGGCAAAAGAGGGAAGTTCACAGCACTGATAGAGGCATGCTTTTATTTCTGTGTTGAGAAACATTTCCTTTCTTGTGATATAGAGGACCTTGTAAGACCAAATGCATGGGACCAAAGGTCAGAATTAAGCTTCATCATAAATAATATAAAATGGTCCTTCTTAGTAAAAGAACCATGCTTTTTAAATATTTTTACAACAATTTCTAAAAGGTTTAAAAGTGAGAACTTTCATCCTCATGGGTAAGAAAATCTCTAGACTGCTGTCACGTATTAGCACAGACCTTTTCTAGTTATTTCTGTTTTAAATTTAAAATTAGTATCTATTGTTCATTCCTGTCCACAAGCATGCTTTGTCATGATCTTTCCTGCATCAGTTCCCTCTTTTTGAACTCTAAATAGGTAGGAGACTAGGGCTCAATCCCTAATTACATTTTATTGTAAATATTCTCAAAGAAATCTCTGTAATTGAACCTACTTTGTGACTTTTTTTTCTTGAGGTGATTTTCTTAGTAGTATCTAAAGTTATGCAGTCTCCTATAAATTACATCCTCATGAGTTAGACACAGTTCATGACATTTGCCCCTGTAGGCTGCATATGTGAAGTACACCTGGCAATGGGCCCACGTTAAATATTCTTTATGTTGCATGCCATCACAACCCTTGATTCATATTGTCATTATAGCATATTGAGGCATAGGAGCAGAACTCAATAATCTAGCTAAGACATTTTGATTTCTTCTCTTTTTCCTTCATGTCTCACCAGTAAACATGAGGATTTACAACAGTGTCCCTAGTAGCTATTGTACTGCCCATGTACTTGCTAAGTCTCAGACCATGTTCCAAATAGCCAATGGGACAGTTCTCATTCATCTTCATAAAATATCTAGAAAATTTTGTTTTCCTTTCCATCAGTATGAAGAAAGTATATAAATATTAAATGAGATTTTTGTTTGCTTTTTATATTTTATTGAAAATAGATTGCTTTCTCATACAATACATCCTGACCACAGTTTACTCTCCCTTCTCTCCTCCCATTTCCCCCCATCTTGTTTCTCCTCCAGACTCACTCTGTCTCCATTTCCTCTTCAGAAATAAGCTCCAAGAGATGTCAGCCAAATAGGACAAAATAAGATACAATAAGACAAGGCAAAGGCCCTCATTCATGTCAAGGCTTGATAAGGCAACCCAATAGGTAAAAGAGTCAAAGACACTATCAGAGCTGGTGAGCTTTCATAGTTAGGAGTCCCACAAAAACATCAAGCTAACAGCTATAACATAGACACGGACAGCCTGGTACAGACCCCTATAGGCTCCAGGCTTGTTGCTTCTGTCTCTGGGAACCCTGCTTATTAGATTCTGTGGACCATGTTCCCTTCTTGTCCTCCATCCCCTTTGACTCTACAGTCTTTCATCCTGGTCTTTGACTAGATTTCTCTATCTCTGATGGGAGGATCCCAATGGAGACCTCCAATTTAGACATTCTCCACTTATTGTCTAGCCAGACATTGTGTTACTGAACACAATCCCATCACAGCCAGAGGAAGCCTCTGTGATAACAATTGGACAAGGCACTGATCCAAGAGTATAGCAGAATATCATTGGAAATTGTTTCTATTTTTTTTTGTCAGTCATGTTTCAGTCTGTGATAGGTCTGTGAGCAATCCAGCCTCAGATTCCTGGTAATCCAGGCAATGTAGAGCATAGGCTCCCTCTTATGGTGTGCACTTCAAGTTAAACCAAACATTAGTTGGATACTCACTCAAGTTCTGAGATACCATTGCCCAAGCATATTTTGCAAGCAGAACAGATTGTAGGTTAAGGGTTTGGTGATTGGGTTTGCATCATACAGCCACTCTGGAAGTCTGTATGGTAGTTCCTCAGAAATTTGGGAATCAATCTAACTCAAAATCCAATTATGGATTTTGGTCATATACCCACAGGAGACTCTATCCTACAACAAGGACACTTGCTCAAATATATTTATTGTGACTTTATTCATAATAGCCAAAAACTAGAAACAACCTAAATGTATTTCAACTACAGAATGGATAAAGAAAATAGTTGTACATTTACATAATGGGGAATAACTCAGTTGTTGAAAAGCAAAACAATACTGGTCATTGGTGGCACACTATTTTAGTCCCATCACTGGGGAAGCAGTGACAGGTAGATCTCTGTGAATTCAAGGCCAGCCTAGTCTACAGAGTAAGTTCCAAGACAAGTTCCAAAGCAATACAGAGAAACCCTGTCTCAAACACCCCCCAAAAAAGCAAAACAATAACAATAACAAAAATGACATCACCATATTTGAAGGCAAATGGATACAACTACAAAAATCACCCTGAGTGAGGTAACCCAGACCCAGAAAGACAAACATGCTGTGAAATCACTTAGAAATAGATATTAGCTGTTACATAAATGATAATGTAGCTACATTCCACAGAGCCAGAAAGGTTAGGTTAAGAAGGAGAGCCCTAAGGACCTCCTTGTGAAGGGAACTAGAATAAATGTTGTGGATAGACTGGGGGTGGTTGTTGATGGGAATGTTTCAGTTTGAAGGGAAAGGAATGGAAGATGAGAATGCAAGGAGAGACAGTTGGAACTGGGGAACATTGGGAGGGGTGTAGAACCTTGTGCAGCCGAACTTCCTGGAATCTATGAGGGTGGCCATTACAATGACTCCTTGTAATGTAGGATATACTGTCTGAACTTGCCATCTTTTGTAGCCAGGCAATGATTTCACTAGTAGAACTAGATTTGCATTTAGTTGAGTTTGGGCTGAGGAGGTCCTGTCATAGCTAGTGCTATGACAGAAGGTTGCTCTCCAAAATTTGACAGAATGGGGTAGGGAGCTATGCTGGGCACAACATACAAACAACGCAGTGAATGTAGAGAGGTGAAGCTGGTGTCTGCATGGAGTCTTCACCCCTACATTCTAGTCTCTTTGAAATGAGAAGGTATTCTGCAGACCATGGAAAGATTGCAATGTGTTTAACCTTAGGAGTCAACCCAGCCAGACTGCCAGACTGATTCCAGGTTCAATGGCTTTTTTTTTTCATTTTTGCTTTTGGTTTTGCCACCAACTTATATAATCACATATAGCCTATACTCCAAACCAACATTTTTATTTTCTTTATTGCTTCTGACCGTGGTGGTTATCATGCAGTCTGATTACTCTAATAGGCCATGCACACCCTTTCAACTTTAATTGTCCCTCAATAACTCCTTACTGAACAGTAATGCTTTAAATCTACATTGTGTACCCCATACTCATTAAAGTCTGGCCATGGCCTCTGCTTTCACTTTGAATGAAGTATAGAATTGTTAGCTTCCCTGTATAGAGGATCTTACATGGTAGATTTTGTAAGCCAAATAATTCTCTTCCATATTTGCTAAACCATCACTCTCTAGAGTTCACAACACAGACACGGACACACACACACACACACACACACACACACACACACACACACACACACACACACATACACACACACACACACATACACACACACACACTGACTTTACTTCCCTTGATCTCCACAGACTCTCCATCTTTGTTATATTTGTTATTTTCTCTCTCTGAAAAATCTTTACCTTGCTTGCTGTACATCTTTTGATCATTTTTCAGATATGGATTCAAATATTGCTTCCTCAGAAATTACTCTCCACCAGTGTTATCTAAAGGAGACCCAAACATCATCAAACATCTAGTGCTACTATTATGCTGCTTGCACATTTTCTTCTGTATACTTCATCTATTAGATGTAATGGTCAAATGAAAGTAGGTGTTTATATCTAGAGGTCTTAGAAGTAAATGGAAGCTTCCTTTTGGCCAAATATTGCTGCTATTCATGGCCATGTCTCCATTATCGACAATGGAATGCAAATGTTTTTTGATTCTTCAGTTATGACATATTGGTTTCAAAGTTAAACCTTTTATCAAAGAAAATTAGAGACCTGATATATGATTAGATTTGTCTAGTTTAATATTAAGTTGAAAGCCAAGGGAAGGAGGAAGGGAGAGATGAAGAAAGAGTAAAGCAGGCATTTGCTTATTAGAACATGTATTTTCTAATTCTATAAGTACTGTAGCAAAACATGGAAGGTTAAGTATAATCAATCCCTGATTGGGGAGACCCACCTTAAGGAAACCCAGTAGAAAGATTAAAAAATAAGAAATTCTTTATGAACCAGGAATGAATTAGGTAAACTAAAAAAAAAATTGGTGAAGAGTTTCTACAAAATACTCAAGACCACTAATACAAAGTCAAGCAAGTAGGGAATGTATATTTCTGCAGTTTATTGATGACAAATGGCTTAAGCAATAAAGCAATTAAGCAATAAAGTCAAAATGCCTCTCAATGTACTTTATCATATGTTTAGATGAAGTAGCTTATACACTGCTGATACCACTTTATTTTTACACATTGTTAGAAGAGTTAGAGGACTGAATTCTTCTCTCATTACTTAGTGGTGGAACACAATTTGTTCAACTTCCTTTCTCTGCCATATTTCATTCCTGTGGTAGCTGATGTAAAACCTGGCATTATAATTAAAGCAGCTTCTTGTGCTCCCATTACAATCTGACCTCTTTGTGAGATTCAATTACTCCTGGTACCATTCATCCAACCCTACATCGGTATGCTTATTTTCTCCTCTCTCCCAACCCAAACAGCAACAGAAGCAGCAGAATGGAACACTGCCATGTCCATAAGTAGACAGCTGCAGCTAGGATGGATACAGACAAGAAAATGAGTGATTTGAGCACAAAGGAATATATCTAGAAGGAACCTAAACAGGAGAGAATCAATCTAATTACTTTTTTCTTCCTTCTGAGTTCTGTGCTGAATATACAGAATCAAATAAAGCCATCCAATTTTTCATCCCATCTTCATGTCAAAAAGGAACACTATCAACTTGTCATCTGTCCCTCAGGTATCATCTCCCATTGTCAATATAGGCTGAAAACACAATAGGGTAGTTTCTAAAGACATTCCTCCCACCTTGGGCATTCAGGCCCTCTCAAATGCAGTGTGAGTCAAGGACAGATGTTGATAGGTGTTATGAGTTTAATAGAGCTCAATAATATTACATGTGAGGCTCATCTGCTCTCAGCTAGACTGACTTCTTATGAAGCAAGGTCCAGGTGGTTGTGAAGAATCAAATCATTGCACATGGAAAAGAGAAATGCATCAAGGTCACAAAGAAAAGGCTGAATCCACTTACGAGGTTTTATGAGTTGTAAAATGTTAAGCAAATTTTGAAAACCTCTTTATTTTTTAAATAATCACTTCACCACACTAGGGAGAATATATCAACCAGTCCAAAAGATAATGATTTATTCTTTCATTCCTAGCTACACGTCTTATTGGTATCAAAATCGTCCCAAAGGAAAACAACACCTGTCTCATTTTTAGGGATCTTCAATTTCATAACATTCTTTGGAGAATTGTCACTTTCAAATATATCACATTTGGGATCAATTTAAAAATCCATTTACAGAATGTATCATTTCCTAAAGAATCAATAGCTTCTTGTTGCCAATAATTCTAAACAATTGCCAAAAATGAATAAAATTCTTAAATAACAGTTAACATTTCTATAGGGAATTCTTCCTGAAACCTGTTTTTCTCAGCACCCTAACCAAAGTGGATAAAAGGACCCTTATACTTCATAAGAAAAGGAACTTCCAGTAAAAGAGAAGAAGGAAATGAAAATGTACCCTTGTTTGAAGGCAGTTGTGTTGCTCCTAAGATAATAGAAACCCATGGAATTAAAACTTTTGCTTTCAATGCACTTTACTTCAACAAAGAGACCTTTTTTTTTTTATTAAGTAAACCATTTGGCTTCAACCTCACACTTTACAAGCTGAGGAAACTCACTGGGGAACTTCAGAAAATATGTATCACTTTGCATTGTACAAAGAATAATCACTGGCAAGAGAAGAACATCTCAAATGCTAAGATCCCAAAATGGGGAACATTTGCCCAAGGTGTCTTAATAGTTAATTTCCCTTTCCGTTATTGTTGTGGGCTTTATTCCAAAGGGCACAGCGAGATCTTTCAGAACATAGTTCAGCTCAGCATTCACAGAGCACCTGCTGACAAGTTTATAACATTAAATCTTAGACTTTGAGACTCCAACAGTAATTACTGGCAATATAAAGTTTTATTTTCCTGCACTTTAAGCCAGAGTGTATGTATGTGCTTATATGTGTGTGTGCGTGCATGAGGGTATGTGTGTGCGCATACCTTATCTAGCACAAGAACAAAGGCTAATTCTCCATGATTCCCTTATTCTAGATTTAACAATAATTTGTTAAACAATTGGAACCATAGAGGTTTCTAAACAGCTGTACTGTTTAATTTCATGTTACCACAGACTGACAGCTATGCTTCTGCTTCTTCTGTCCTCTGATAGTTCATAAAACAGCTAGCACAGATGGGCACTGTGTGGAGGACAGCATACTGTGAACTTTTGACTCCACTCCGTGACTCAACAGGAAAAAGGGAAAAAAAATGACTTCAACAAATTTTCTTTTGTCCTATGAGACTAGGAAACCAGGCAGTGTGTGGGATAGCACAGCTCCACATGCAGTTTTCAAACAAAAACCTAAAAGTTGGTGGACATTAGACAAATCCATATTTGACAAAGCAATAAGGAGCATTGATTCCCTTTTATTTTAGTGCTTATTATTCTAGTTTTTTTTTTTTAATTCTAAAGGAGCTACATCATAGAACGAAGTAAAAAATGTATGATATAAGGGAAAGATGAGACAGTATTAGAAACAAAAGGCCGCAAAGGCCAGTCTAAGTTTAGACACGTTGGTGTTAATATGGATGTCTGATAAAACTCAGTCAGCTAAACCATGAATGACACTGGGTTTCCTGGGGGCTGAGTCAGCAGAAAATGCCTGACATCAGATATCCAGGAATCTGAAAGCAAATACAGATGTAATTTTTTATATAACTTGTTTTGTTTAATTGCAAGTTTTTTGTTATTATATACAAATGGGCCTTGTGATCAGAGACCTTTCCCTGGGCATCTTCTTCCTCCTGCTTTTGTCTGTTTGTCTATAGGCCTGTTTGCCTATTAATATACAGCTTGCATGCAGCCCATGCGTGCCAATTGCAGCCTGCCTAGTAGCCTGCTCTTTGTGTTGGTGTATAAAGAATGACTTGTCAATCTTCAGCATGGTGAATTCTCTTTATCCTCCCACCCTCTTGTGGCTTTTCTTTTCCTCATTCTCCAGTATGAAAGCATGGACCTTATAGACAGAAAATAATGGGAAAAATACAGAAGGATGGAAGACAGAAATTACTAAATGTTCTAGTCTATTTCCCATTTCTAGAAATGAATTTCAGAGGTCAAGCAACTTATAAAGAAAAGAGGTTTATTTATCTCACAGGTTTGAAAGTTTGTTGCATAGACATCTGTTGAGCATGTGGGAAAGGCCTTTCTGCTGAATCCTGCCATAGTACAGGCATGATAAAGACAAAACAAGCTTGCTAACTTGGTTTTCTCTCTCACATCGTAAAAAAAACACTAATGTATGAGGTTCCCACCTCATGACCTCACCTAATCCTAATTACCTCCCAAAGGCCTCACTTGCAAAATGCCATAAATCTAAGACTTTGGAGATTAAATTTCAACATGAGTTTTGGAGTGAACAAATACTCCAACCAATGCATCTCTCCCTGACCCCCGTAAACTCAAGTCAAATAGGCACTCTATCTTAAAGAATCAGCTCAATATTCCAAAGCCCAGAATTAAACGTCATGAGACATGAAACCCACCCTTTCTAGGTATTGACCTCAAGAGACTAAAGAAAAAGTTATTATCTTCAATGACACAATGGATAATAAGACACAGAGTATGTATTCCTCTTCTGAAAGTAAGTAAATGATCAAACAGATAAATAAAAATTTTAAACCTATATTAGTAGATGTATCACCTTAAATCTCCAGCGTGTTGTCCACCCCACAGCAGGAGTTAGCCACCAAAAGACCCTGGGCAGTGTTGCCTCTATAGTTATATGGGGATTACTGCAGGTGGCATGCCTTACTGGTTAGAGTATCCTGCCTCCAACTTTCCCAAGTGGGTCTTACAACTTATCAGTCTTTCCACAGTTCTGGGATTTAAAAAGAGTATACCCATATTTTGAATATACCATCAACAAATAAAGTTGGATGATGGCTATTCTTGGTTGTCAACTTGATTAAATCTTGAATTAACTAAACCACAATCTCTTGGGTACACCTGTTGGGGATTTTTCCTAAGTTAATCTTTTGAAATGGAGAGACCCACTTCTAACCCAGACATTTTGAGGTGGGAAGATCCACCTTTAATTTGAGCCACATTTTCTGATGACAGCGTATATGAAGGATATGGAGGATGGAATGTTTGCTCTTTGCCTGCTTGTCCTGTTACTCACTGACAAGTCCATTCATTCAGTGGCAATAGAACTTACTTCTTCAGGATTCTGGCTTTTAGTGAAGACAAGCTAAGACATCCAATCTCATGGACTGACTGACTACTAGATTGGTGGACAGCCATTGTTGGACTACCTGGGCCACAGTGGAGATATCTATATCTAGCTATTTCTATATCCATATCGATATCCACACCCATACCCATTCCTGTATCTATACCTATCATCTGTTTATCTATGACCATCATCAGCCATATATTGTCAATTGCTCATCAGAAAGGAATGGGATTTCATGAGCATCTCCCCATCCACATAGGAATTTAGTTGGTTTGATCAACTATTTTTAGACATTAGGATAATTACTTAGGAAGATATTATGTCCATTCAGTAGAATAATATTACTAGACTCACTCTTGGATCCTGTGAGATCCACAATCATGGGTTATTGGCCAGATTTACAGGACTAAGCATTGATTTTATAATACATTTAGAGTCTGATTATTTATAATTTCTATGAAGAATTTCACATTAAATTTCACCATGATGTCATGCTTTTTCCTCTTTAGGCTGATTTGGATAGTCACCTTAATAAATGATCTCCTAAATCAATTTATGTGTTGATGATTTCATAAACACAGGACTCAAATAATATATTACTAGGTCATAGAATAAATTCATTTTTAAGATTATTAAGGCCTTCCAGATTGTCTCTAAAAGCACTGCATCACCAAACATGAATGTGCACTTGGGTTTGTTTTCATGTATATTTGCCAAAACAGGAATTACAAATATTAGAAAGCACTACTCATCTAGAGTATTGAAGAATGAAATCAATTTGCTGTAATATTTAGTGTGATTCTTCCTATTACTTTCTAAGATGCAACTATATTATCATATTTCATTGAGGTTTTCTTGTCTGAGATGCTTAGGCATAAACTTTTTCCACTTAAGAATTCTATTAGAGAACTTAAAAAATTTATAAACATATCTAATCAGTATATTATGTTTCAGGTATTTTCTTCAATTCTGTTCTATATTTCATAGCTATTGTGGAAATAATCAATTCTTACTATTTATTCTCTCTCTCTCTCTCTCTCTCTCTCTCTCTCTCTCTCTGTCTTGCTCTCAGATTTCCCTTAAAGTCATTGAATATTCACTTTTAAAATGCATGTAGTACTTCAGTGACACATTTTACATGTGTCTTTATGCCATTTTTAAAATGTGTGTCTTTCTTATTACCTGCTTGTTATTTATACATCTGTAATGTACTTTACAAAGTTATTAACTGAAAGTTTAACTTCTTGAATTTCATTTGAGAAACAGTAGTTCACTATAATTTATTAAATAACTCATCATTTTCATGCTAATAGTTCACATAGTGTTGCTGTTGAATCCTTTCACTAGTTTCTGACTTCTATATTATATATTCTTTTATATTACTGCTATAGTATAAGAAAATGAATTCAATTTAGAGAAGCTTACATTACTATACATTTATCACATAGACAATTGATTATTTTAATTAATCTTCCTGCTTTCTAAGTACCTTTGTAATTAGTTGTTATTTCCTAAGGAATATGTTTTAGCTATACATACAATCCATTTTACCATATGCATTTTTTAACTTATTGCACCAAATCTTAAGACAAAGGACATTGGGCATTAAGAAAGAGGTCCACCACTGTCTTTGGTATCCAGTGCGGTTACTTTTCTTCTTGTGTGTACTCTGCTATTACCTTGTGTATTTTAAGTCATTTTTTAGCTTCTATGGAAAATCTTTTGTATATTCTTATTAAATTTAGCACATACTCAAGGAGTATGAGACAAGGCAAAAAAACGTCAATTCATTCCAGAAATGAAGAAGTTCTTAATGAAGAAAATGACAGCATCAGAAGGACTTAAGAAACAAATTTAAAGACATCCCAAGAAACAGAAATAGAAGAAACTGAGCAACACACTAGAAGCTTAGAAGATAATTGCCTTCAAGTGTAAATAAATCCATATGAAACCATAAAAATAAAAATAAGCTAATAAATAAAAGACTGGTGAAAATAAATTTAAATACAGAAGAATTGCCAATATGTGTGTGCTTGCTACTGGATGATAAAAATCATTCATCAGCATCACCCAATTACAAACTATGAAACCTAAAACAATGACCTTCCTGTAAGATCTATTGGAGCAATGGTGTTACAAATGTTATGGGAGTAAGCAATCACTTTTTAGTTGGATTGAAGGCCTGCTCACTAAGACAGAAACCCATGCCTGACACTGATAGAGTTGTCAAGATCCTGAAACTAGATAGATAATGGGTATTATGCAGCTAAAGAAGCATGACAATAAAGTCATGATTAATGATGCTGCTATTCCCATAGATCGCTGAATAACTCAGCTCTGATCAGAAAAGCTTCTTAATAGAGTAGATGGTGATTAGCACAGAGACCAAAGACAATCTACAGAGAGTAAGTTGGCATGAGTTGGCATTCCCACTATCAGTGGAGGAGTGTTCCCCTTTCTCTACATCCTTTCCAGCATAAATTATCATTGGTGTTTTTTATTTTAGCCAGTCTGACAGCAGTAAGATGGTGTTTTGGAGTTGTTTTGATTTGCATTTCCTGATGGCTAAGGATGTTGAGCACTTTCTTATGAGTCTCTCAGCCATTTTAGATTCCTCCATTGATAATTAATTTGTGAACCCCACTTTTTAATTGGATCAGTTGGTGTTTTGGTGACTACTTTCTTGAATTTTTGTATATTTTGGAAATCAGCCCTCTCTCAGATGTGGGGTTGGTAAATATCTTTTGCCATTCTGTGGGCTGCCTTTTTGTTTTGTTGACTATGTCATTTGCCTTATAAAAGCTTCTCAGTTTCAGGAGGTCCTATTTATTAATTTTCTAACTCAGAGTCTGTGCTCCTGGTGTCATGTTCAGGAAAAAAGTCTCCTGTACCAATTCATTCGAGGGTACCACCTACTTTCTCTTAAAAGAGTTTCAGTGTGGCTGGATTTAAGTTGAAGTTTTTGATCCATTTGTACTTAAGTTTTGTGCATGATGATAGATATGGATATATCTTCAGTCTTCTACATGCCAGCATCCAGTTATGCCAGCACCATTTGTTGAAGATGCTTTCTTTATTCCATTGTATAATTTTAGCTTCTTTGTCAAATATCAGATGTCCATAGTTGTGTGGGTTAATATCAGGGTTTTCAATTTGATTCCATTGTTCTACTTGTCTATTTTTGTGTCAATACCAAGCTGTATTCAGGACTATAGCTATATAAAAGAGCATGAAGTCAGGGATAGTGAGGTATCTGGATGTGCCTTTAGAGTACAGGGTTGTTTTGGCTATCCTGGGTCTTTAGTTTTTCCATATAAAGTTGAGAATTGTTCTTTCAAGGTCTGTGAAGAATTGTACTGAGATTTTGATGGGGATTGCATTGAATCTGTAGATTGCTTTTCACAAGATTGCCATTTTTACTATGTTGATCTTACCTATCCAAGAACATGGAAGATCTTTCCATTTTCTAGTATCTTCTTTAATTTCTTTCTTTAAAGACTCAAAGTTCTTATGATACAGGTCTCTCACTTGTTTGGTTAGCATTACCCCGAAGTATTTTCTACTGTTTGTGGCAATTATAAATGGAGATATTTCTCTAATTTCTTTCTCAGCTCACATATCATCTCTATATAATAGGGCTACTGAATTTTTTGAGTTAATCTTGTATCCTGACACTTTGCTGAAGGTGTTTATCAGCTGTAGGAGTTCCCTTTTAGAGATTTTCAGGTCACTTATGTAAACTATTGCGTCATCTGCAAACAGTGAAAGCTTGACTTCTTTTCTAATTTGTATCCTCTTAATATCCTTTTGTTGTCTTGTTGCTGTAGCTACAACTTCAAATACAATATTGAAGAGATATGGAGAGAGTGGACAGCCTTGTCTTGTTTCTGATTTTAGAGGAATCACCTTGAGTTTCTATCTATTTAGTTTGATATTGGATCTTGGTTTACTGTATATTGCTTTTATTATGTTTAAGTATGTTCCTGTATTCCTCATCTCTCCAAGACCTTTATCATGAAGGGATGTTAGATTTTGCCAAAGGCTTTTTCAGCATCTAGTGAGATGATCATGTGGTTTTTCTTTTTCAGTTTGTTTATATGGTGGATTACATTGATGGATTTTCATATGTTGAACCATCCCTGCAACTTTGGGTTGAAGCTTACTTGATCATGTTGGATGATTTTTTCTGATGCTTTCTTGGATTTGATTTGCCAGGATTTTATTCATCCATGTTCATGACAGATAATGTTCTGTAGTTCTCTTTCTTACTTGTGTCTTCGTGTGGCTTTGGTACCAAGGTTATTTTAGCCTCATAAAAAGAGTTTGGCAATGACCCTTCTGCTTCTATTGTGTGGAACACTTTGAGAAGAATTGGTTTTAGCTTTTCTTTGAATTTATGGTAAAATTCTGCACTGAATCCATCCAAACCTGAGAGTTTTTTTTTTTTTTTTTTTGGTTTGAAGAATTTTTATTACTGCTTCTATTTTATTAGGGTTTATAGGTCTATTTAGATTGCTTACCTGTTCTTGATTTAATTTTGGTAAGTGATATCAATCCTGAAAATTGTCCACTTCCTTTAGGTTTTTGAATTTTGAAGAGTGAAGGTTTTCAAAATATGACCTGATGATTCTCTGGATTTCCTCAGTGTCTGTTGTTATGTCCCTCTGTTCATTTCTAATTTTTAATTTGCATGTTCATTTTCTTCTGTTTGGTAAGTTTGGATAAATGTTGTCTTCTTGTTGATTTTCTTGAAGAACCAACTCTTCATTATATTGATTCTTTGTATTGTTTTCCTAGTTTCTACTTTATTGATTTCAGTCCTCAATTTGTTTATTTCCTGGCATCTACTCCTTCAGGGTGAGTTTACTTCTTTTTGTTCTAGAGCTTTCAGTTGTGCTGTTAGTTCTCTAGTGTGACTATTCTCATATGGGCACTTAATGCTCTGAACTTTCCTCTTAGCACTGCTTTCAAAGTGTTGCATACGTTTGGTATGTTGTGTCTTCATTCTCATTGAATTATAGGAGGTCTTTAATTTCTTTCTTGACCCAGGAATGGTGCAGTTTCACATTATTCAATTTCCATGAGTTTGTAGGTTTTCTGCAATTTGTGTTGTTGTTGGATTCTAACTTTAAATCATGATAGTCTGATAAGATACAGGGGGTTATTCCAAATTTTTTGTACCTGTTGAGGTTTGCTATATTGCCAAATATGTGGGCAATTTTGGATAAGATTCCATGATTACATGTGGTACTGAGAAGAAGGTATATTGTTTTGTGTTTGGATGGAATGTCCTATAGATATCTGTTAAACCCAGTTGGGTAATAACTTCTGTTAGTTCCTTCATTTATTTGTGAAGTTTCTGTCTGGTAGTCCTGTCTAGGAGTGACAGTATGGTTTTGAAGTCTCCTTCTATAAGTGTGTGAGGTTTTATATGTGATTTGAGTTTTAGTAATGTTTCTTTTATGAATGTGGATGCCTTCGTATTTGGGGCATAGATGTTCAGAAAGACTTCATCATGATGGCTTTCTCTTTTCATGACTATGAAATGATGTCCTTCGTCTATTTTGATTGATATTAGTTTAAAGTCTAATTTGTTAGATATTAGAATTCCTACCACTGCTTGTTTCTTGAACCCATTTGATTGGAAAATCTTTTCCCAGTCCTTAACTCTGAGGTACTGTTAGGCTTTGAAGTTGAGGTGTGTTTCTTGTATGCAGTAGAAGGATGGATTCTGTCTTCATATCCATTCTTTTCGCCTGGAACATTTTATACTCGGGTTAAGACCATTAGTATTTGAGGGATATTAGTGATCACTGATTGTTCATTCTTGTTTGTTTTGGATTTGTTGGTGGTAGTGGAATTGTTTGTGGATTTCTTCCCTTTTTTATTTTTTGGCTGTTGGTAAAGTGGGATTATCTACTGTCTATGCTTTTCTGGTTGTAGTTAAATTCCTTGGGTTTGAGTTTTCCTTCCAGAACTTTCTGTGGGGCTGGATTAGTAGGGCTGTATTGTTTATACCTGGTATTGTCATGGAATATCTTGTTTTCTCCATCTCTAGTGATTGAAAGCTTTCCTGGGTATAGTAGCCTGTGCTGACATCCGTGGTCTCTTATTATTGGTAAAATATCTATCCAGGATCTTCTGGATTTCAGAGTTTCCATGGAGAAGTCAGGTGTAATTCTGATAGGTTTTCCTTTATATGTTACTTGACCTTTTCCCTTAGCTGCTCTTAATATTCTTTCTTTATTCTGTGTGTTGGTGGTTTTGATAATATGTGACAAGGGTTATTTTATTGTGGTCCATTCTATTTGGTGTTCTATAAGCTTCTTGTACTTTCATTGGTATGTCTTTGTTTAGGTTGGGAAAGTTTTCTTCTATGATTTGGTTGAATATGTTTTCTGCACCTTTGAGTTGGGTTTCTTCATCTTCTTCTATACCTATTATTCTTAGGTTTGACCCTTTCCCAGTGTCCCATATTTCCTGGATATTTTATGTTAGGGATTTGTTGGATTTAAGATTTTCTTTGGTGGATGAATCTATTTCCCCTAGTGTATCTTCAACACCTGAGATTCTGTCTTCCATCTCTTGTATTCTGTTGGTCATGCTTGCCTCTGTAGTTCCTGATTATTTAACCAGCTTTTCTATTTCCAGCATTCCCTCAGTTTGTGTTTACTTTATTTTATCTATTTCATTTTTCATGTCTTAAACTGTTTGAATTCTTTCCTTTGTCTGTTTGATTGTTTTTTCTTGGCTTTCCTTAAGAGATTTGTTGATTTCTTATATTTTTGGTTTGTTTTTTTCTTCCATTTCTCTAAGGGATTTTCTAGTCCTCTTTGAGGGACGCTATCATTTCCATGAAATTGTTTATAAGGTCATTCTCTTCTACTTCATCTGTGTTGGGATATTCAGGTCTTGTTGGTGTAGTGTCCCTAGATTCCAGTGTTGTCATATTGGTTTTTCTGTTGTTGAGTGTGTTTTTATTTTGTCTTCTTCCCAACCCTTCTTCCAGTCAGTGCAGAAGGAGTCTCTTCCTCTCCAGGTGGGTACAGGACCAAGCTTCCCTTCCAGTGTGTGCAAACAGGTCCAATATTGTAGATGGCTCTCCTCTTCCTCATTCCATGGGCAGAAAAAGGGACTAGGGCACTGACTGGCAGTCTCTGGCTGTGTTGCACCCCAAGGGTTGGGATCCAGAGTCCCCAGGTCTCAGGTGGCTCCAAGAAGGGTACTGTAGGACAGGCTGGAAACAAGCCTAACCTTATCATATCCAGTGTGCAGAGAAAGGGATTATGGTGCTGGTTGGCAATCTCTGGGTAGTCTGGACCCTGCTGAGATGGCATCCACAGTACACTAATTGTCTTTATCATTCTCTCTCTTATTTTATTTTTCCAGAAGGATCTCTCCCTAAATCTGAGTCTTGCTGGTTCAAAAAGTGTAGCTGGACAGAAAGGTCCTAAGATCTACCTGCTTCTTCTGTTCTGCAGCATTTTACTTTGACTCAGAATGTTCTAAATGGAGATTTCTTAAGACTTAGAATGAAAACAATCCATATATCTCAGGAAGTCCCTGAAACTTACCAGATAGTCAATACTCCTCTCTCCCCAAGGTTATATAAATAGTAAGATAAGCCCACTGATTAGACTCAAAGCATCAGAGCTTCATGGAAGAGAGATATCAGTCTAGCTGCCTAGCAGAAACTTGTTGACCTGTTGAGCTACCTGTAAGCCATGCAGAGAACTCCAATATTGCAGATTCCTTAAGTTATAAATGATAGTAGGGAGGCCTTTCATAATGTAGCTGCATTTGTGACATTCATACTCTTGATAATTTATCTACCATTCACACTCCTGAATGAAATCCCAGTAAATTTATTTTTATACCAAAAATGTTAAAGAAGAACTTGTTATGAAAATAATGTAGCGAAGTATGATCTATGCCTATTTACTGATGTTTTAATTTGAAAAATCTAGAATAATAGTTTAAATATATTATTGGTATGATAAAAGGTCATATATATCCATAAAACTAGCCTGTCATTTGATAATGATATGCATATGAAAAAGAAAAGAAAAAGAAAAAAGTTATTACTGTTTAATGATAATAATAATTGTTTGCACTGCCACAAGTGCATCAGTATATTTAAAATAATATTCTATGGTAAATAGTTGCTATACATATATATATACATATATATATACATATATAATACATATATATATATATAATACATATATAATATATATATATATACATATATATAATACATGGAGACAGATACATCAATATATCAATATACAGGTGTATAGATGCTCATGTTTGTAAGGCTAAAAATTCTCTCATCTTGCTTTTAAATACAGCATATCTTAATTATAATTCACAGAATCATAATGCAATATATATTTTATAGGAAAACTAAAATGCTTTTCTGGAGCTCCATTTTATGTAGTAAGCAACACAGTGCACTCACTTAAATGTTTGGTAAATATAGAAAATTTTATTCCTATTGATATGAATTAACAAGGATAGATAACCATCACTTAAATTCTAACTTATATCACATGACTCATTACATATGGTGTCTACCAAGGGAATTACATATGGTGTATACTAAGGAGCCTTTCAGGATGAGCCACTAGTGTATTGCCTCATCTTGTTATTCAGTCAAGACATAATCATATCCTTTTAAAGCCTCATTTTGTATAACATATATCATTCTAGTGTATACATATACTCATAAATATTTTTGATGTTTTTCTCTTTTGTAATATGGAGGTACTTGACAAAATGTCTCTATTAACATTCAAACCAACTATCTCCTTCCAATGGAATGATAACATGAGGAAATTTCAAATACTTGTGGCAATTTAAAGTAGAGAATTAACTCTTTTAAAAAGTAGCTCCAATTCAACTAATGAGATGTTGAACAGGGGTTAAAGTTCAGCTCTAGTGATTCATTGCTTTCTTCAGGAACTCTATCTCATTTAATTTTTTCATGGACTTTTAAAAGTTTTAATTATGCTGCATTAATTATATAAATTATAAAATGAACTACATTGTGAATATATATATAAAACAATTTTATTTTATATACCAATTTGTTCCTTCTCCCTCCCATCACCTCATGCCCCTACCATCTACCCATCCCACCCTGAATCCACTCCTCAGAGAGGGTGAGGCCTCCCATGGGGAATCATCAAAATCTGTCACATCATTTAGGGCAGGTCTGAGCCCTCCCCACCACAAACCAGGTACCTGGACTGAGAGAGTATCTATCCATAGGAAATGGACTCCAAACAGCCAGTTGATGCATTAAGGATAAATCCTAATTCCCCTGCCTCTGGCTCCATAGACTGCCCAAGGTCCCCAGTGGACTCCCACTTGGCCCAGTTTGGTCTTATGGAGGTTCCCCAGCAGTCAATTTGAAGTCAGTGAGCTCCCTCTTGCTTAGGTCAGCTGTTTCTGTAGGTTTCCCCAGCATGGTCTTAACCCTTTTGCTTATCATTCCTCCTTCTCTACAACTAGATTCCAGGACTTCAACTCAGTGATTAGCTGTGAATCTCTGCTTCTGCTTCCATCAGCTACTGGATGAAGGCTCTATGGTAGCATTTAAGATAGCCATCAATCTCATTACATGGGAAGAGCATTTAAGCTACCCTCTCCATTATTGCTTAAATTCTTAGTTGGGGTCATCCTTGTGGATTCCTGGGAATTTTCCTAGTTCCAGACTTCTTGTTAGTCATGTAAATTCTCCCTCTTTTTAGGTATCTTTTTTTTTTTTTGCTCTTCCTTTCTGTCCTTCCACCAACTCAATCTTCCAGATCCTTCATGTTCTTCTCCCCATCCCCTCCTCTCCTACTCTCTCCAAACTCCCTCTCCCTTCCCTCCATACTCCCAATTTACTCAGGAGATTTTGCCTCATTTAAAGTTTTTAAAAGCTAAAATACAGTACATAAATATAAATGTGGCCATGTACTGAAAATTCTCTATATAATAACACTATGCAGCATACAATGGCTGGAATTTACCATTAAACACTAGGATCTTGACTAATATGAAATTTTGGCTTAGACACGGTAAAAAGAGTATACAGTTGTGCATGGATGGGGAACTCCAATGAATAGACTTTTAATTATGCAGTAAAAATGACATGGGACAATAATCACCCAAAATAGACATCCAGTCTCTTCACCAACTTTATTTTCACCATCAAATATTTCAATCACAACAGAATTTGGCCTTGGGAGGAAACAGTCATTATCCCAGATAATGTTTTCTTTATTATTATTATTTTAGAAGCATTCTTATTTACATATCAATCTCCCCATTCTCTCGCCC
Organism: Cricetulus griseus; assembly: GCF_003668045.3. Taxonomy (NCBI): domain Eukaryota; kingdom Metazoa; phylum Chordata; class Mammalia; order Rodentia; family Cricetidae; genus Cricetulus; species Cricetulus griseus. The sequence goes on along the minus strand of NC_048600.1, from coordinate 6,686,385 downwards.
TCCCATCCTGCCATGCTCCCCATCAATCCCCCAACCCACATCCCACCCACTGCTCAAGGATAGTGAGGCCCTCCACCAGGGACTACTAAAGTCTATCATATATCATTTGGGGGAGAGCCTAAGTCCTCTTTCTTGTATCTGGACTGCAATAGTACCCCTCCATAGGGAATGGTCTCCCAGAATCCATTTGTGCTCTAGGGATAAACACTGGCTCCACTGTTAGAGGTCCAATAAACTGTCCTGGCCTCCTAGCTGGCACCCACATTCAGAGGGCCTGGTTCAGTCCAGTGCTGGTTCCCCAGCTTTACAACTAGAGTTTATGTGCTTTCACTAGATCAGGTCAACTGTTTCTGCAGGTTTCTCCAACACAGTCTTGGCTCCTTTGCTCATCCCTCCTCTCTCTCTTCAACTGGATTCCAGGGGAATGACTCAGTGTTTAGCTGTAGGTAGCAGTTTCTGCTTTGATCAGCTACTGGATGAAAGCTCTAGAAATGACAACCAAGGTAGTCATCAATTTCATTATAGGGAAAGAGCATCAAAGGCAGCCTGTCTACCAGGATGTTTTCTTCTGTTTTATCAATTTGCCTAGGAATTTCAAATTTTTACTATTTTTTTCAGCTAATACTCCATTGTGTAAATGTACCACATTTCCTCCATCCATTCTTCAGTTGAGAGGCATCTAGGTTGCTTCCAGGTTCTAGCTACTACAAACAAAGCTGCTATGAACATAGATGAACCTATGGCCTTGTTGTATTAATGTGCATTCTTTAAGTATATGCCTGAGAGAGGAATTTTTGGATCTTGAGGTACAATGATTCCTACTTGCCTGAGAAACTGACATAATGATTTGCACTCCCACTAGCCATGGTGGAGTGTTCCTCTTTCTCCATATCCTATCCAGAACAGACTGTCATTTGTGTTTTTGATTTGAGCCATTCTGGCTGGTATAAGTGGTATCTCAGAGTTGTTTTGAGTTGCATTTCTCTGATGGCTAAGGATGTTGAGCACTTTCTTAAGTGTTTTTCAGCCATTTTAGATTCTTTTATTGAGAATTCTCCATTTAGTTCTGAACCATACTTTTTAATTGGATTCTTTGGTGTTTAAGGGGCTAGTTTCTAGAGCTCATTGTTTATTTTGGAAATCAGCCCTCTGTCAGATGTGGTGGGCTGCCGTTTTGTCTTTATGATGGTGTCCTATGCCTTACAGAAGCTTCTCAGTTTCAAGAGGTCCCATTTATTATTAATTGTTGATCTCAATGTCTGTGCTACTGGTGCTATATTCAGGAAGCAGGCTCCTGCACCAATTCCTTCAAGGGTACCTGCCACTTTCTCGTCTAAGAAGTTCAGTTTGGCTGGATTTATGTTGATATCTTTGATCCATTTATACTGAAGTTTTGTGCATGGCTGTAGATATGGATCTATCTGCAATCTTATACATGTCAGCATCCAGTTATGCCAGCACCATTTGTTGAAGATGATTTCTCTTTTTACATTGTATAACTTTACCTTCTTTGTCTAAAATCAGGTATTCATAGGTGTGTGAAATCAGGGATTTCAATTCAATTCCATTGGTCTACCTGTCTACTAAGCAAATTAAATAGACCTATAATCCCCAATGAAATAGAAGCAGTCACCAAAAGTCTCCCAATCAAAAAAAGTCCAGGGCAGATGGTTTTAGAGCAGAATTCTATCAGAAATTTAAAAAACAGCTAATACCAGTACTCCTCAAATTGTTCTACCCAATAGAAGCAGAAGGGATGTTGTCAAACTCTTTTTATGAAGCTACAATTACCATGGTACCCAAGCCACACAAGATGAAACTAAGAATGAGATATACAGACCAATATCCCTCATGAACATTGATGGGAAAAAAATACTTAACAAAATACTGGCAAATTGCATCCAACATAAAATATCTTGGGGTACTGCTAATCAAACAAGTGAAAGACCTGTGCAGTTGGAACTTTGTGTCTTTAAAGAAAGAAATTAAAGAAGATACAAAAAATGCAAAGATCTGCCATATACTTGGATAGGTAAGATCAACATAGAAAAATGGCAATCTTGTCAAAAGCATCTACAGATTCAATGCAATCCCCATCAAAATCCCAACACAATTCTTCACAGACCTTGAAAGAACAATATTCAACTTTATATGGAAAAACATAAAACCCAGGATAGCCAAAACAACCCTGTATAATAAAGCAACTTCTGCAGACATCATCATCTCTGACTTCAAGCTCTATTATATAGCTATAGTCCTGAAAACAGCTTTTTTTCTATTTATTTATTACTTCAAATTAGGAACAAACTTGTTTCACATGTCAATCCCTTCTCCCTCTCCCTCCCCTCCCCCCTCTCCAAGCTACTCCTGACCAACCCCCCACCCTATCCACCCTCCACTCCCCAGGCAGGGTAGGGCCCTCGATGGGGGCTCTCCAACATCCACCACATTGTCCTGGGCTGGACCTAGGCCCTCCCCCATGTGTCCAGGCCCAGAGTGCATCCCTTAACATGGGATGGGCTCTCAAAGTCCCTTCTTACACCAGGGAAAAATACTAATCCACCACCAGGGGCCCCCTAGAGTGCAGAGGCCTCCTAATTGACATCCATGTTCAGGGGGCTGGATCAGTCCTGTACTGGCCTCCCAGACAGCATTCTGGTGTCCATGTGCTCTCCCTTGTACAGGCCAGCTGTTTCTGTGGGTTTCACCAGCCTGGTACTGGCCCCTTTGATCTTCATTCCTCCCTGTCTGCAACTAAGTTCCAGAGTTCAGTTCAGTGTATATCTGTAGGTGATGGCCTCTGCTTCCATCAGCCACTGGATGAGAGCTCTAGGATGGTATAAAAGAGCCCCAGTTGAGGGCCCTACCCTGCCTGGGGAGTGGTGGGTGGATGGGGTGGGGGGTGGACTGGGGTGGAGGAGGAGGGTTGGGGGTGAGGGGAGGGAGAGAGAGAAGGGACTTGAAATAAGCATGTTCCCTAACTAGAACTAATAAAATAAAAAAAAAGTAGTCATCAGTCTTGTTATAGGGGAAGGACATTTAGGTTATCCTCTCCACAATTGCCTAGTTTGTCAGTCAACTACTATAACTTATTCCATAATCTCCTATGTACCAGTGAGAGATAGCATCTCCAAAAGCAAAGCTGATACTTCCTAAGAACATTTGTACAAGTTTCCTTCTGGCCCCTACATGCATGCATGTTCAAGTGTACTTACAGATATATGAACACACACCAATGGATATTTTCCCCCGATCTGTTCCTTTCTTTATATGATATATGCTAAGATTCTAGAGCAGATATTTCTAAAATGATGCAGAGATAATGAATGGAATTTCAAGGAATTGATTTTACCTTTTACATTTATAGTTCTGTGTTTAGTAGTCCTGAAGGTCAGAAAAGTAAAAGAGGATGCATGTTCTTCTAGCTTCCTCTTTGAAGATATGACATAGAAAAGAACATACCACTTTTTTTCCATTTGTTCAAAAGTAATGGAAGAAAATTCTGGAAAATGGTGTTAGTTTCTCTATTCACTATCATAGTAGGAATCATAGGCTAAAATGGACACAGATTTTTAACTAATGGTTCTCTGCACTGGGACTTATACATTTCAGTTGCAAGTACAATATACACTTTTCCGATATATTGTCTGATATGCACACTGGACAAAACTTTAATGTCTTCCTCCTACTTAGTTCCTTATTATATAGAGTCTATATTACATGTCTCTCATATCTTCTCAGCACAAGTATGCTTCTTTTTCAAGAACCTGAAAAATAGTTTTGAAATTAAATGATGTGCTTAAACTAAATAGAATTGTGGGGGCATAAGCTTTAACCTTAGCACTTGAAGGCCTAGGCAGGAGAATCAGCAGTTTAAAATCAGCCTAGGTTTCATATTTAGATTCATTCTCATAAAATAAAAGAAAATAAAGATTACATTTGTAAGTCAAGTGGTCAGAGTTAGGAAAAGATCGGAGCATAATAAATAAACAAATAAGCACATATGCAGCTACTTATTAATCTAATCCAGACATTATGAGTTCCTTGGAATTTTAAAAGGAAGCCAGACTAATGATCTGGTCTACAAAGTCATCTGTGATTTAACTCGCCTCATTTTTTCTTATAAAAGTTCATATTTGGCATATATACTACATTACACAGGCTGTGAAATTATATAGCAGCAGAGAGTACATATGATTGATTAGAAAATAATGCTAATGACCAAAAATGCAATTTTCTACCTTATTTCAAATGCATCAGCTTCCTCCAAGATGTTGCTATTAGCATACCCTCATATTGCTCAAACAAACTTGCTTCTAACCATCCTAGACCCCTAGTTTCTCTTTCTTAGGTTCTAAAGGTGCTTCTTGAAATGAGAAAATCTAACCTAATCATGGAAATCACTATGGGCAGTAAACAAAAATTATCAGATGTCAATTTAACATATTTCTTTGTTTTCAGAAACCAAGCAGGCTTGTTATTGAACCATGCTAAATAAGACCAACTGTGCATGAAAATCCCCATAGATTCCATATTATTAGATAAAAACCAACCCAAACCATAATGTATATATTTAGAGTTAGTTTTTAAAAATAACTACTGGATAATACATTTGTACCCACTATATCTTATAGTTTACTCTATACCAACCCATTCAAAACTAGATTTGTATTTCTGTTTTTATGTGTGGTCGGTTGGCGGCGGAATGGAAGAGTGGGGTGCTAGCAGATTCCAGGCAACGGTGGAGAGGATAACCCAAAAACCCTTCCCCTAAAATGAGATTGATGACTTCTCTTTATGCCATCCTAGAGCCCTCACCTAGTGGCTGAAGGAAGCAGAGACAGACATCCACAGATATACACTGAACCGAAATCGGGAATTTAGTTGAAGAGAGGGAGGAATGAAGAACGAAGGGGTCTGTACCAGGTTGGAGAAACCCACAGGAACAGTTGACCTGAACAAGGGAGAGCACATCGACCCCAGATGCTGTCAGGGAGGCCCGTACAAGACTGATCCAGACCCCTGAACATGGATGTCAATAAGGAGGCCTCTGCACTCCAGGGAGCCTCTGGTGGTGGATTATCATTTTAGATAGTAATTCTAAGAAACTAGAAATGATCCACATGGACTCTTCAACTTTAGAGGGTGAATTGAAGCACTCAGATAAGTAAAAAATTTCTGTTGAAGAACTATTTACTCATATTCATAAAGTATCCTTACATAGAGAATGATCCAATAATCAAAGAAGGTGGAAATGCTTGTTTATTTTTATCTATTTTTATAATACCAACAATATATTAAAAATGTTGGCAAAAAATAAGTTTGTACTCATTCTTTCAATCACTGCCTTATTACTTTGGGAAATAAAAGAGACATAGTAAGTAATAGATAAATATCCAGATTCCATGGAGCATAATACTGTATTTGTATCATACACTTGTAAGTCTATAAATAGGGGTCCTACATGAGTCTCTTCCAAAAAAAGTAAAAATGTCTTGAGTAGGTATTAATGAACATCAAAATAAAGTACTTTCCCCTTTAATACAATGTGTTTAATGATGTAAACCTGCAGTAAAGTGGACCATATGTGAAAGATGGGACAGGATCTGGGGCCTAGGTTTTTGTTAGTGGTATCCATCAGCTGAAGTAAGCATACCAGATTGTTAAGAAAGGCTTCAGAGTGACCATTAAGCCAGAACAAGAGTCTGGAGGCATAACAGTCAACAACTGATATCTCCTGGCCAAGGTATAATCTACTTAGCTTTTCAGCATCTCTTCTACGGTGCATACTCATCAATAGACATTACAATTCAGAATAAAACAAAAAACTTTATACTATTTACCCATTTCTATAAGACTACCCACAAAGGGGTAATTCAATTCCCATCCATTTCCTAGTTCGTTTAAACCGCTGAGCAACTTTTCAAACTATTTACTCTAGTTTCTGCCCCGAGATATCCCCTGAGCCATTGCTTCCTCTCTCTGAGTTTTTTCTCTGTGTGTACTTTCTGGATATTTTTAATGTAACCCAAAGAGAATTGCCAGATGCTACTTCTTTTCAATATTTAGTCATTAAACTAAGCACCCTCAATTCCCTCTTATTAATCTGGTGTACATACTTCAACTAATTAACATGCTGAACAAAGCCTAGGCATCACAAACTGTCCTATCCATCACTGAAACTGCTAATCTCCTTATTGAAGGTATACTTCAGTATCTGAAACAAGCATAACCTGGTTTATTGGCCATCATTCACTCAAAAGGAAATAATCATGTGGCCATATAAGAAAGCAAAATGATACATTGTGATTCATATTTCCTAGGATATGGAATTCAGGTCACATTTTGCATAGCTAAAGTGAAGTTTCTGATGCTGAGAATTAGAAATCCCAAATGTAGAGCTTCTACCTTTCATGGATTTCTGTTGATACTCTTCAAATGCATGACACAGTCATAAAACCAAATGTATGCAGAGTAGTTTCGGTTATGTTATGAATCACTCTACCTAGCAGTAGACATTAGCTGACTAAAAAAGGCTAAGTTGTTCTTCACTTATGACCAGGATTTTCGTTGCCAGGAGAGTTTGGATACCTGACTACCAAGTTCTTACAACAGTGTATATTTTCTCAGATGACTCTAGGTATTGGGTTTTTAATGGAAAAACATGTGATAAATGTTTTTCAGAAGAGTCATTGGATCAAAACGCTCAGAGTAGAAAGATCAAAGGGTTAGGTAAAAATATTAATTGTGTTGTGGGATAATACCATTAAGACTTCAGTTAACTTTGTATGGAGCAGATCTCATCACATGGGAAAGAGAATATGGCTTGGGGAAAAATGGCTGTCTTTCTTTCTATTTCTTAAGAGTTTTGACAGTATGATACCTGTCAATCATCATGTTTATGTGGAATAAAAGAAACTGAGCCTCAGAAAGTTTGCTGCTGGAACATATCCATGACCCTTTCAAAAGTCACTTACCTGTAATAGAAAAGAAATTTTAACCTCTGTGTGTTTTCTTTGTTTTTATGATTTTGTTTTGGTTTAACTCTAAATTCTATGGCTTCTATCACAAGATTTTGTTTGCCATTATTGTAGGGTGTTTTCAAAGTCAAGATGTCTAGATGTGTAAACTTTACACACAGCTTCATTGTCTTATTTAGAATCACTATTGCTGGGATGAAACATCATGACCTAAGCAACTTGGCAAGGAAAGGGTTTATACTTACACATCACTGTTCATCACTGAAGGAAGTTAGGAAGGAACTGAAACAGAGCAAGAACCAGAGGCAGGAGCTGATGCAGAGGCAATAGAAAGGGGCTGTGTGTTAACTTGCTCCTCATGGTACACTAGGCCTGCTTTCTTCTAGAACTCAGGACCACCAATCCAGAGGTGGACCCACCCACCATGGACTGGGCCCTCTCTCATCTATCACTAATTAAGAAAATGTTCTACAGGCTTGCCTACAAGTTAATTTTTTTTCTTTTCGGTTTTTTGAGACAGAGTTTCCTTGCGGCTTTGGAGGCTGCCCTGGAACTAGCTCTTATAGACCACACTGGTCTCAGACTCACAGAGATCTACCTGCCTCTATCTCCTGAGTGCTAAGATTAAAGGTGTGCACCACCACTGCACAGCTACAGCTTGATCTTATGGAAGAATTTCTCAATTAAGTTTCCCTCCTCTCAGAAGTCTTTATCATGTGTGAAACTGACATACAAATAGCCAGAACAACCATGAATATTTGACTTCAATGTTTATCCCACATTAAAATACATTTTAACATTTAAGGTTTTATTTTTAACAAATTATTTTCTAACATACTTGCCTTTATTCTCTTCTTTTCTATATTTTGAAAGGTAAGGTTTTGTGACAGTCTCATCTTGTTTGGATTATGACTGGAGGCAGTAATTCTGTAAATTATATTTAAAAATGTATCAAAGGGATTGTAGCTGCCTCTGGATATAATGAAAGCAAATCAATCTTTTTGTATTCTTTTAAACCTGTAATTGTTGATTAATAAATACTCAATTAGAACACAATGTGAGGACTCTGATTTGATTATCAGACCAAGTAAACTCACATGAATTATGTAGAATATATTCCCACTCAAGAGCTAGCTGCCCTTCTGGAGAGATAGGCTTGGCAGCTCCTGTGTTCCCTGTGGATGAGGCTTGTAATGTATCTCTAATCACTTAGTTAAAAGCAGGCATAAAATGGCCAGAAAAAAAGGAGAGCATCTCTACTTATTACTTAGCTAAACACCAGATAAGGCCATGCCAGATCTCAGAGGGGACCATGGTGTCTAATAGTCATTGTTTCTTAAGTAATAGTTCAACTTTCTTTCTATCAACACATCAGTTACTGCATATGCTTTTTGTTATAATTTTGAATGCTATATTTGTATATATCCTTTGGTTAGAAAACTTCAAGTCCTACATTTTAGGGTCACTTTATTTCATATAAGCTTCAGACAAAATATTTCCTGTTTGCAGGAAGGTGGTGGAGCATATCATTAATCCTAGCACTTGGGAGTCAGCAGAAGGAGGATCTTTGTGAGTTGAAGACCAGCATGGTCTGCAGAGCTAGTTCCAGGACAGCCAGGGCTATACAGAGATACCTTATCTTAAAAAAAAGGAAATAAATGAAACAACAAGAAAGGATGACCAAAAGAAATATTTGCTACTTACTGTGGAGAGACCAGAAGGCATAAATATTTCCTATAAAAGGCCAGATGTAAACAATTTCAGTTGTGTCTGCTCACAGTTTCTGTTCGGTTAGCTTACTCTGCTGGCATATAATATAGCAATAGAAATAAAAGAACAGATGAAGTAAGCAGAAAGCAAGATTGAAACTATGTTCACCTACAGGCCATAGTTTACCAATTCTCCTTTGATGTGATAACAAAGAATATAACTATAAGAAAAGTAAGTCACTTCATTAAATGAATGTTTTACTTACTGAAATTCATAATTTGCATATATAAAAGACTCAACAGATTAATTGAATGTTCTTATTTTAAGTGTGACTGGCTGACACTGTAAGTAGAGCATTTAATTCAAAGTTCTCAAGATGCATAGAACACAGTTACAGTCTCCATTTTTTTGTTGGATTGTATGTGCTCTATCATTAAACAGTATTTTTTTAGTGTATTCAAAATCAATTTTCTGTTTCCACTATCTCTCCCTCAAAATGCTATTTCTTTTGTTTTCTTTTGTAGATAGTATTTTTTGGAAACACAACCTCATTAAATGAATCTAAAATTATGTTTTATGCCATGGGAAATCATTTCCTTTTAATTACTTACTACCAAAGAATGGTGTGTGTGTGTGTGTGTGTGTGTGTGTGTGTGTGTATGTGTGTCTGTACAATATTGGCTAATCTGTCAAATGTAAGCATTGGGAATCTTGTTATGTCTTTCTAAAGAATGTGCACATTGATGGATCATTTCTCTGATTGAAAAACTTGGGGATTGCTCTTTCAGATGAAAGTGAATTCAGATTTATTCATTATTACACTTAATTTCATATTTTGGCATATCAAATTCCAAGCTAATATTTTATGCTCTCTCATACACAACTTGCAGCACTGTTGGTGCCTTCAGTGTATCATTTCTCTCATCTGCTAAGTGCATCTCTAGATGCTATATGACTTTTCCTTAGATTTCTGAAAGCATCACTATAGTTTATGTGAAGCATGAAAATTATTCATTTTTGATGTGTGTACCTCTAGAATATAAAAATTGCTGCTGAACAACAAGTCTGACATAAAAAAGTAACAGATAACAACTGAAGATTGTAAGAATGAGATTTCATTTAATGATACAGGTTTGAGGAAATTTCTATGCTAATTAGTTAGCCTAATAAACTTCATCCAATAATTTCATTCAGTCAATCATTTAAGGCTTATTAAATAAATACCAATTTACTTTATTTAGTTTCAATGTAAAATGCTTTCTCTGAGCATTAAAAAATAAAAATTACTCATGGTCATTATGTCACTACAAAGTTAATATTAACTATGTACAGCTATTGGCCAATCAGGTCTAACTATTGAATTATTACTATAAACCTATTTTAAAGTGCATACAGATATTATTAGTAGTGTTTACAATAAAAAAATAGTATTTTTATCTAAAGGTCTGGACTTCTCTTTTCTGTAGATTCCAAGACTACATGCACCAATGTCCCTTTCTATTAAAAACTAAAATATTGGATGTATTTTCAACAATAGTTTTAACACCTCACTCAACTGTCAAGAAAAGAACAGTATTCTAAGGCCAAACACTCAATGAAAACTGGACTAGAAAAAATGAGTAGCACTCTGAGGAGGCATTTTTTTCCTGTGTGCATTTCGATCCTAAGTAGTTTGACTTTGTTGGGAGGCTTTGTACCCACTGGGAAATGGACATCTAATGGAAAATGCTGTTCACAGAAGTGGGATTATATCAGCTTCATCTCCCAGTTTATGAGTGAAGCAAAAATATTCTCAACTACACTTTTGCAAACATTCCCTAGAAGGAGAAAAGAAACAAGACAAAGCTCAGGGGGAGGGGGTGGAAGTTCATTCTGAAAGAATGTTTTTTTTTTTTTTCATGTAGTTTTTTCTTTCAAATTCATAGGATAAAACTTGCCTGAAAAAAAGAAAAAGAGTGGAAGAGCCAAGAATTAGATTTTCAGGTGGTTAAACTCACCATGTTCTTGGTTATCTGGTGGAAAATAATGCAAGTCCATGTAATGTAACTGACCTTCAAGAGAAGAGTCAAAATACAACATCATTTAAATCTCTGAGCATTATCAGTGTAATGTTTGTAAGTGGGATATAAAGAGTCAAAGTACATAGTTGAAGCTATGTCTTTATTGTATGAGTGTGCATTCTTTGGGTATATGCCCAAGAGAGGGATTGCTGGATCTTGAGGTAGACTGATTCCCATTTTCCTGAGAAACGGCCATACCGCTTTCCAAAGTGGCTGTACAAGTTTTCACTCCCACCAGCAATGGAGGAGAGTTCTTTCTCCACATCCTCTTCAGCATTGATTGTCATTGGTGTTATTGATTTCAGCCATTCTGATAGGAGTAAGATGGTATCTCAGAGTGCTTTTGAGTTACATTTCCCTGATGGATAAGGATGTTGAGCACTTTCTCAAGTGTCTTTCAGCCATTTGGGATTCTTCTGTTAAGAATTCTCTATTAAGTTCTGCACTCCATCATTTAATTATGTTGTTTGGTGTTTTGGTGGCTAGCTTCTTGAGTTCGTTGTATATTTTGGTGATCAGCCCTCTGTCAGATGTGGGGTTGGTGAATAGCTTTTCCTATTCCATGGGCTGGCATTTTGTCTTGCTGACTGTGTCCTTGGCTTTGCAGAAGCTTCTCAGTTTCAAGAGGTCCCATTTTTAATTGTCAATCTCAATGTTTGAGCTACTGGTGTTATGTTCAGAAAGCAGTCTCCTGTACCAATTTGTTCAAGGGTTCCATCTACCTTCTCTTCTAGGAGGTTCAGTGTGGCTGAATTTATGTTGAGGTCTTTAATCATTTGGATTTAAGTTTCACTAAAATGGCGATAGATATGGATCAATCTGCAATCTTCTACATGTCTGAATCCAGTTATTCCAGCACCATTTGTTGAAGATGTTTTCTTTCTTCCATTGTACAAATTTATCTTCTTTGTCAAACATCAGATGTTCATAGGTGTGTGGGTTAATATCAGGGTTTTCAATTCACTTCCATTGGTCAACCTGTCCATTTTTATGCCAATACCAAGCTGTTTTCAGGACTATGGCTCCGTAATAGAGCTTGAAGTCAGGGATGGTGATGCCTCCGGAAGTTTCTCTATTGTACAGGGTTGTTTTGGCTATCCTGGGTTTTGTTTTTCCATATGAAACTCTCTTCCATTGCTGGTGGGAGTGCAAACTTGTACAGCCACTTTGGAAAGCAGTATGGTGGTTTCTCTGGAAAATGAGAATCAGTCTACCTGAAGATCCAGCAATCCCTCTCTTGGGCATATACCCAAAGAATACACACTCATACAATAAGAACATATGTTCAACTATTTTCATAGCAGCATTATTTGTAATTTGCCAGAACCTGGAAACAACCTAGATGCCCCTCAACTGAAGAATGGATAGAGCAAATGTGGTATATTTACACAATAGACTACTACTCAGCTGGAAAAAAAAAACAAAAAAACAATGGAATCTTGAAATTCGCAAGTAAATGGGTGGAACTAGAAGAAACCATCCTCAGTGAGGTAACCAATCACAAAAAGATAAAAATGGTATGTACTCACTCATTTTTGATTTTTAGATAGAGCAAAGGATCACTAGCCTACATTCCACACTCCCAGAGGAGCTAGGAAACAAGGAGGACCTAAAGAGAAGATTGCATAATCCCTCAAAGAAGGGGATGGGGACAAGAAACCCTGACCAAATTGGAGCCTGGGGGCAGGGAGAGGAGGGAAAATCTTCATCCAGTTGCTGTTCTAAGCAGAAACAGACAGCCATTGCTAAGCACTGATCTATACTACTGGAATTCAGTTGTGGAGAGGGAGGAGGTTGAGCAAAGGAGCTAAGACTGGGATGGAGAGACCTGCAAAAACAGTGGACATTACCTACTGATAGAATGGAGATCCTAGTCATAAAGCTGGGGAAACAGCATTCTAACAAACCAAACTTTCTGAATGTGGCTACTAGCTAGGAGCCCAAGACAGTCTATGGATCCTCTGACAGCTGAGCCAGTCTTTATCCCTAGAGTACAAATGGACTTTGGAAGCCCTTTCCCTATAGAGGGATACTATTGCAGCCCAGATACAGCAAGGAGGGTCTAGACCTCACCCCAAACAATATGACAGACTTTGAAGGTCCTTGGTAGAGGGCCTCACTATCCCTGGAGAGGAGTTGCGGGGAAGGGGGGTGTTAATTGGAGAACATGGGAGGAGGGGAGGGTGAGGGAATGGTGGGATGGATATGTAAATATGAGTAATTAAAAATAATAAAAAATTAAAAAAATAAAGAGGCAAAGTAAACACTAAATTAAGTAGGATACCAGAAATTCACCGATATAGGCTATAAAATAAGTATATTTGTTAAATGTGTAAGTAAATTAAATAATATATTTATATATAGTTAAACAAAGTATTTTTATAATTAAAAGTATTTGAAACAACAGTCAAGGAAAAGAACAGATTAGATCTATAATATCAATCAGTTTAATTGAGTCCATGTGATATGACCACTCATTCTTCAGTTCTCTCAAGAGACCCAAACCACAGGGAAATAGTTGAAATCCAGTTCACACAAATAAGAAAGAAGACATGAAGGATTAGCATGCATTTTCAACAATTCTAAGTAAAGAACTGTGGTGGTTTGAATAAGAACAACCCCCGTAGGCTCATGTATTTGAATGCTTAGACACTAGGTAGTAGCACCATTTGAGAAGGATTAGCAGGTATAGCCTTCTTGGGCTAGGTATACCCTTGTTGGAGGAAGTGTATCACTGGGCATGAGTTGTTTTTCTTTTTCTTCCAACTTTTTTATTTGAATTAGAAACAGGATTGCTTTACATGACAATCCAAGTTCCCTTCTCCCACCCATCCTCCCCTAACGCCCCTCTAACTAAAACCTTATCTGTCACATATCTTTTCTGCTCCCCCTGGATGGTGAGGCCTTCCATAGGGTGTCATCAGAGTCTTTCGAATCCTTTGGGATAGGGCCTAGGCCCACCCCCATGTGTCTTGGCTCAGGGAGTATTCTTCCATATGGAATGGGCTCCCAAAGTCCACATCTAGGACTTTTATCTAGGGATAAATACTGGGATTCTACAGGAGGTATCATAGATTTCTGAGGTTTCCTCACAGAAACCCATGTTCCTGGGGTCTGAATCAGTCCCATGCTGGTGTTCCAGCTATCAGACTGGGGAGCAAGAGTTCCCCAGCGTTCAGGTCAGCTGTTTCTGTGTGTTTCACCAGCCTGATCTGGACCTCTGTGCTCTTCACTGGTCCTTCTCTGCACCTGGGTTCCAGTTCAGATCGGTAATTAGTTATGGGTGTATGCTTCTACTTCCACCAGCTGCTGGATGAAGGCATATAAGTCAGTTATCAATCTCATAATGAGGGGAGGGCATTTAAGGTAGCCTCTCCTCTGTTGCTGAGATAGTTAACTGGTGTCATCTTTGTAGATCCCCAGACATTTCCCTAGTGCCTGGTTTCTCTGTAAACCAAAAATATCTCCTTCTATTATGATATCTCCATTCTCATTATCGTGTATTCTTTCTGCTGACTCATACTTTCTGCTCCCTCATGTCTTCGGCATGAGTTTTGAAGAATCAAAAAACCCAGCATTCCTCTCTTGGCCTGAAGATCATGATATAGCTCTTAGCTAGTACTCTATACATGCTGCTATGCACTCAGCCATAAGGATAACAGACTAAATCTCTGAAACTGTAAGCAACCACCAATTAAATGCTTTCTTTTATGGGTTACTATGATCATGTTGTGTCTTTACAACAATAGAACGCTGGCTATGACAAGAACTAAGTACCTAAGACTCATTCCTCAGATTAAAATACAGGAAGTGAAGCAGGAGAGAGGCCAACATATGGATAGGAGTGAGCTCAAAATTGATTGTATTCCTTTCCAAGTTATTTGGCATGTCAAAGCTACAGTGCAACTTACATGCCCTGTGATGAAAGAAATGAAATCAGGCTGGAGAGGTGACTCATCTGGTCAAAGACTCTGTCCCCAAGCTTGAAAATCAGAGTTCCATCTCAGATACCCACAAGTCAGAAAGAGAGAACTCTTCCTCCTATCATCTGACCTCCATACATGCACCATGTTATGTGTGCAATGCCCTAGCTCAAATAATTAACTTTTACACAGAAAGAAAAGTGGCCTGAAAATGGCTCAGGTTGAATTTCTTTCAGACAGAAAGACTGAAGCAAATGGCTATATGTTTTGATTACCTGTATCAAAATATTCATTTATACTACTTATCCACTTGAACTTTTGTTTAAGTTCACATACAATACTAACTAAATATCTTTGACACTTATAAGAGCCATACTCAGATTCTGGATATGAATCCATTGATACCAGGGTAGAAAGCTCAGTGGGGCTTAATGCTCACATAGATGGTTCAATACATTTATTCAAGGACTTGAAATTATGATTAAGAAATGTAAACCTCACTTCATCACAGATTCCCTAGTCTACTGCATGCTTCTTAAATCTGGAGTACTTCTACAAGATTAAAAAAACATCCATACTACAAGAACATCTGCTCAAATGTTCATGGAAGCATTTTTTGAAATAGACAGAACCTAGAATCAACCTAGATGCTCTTCAACGAAAGAATGGATAAAGAAAATGTGGTACATTTACACAATGGAATACTACTCAGAGGTAAAAAAAAAATACATCTTGAAATTCACAGGCAAATGGATGGAACTAGAAGAAACCATCCTGAGTGAACCAGACACAGAAAGACAAACACAGCATGCACTCACTCATAAGTGAATATTAGACATAGAGCAAATGATAACTAGCCTACAATCCACACCACCAGAGAAGCTAGGAATCAAGGAGTACCCTAAGAGAGACATACATGGACCATCCAAGAAGGGGAAAGAGACAAGATCTCCTGAGTAAATTGGGAACATAGGGGTAGGGGAGGGACATAGGACAAAGAATGGGGGAAAAAGAGTGGGGGGAGAACATGAGGGATCAGGAAGGTTGAGTTGGGGGAAGGGCAGAGAAGAAGAGCAAAGAAAGAGATACCTTAACAGAGGGAGCTATTATTGGCTTAACAAGAAACCTGGCACTAGGAAAAATTCCAGAAATCCACAAGGATGACCCCAACTAAGTATCTAAGCAATAGTGGAGAGGCTACCTTAAATGCCCTTTCCCTATAATGAGACTGATGACTACCTTAAATGATGGCCTTCATCCAGTTGCTGACAGAAGCAGAAGCAGACACCCACAGCTAAACACTGAGCTGAACTCCTGGAATACAGTTGCAGAGAGGAAGGAGTGATGAGCAAAGGGGTCATGACCAGGCTGGAGAAACCCATAGAAACAGCTGACCTGAACAAGGGGGAGCTCTTGAGCCCCAGATTGATAGCTGGGTAACCAGCATAGAACCAACCCAGACCCCCTGAACTAGGGTGTTGGTTAGGAGACCTGGACAATCTGTGTGGCTTCATTATACTGGAATAGTACTTTCTCCTGGTATACAAATGGACTTTGGGATCCCATTCCACATAGAGGGATACTGTTTCAGCCTAGACACAGTGGGGGAGGGCCTAGACTTTGATGTTCCCCATGGGAGCCCTCACATTACCTGAGGATTGGATGGCCGGGTGCTATGGAGAGATGGTGGGGAGATTGGGATGATTGGAGAGCAGGTACTGGGATTGGTATGTAAAATTAGATTGTTTTTAATTTAATAAAATTAATTAAAAACATGTATACTAATAAGTCAAGAATAATATTACATTGAAATAAACAAAAACATATGCATTTGCTTTTTTAAAAAAATAAGTCTAGAGATAATCAATCCTTGGGTTCAGTGTCTCTGATACAAGAGTCCCTGCTATTCTGTTATTCTGTGCTAGGACGCCACATTTCTATACCAAGATAATGAGTGTACGTCCATCTATCAGAGAAGTATGTCATGAGGAAAACCAGGAGAGTCAGCGATAAAAGCCTTATATTTAAAGATACCCTGAAGATTCCTCTCACTCTGTCCATTTGTGTCCTACACTCAAGAAGATATAGACTGAGGAAGAAATTTCATATATACAGCAAAACAAGATGATGTATTAGTGAAGGATATAATGATAGTAGAAAAGGTTAAACTTGTGATGCAAAACTCCCACTATTCCTTAATCTAAAAATCATCATTTTCAGCAATATTGATTGCCCTGGAGACATTAAGAAGTCAAGTAAGAAGTCAGTAAGAAGACAAGCACTGAAGTAGAATCATTGCTTGATTCCACCTATAAGGAACCCAAAATAGTCAAACTCTTGAATGTAGAGAAGTACTGTGTTTTCTGGGATGAATAGATGAAGAAACAGGGAAGTATTAGTTACAGGCTACAGATGTTGCCTTCATAAGCTTTGTTATGTCCTGGAGATTCAGCAAATAGTATGGTGTCCTACAGGCTTGAGTATTATATATATATATATATATATATATATATATATATATATATATATGAACTGTGAAGAGGACAGCATTCATAAATAGGAGAGATGACACTTTTAGAGGTAATGACATTGGTGAAATTGTTATGTATGTATTTATTTATTCCCAAACTTACAAAAACTATATGTGTATGTGTTCTCTCTCTCTCTCTCTCTCTCTCTCTCTCTCTCTCTCTCTCTCTCTCACACACACACACACACACACACACACTACTTTAGATTAATATAATACTTGAACAAAGTTTGAAAAGAAATCAATCTTCCAAAAATATTTTCACTTAAGAAATTAAGGATTTTATGGCCAGTTATCTTAGATCATACCTGTCCCAGAATTCAAAATCAAAGACAAGAGGATTGCATGGGTTCAAGGCCAGCCCAGGATATCTAGAAAGTTTCAGATCAGTCTAAGCAACACTGAGCTTGTATTATTACTGTTATTATTATTATTATTATTATTATTATTATTATTATTATTATTTAAAAGAAAACTAAATCAGGGAAAAACAAAGGATACAAACAGTAAGTGATGACTAGTTTTGTGTTTTGACTATTAGTCAGCCTCTAAGTATATCTTTGTGGTTTTGAAATATATGACACATTCTAAGTATTAAAATGAAAAAAACATACACATTTAAAGATAGACAAATAATAAGGAGATCAGTTTCTAAACACTTCATGCCAAAAAAGTGAATGCACATGTCTTAAAATTCTAATCAAGTCAGCTCAGTAGGCTTCTACAGCCTGAAGGTGTCATATCAATGGGAACTGCCTGAAGTGACAAGGACCAACAGCAGGCATGGGGTCATCAGATTTACCAAAGTGCTGAGGGCTGTCAATCAAATATTTAAAACAAAATACAACCTCACAATATTTTAGCACGGGTAAATTGCCAAAGGTAGAGGTCATAAAAATAATTTGGTTGAATTGTTGCTAACATTAAAAAAGCCTTTCCTCAGAAATGATAACAAGTGACTAAGACAATGATCTATTCCAAATATCTTCTGTGAGCACAGACAAAAATCACAGCTTAAAAGTTCATCTACTTTGATTTGTTGTTTCAATAACCACAGCATCAAATCTCTACACTGTTCAATATATATATATATATATATATATATATATATATATATATATATATATATATGATTAATCTGAATACATATTTCCTTAAATATGGTAGGAGATAAATTATATGATTCCTTCATGTTTGTGAGTGGATAGACAGATTTTATAAACATACATTTATATAGTAAAATGATTAATCAGATTAACTAATATGAGTAGGTTAACGCAGTGTTGCACAGCTGCTATATGTAAGTGCAGAGTGTAAATATCCTCAAATGCCTAAATGATAACCCAAAGAAGTTGAAAAGACATGAGTTGGTATCAAAAGCTAACAGATATTTAATCCAATCAAACAATATAATTAGACTTTCATATGACTAGTTTTTAAGAATAAAGTAAAATCAAATTGTACTTTTGAACAATTTTCAGAAAGAAAACAACTGGAAGGAAAATGTCTTTAATCTACCTATACAGTAATTTTTATTTTCTCTATTTTCCTTCATTCCTTTCACTCTTTTGTTCTTGGACTTTTGAGGCAGAATTTTTGGACTTTTGAGGCAGAATTTGGCTATATAGCCCTTGTTAGCTAGATATTTTGACTAGGTTGACTTCTGTTCCAGTCTCCCCGGTACTTGGATTACAGGTATGATAGACCATGGCTGTTTATCATTTTATTTACTTATTTTTTTAGGAGATAGTTGTCATGTTACATCCACCATCAGGAAATACAGAATGATGGCTGCTGGTACTCAAATCTCTTTCTCTGAATTATTCAGGCTATGGTCCTAGCCAATGGGATTGTAACACACTCTTTCAGGATGGGTCCTTCCTTGTCCAATAAACATTTTTGAAGACCCTAATAAATGCATCCAGATGTATGTTTCCATGGTAATTCTAAATTCTGTCACATGAACAATAAAGATTAACAATCATAGAGCCCCATCCCCGTGTCCTCTCTCATTTTTCTTGTACTCCACTGTACATGTATTTATCCATGGCTGTGTGTACCAGCATTCAAGCTACATGTAAATTGTTGCTATGGTAAGGATGGAGTACAAGTGACATTTGCAAAGATTATCCTCTCCTTCTTGATATAAAAACATTGAAAGTATTCGCCTTTGGGGGATCTTGATTATCTCAGGCTATAATGTTGTGGTAGTGATGAGCCAGTGGCACATTTAAGAAGAGTGAAGGATTTATTTTTGACAATAACAGAAAGAAAAATGGAAGGCTGCTGAACTATCATATAGGAAAAAAATCCCATTCTTTTGCTATTTTATTGTTTGAGAAGTTGCGGTAAATCTTCACTCTGGCTACCATCCTATTTTATTTTACTGTAGCTATCATCACTTTTACTGGGGGATGCTTTATGGAGCACTTTAGCCGTCAAATCGCCCCTCTCTCTCTCTCTCTCTCTCTCTCTCTCTCTCTCTCTCTCTCTCTCTCTCTCTCTCTCTCTGAAAAACACTTGCAGTGACATTATGAGATCTCTCAAACCTTTCAAAGTTTGGAACCCTGCTAAGAAATGATTATCTCAGATGTATGTATTTGCATATAGTGTGTATTTGTGTGTGTGTGAGAGAGAGAGTGTGTGTGTTAGTAATCAATCTCCAGGCCTCAATTATATTAGTCCAGTGCTCTACCATTAATGTAGAAACAGTCCTCATTATGGCTTTAAGAAAGAGTAATTGGTCATTATATCTCAAGGTCAGGGTGATGACCAAATCCTATTGTTAACATTTTAATTACATTTTAGATATCTCTCTCAATTCCACTGTAATGTAATTTTCTTTGAGCATACACTTATCAGCAGTTGCGCTGGCCCACACCTGCAGGATTTGCTGAAGGAGAAGGTGGCAGGAGGATCACAAGAACACATTTATTGCTGGGCAGTGGTGGCTCACAATTTTAATCCCAGCACTTAGGAGGCAGAGGCAGGTAGATCTCTCTGAGTTCAAGGCCAGCCTGGTCTACAGAGCAAGTTCCAGGACAGCCAGAGCTATACAGAGAAACCCTATCTCAAAAAACAGGGAGAGAGAAAATGCATTCATGAAAAGATTAAAAATGTTCTAAGTGCTACAACATCATTTTTTTTAAAGGTTATTTAACCACAAAAGAACATCTCTAGTCACATAGGGGCCGAGCCTGTCACTAAACCCCACATGACTTATGAAAAGAGAACAGGTAGAATTTTCTCCACTCTGACTTCTTTTTTTAAATTTTTTTCTCTTTTTTTCAACTTTTTAAATTTGAATTAGAAACAGGATTGTTTTACGAGACAATCCCAGTTCCTTTCTCCATCTCGTCCTCCCTTACCACGCCCCCCAACTAAAACCCTGTCTATCACTATCCTTTCTGTTCCCCTGGATGGTGAGGCCTTCCATAGGGTGTCATCAGAGTCTATTGTATCCTTTGGGATAGGGCCTTAGCGCCCCCCCCCCCCGTGTGTCCCGTGTGTCTTGGCTCAGGGAGTATTCCTCTATGTGGAATGGGCTCCCAAAGTCCACACCTATGCTAAGGATAAGTACTGAACTTCTACAGGAGATCCAATAGATTTCTGAGGTTTCCTCACAGAAACCCATGTTCCTGGGGTCTGGTCAGTCCCATGCTGGTATTCCAACAATCAGTCTGGGGAGCAAGTGTTCCCAATGCTCAGGTCAGCTGTTTCTGTGGGTTCCCCCAGCCTGGTCTGGACCTCTTTGCTCTTCACTTGTCCTTCTCTGCATCTGGGTTCCAGTACAGTTCGGTGATAAGCTGTGGGTGTCTGCTTCTACTTCCTCCAGCTGCTGGATGAAGGCTATAGGATGGCATATAAATTAGTCATCAATCTCATTATCAGGGAAGGGCATTTAAAGTAGCCTTTTCTTTGTTACTTACACTGTTAGCTGGTGTCATCTTTGTAGATCTCCAGACATTTTCCTAGTGCCTAATTTCTCTGTAAACCAAAAATACCTCCCTCCATTATGGTATCTCCATTCTTCTTATCATCTATTCTACCCCTGACTCAACCTTTTTGCTCCCTCATGTCCTCTTCTTAGCTGTGATTTTATGCAGATATTTCACAATGTATTCTGCCACCCCACTATGTGTATTAGAGAAAATTTCCACACTTTTTTGACAAGCATACTCCAAATATCGCCTTGTCATGTCATGTCAATCATGTCATAATCTCAGGAAGATGTAAGTGTTCTTGTCTATGAGCTGTGTCTTTATTGGACATATGCTCTTGGGTTAAGGCATACTAAGGCATACTGCTTCATATTAAATAGGAAGTCAATACATATTCTATGTGAATAAATGACTATTGGGTGAATGTTACTAAGCATTTGGATGATTTATTTGCAATTGTGAATTACCTTATGAATTAAAGAAATACATTGAGCTATGGAAAACTACAGTGCTTTCAGGGGAATTTTATTTTAATTAGCTAATTGTAAACATCTGGGCAGATGAACATGTGCATCATCTATGACATTGCAGCCTGTGACTTGAATGTGTCTTGCAGCCCAAGTCAATAAAGCTTTATTAGAAGAAATCTACCATTTGTTTACACATTGCAGTTAATTGCTGCATGGTTGCAACAGAGTTGTCTAGTTGCTTCAGAGACCATTTAATCCATGTAGAATATTTTCTTTCTGGCTTTGTAAAATATTGCTAACATTAAAATATTTATTACTTTAAATTGTGTGTGTATGTGCATGTGCACACAAGTGAAGACACATGAGGCATCAGATTCCATTGGAACTAGAGTTATACGTAGTTGTGAACCACCTTTTATGTGCACTCTAGGAATCAAGTCAGCTACTTTGCAATAGCAGTATATGCTCTTAACAGTTGTGCCATCTCTAGAGCCCCCAAATTGCTAAATCTTTATCAGAGGAAATAAATAAATCTGTGTGTAGTAGAGAGCCAAGTGTAAATACATTGCATTGATGAATTTATAGGCCAAGAAAATTATTGTGACAGCCTTATTGAAACTCTAATCTCTATTTTTATTACATCACTTTTATATTCCAATCACTCCTATGCAATATTTTGTTCTTATTTCCCAAAATGGGGGAAATGAATAGTTCCTTATCATCATCATCAATTCAAAGGAAAATCTCTCCAACCCTTCATTTTTAGCACCTCATCCCTACCTTCACCTCCTAAGTCATTAGGCTGTGCTAGAACTCATTATTTCTCCAGGCCTCACATATTAGATAATTTTATGGCACTGTTATTAGATGTCAAGCATGGAGGAACCTGAGGCAGGAGCTCAATGCCAGCCTGGGATACAGAGTGACATCCTTTCCAAATAAATGAAAATAAAAGTAAATATTGTCCCAAAGACAAGAAAACTTTATTTTGGCTCATAATCTAGAGTGTTCTGTTCACAGTTACTTGACCTGGTGGATTTGGGTGTTTATATGTGACAGTATATATCACATTAATGGGTGAGAAAGGCTATTGGGCTAATGGTATCAAGGAAGGAGAATGAGAAAAGGACAGAGTTACCAGGGTCCTTTCCAGTGCTAACTCCATCAATGATCCAATTTCCTTCTTCTGAGTTGCTTTCCCAAAGGCTTCGCCATAGGCTGCTCACCAAGCCTTAATACCTAATACAGGGGGAACATTTAGGGTCCAGACTGTAGCCAACCAGCATTGCTAGTTCTAGTGGTCTAGTGTGTCAACTAGATTTATTCACTTATACTAATCACCTAGTCTCCGAAAATGTATGAATCTATGTCCCTTGCCATATGACAAAGTTTATCTGAGTTAACATTTGAAACCATAAAATTGAAGCTGCACATAATTTTTGCCAGAAAATATATTCATACAAATGATATCATAATAGTATTAATGTATCAATTTCCATAATGTACCTGCAAATATTTGCTTCAACTTTGACCTAAGAGAGAATATTCTGCCACAACTGGAAAAACCTGGAAGACATGAGTCAGTGGAAATCTCTGTAGTTTTCAAGTGGAGAGTACTCTTTAGGGGAGGGCAAACATTCAGGCACACAGTCATTTTTCATGTTTTGTCTAGTCTGCCTGGGGTTTGTGGTTGGCTGAACAACTTGGGCCACTGCCTTTTGTAGTTCTGTGCCTTTAAAATCAAAACACAGAGAGCATGATTGTAAAGAAATGATATATGATGCATTTGAAGAAATGAAACAGTAGATGGAGGCAGTGACCCTGGATTCCTTTGTTATAAAAAGAAGAATATATAGAGATTTAGGAAATATAGCTGATGGGGCCAAGGGCACTGCCTACATACTTATGTGCTAAGTATATTTGCTCAATAAAAGATAAAATTTGACAGCTGCCACATGAACTGATCCTCAACCCAGAGCCTATAGACATCTGCCCCTGTGCAGGAAGATTCTGAGTCACCATTAGCCAGTAATTACCTCTGAAAGAACAGTAGTTCATCCTGCTGGCCAGCACTCTGCTACATGCCTCAAGTTTGTCAAGTAGCAAATTCATCCTGGGTGTGCCAAGAACATGATAACTTAAACTTTATTTCTGTTTTTGGGGGGGTGGGTGGTTCGAGACAGGGTTTCTCTAAAGCTTTGGAGGTTGTTCTAGAACTTGCTCTATAGAAAAGGCTAGCTTCAAACTCACAGAGATCCACCTGCCTCTGCCTCCCCAGTGCTGAGATCAAAGGCCTGTGCCACCAATGCCCAGTGACAACTTAAACTTTAAAAAACTAATCCAGGTTCAAGTATGAGACAAACTCCTCAAAGATGCTGATTTTTGTGTCTTCATTTCCAAATGCTAGCTTGGCTTCCAAAATACCTTCCCCCAAATCAGAATTACCTCTTGTATTTTGTATTAATTAATAATTTCATGGGCCTGTTCTCTTCAATATTATGCTCATGCTACTTTCGCAAGAAATTTGGTTTCTTTGTTTGGCTTTAGATGCAGGGCAAATCTTCAGTTCTAGTGAATTTTGGAATGACCATTTGAGCAATCACTAGTGCTCAGTTCTCAAGACATTTGATTTTTATTCTTTATGTAAATGTGTGTCTGCATTAATTTATATGCATAGCAGGGAAATGCCAATAGAGGCCAGAATAGGACATTGGTTCTCCCTGGAAGTACAGTTCCAGGCAGATCTGAACAGCCCAATGTAGGTACTAGGAACTAAACTCCAGTCCTCTAGAAGAGCAGCCAGCGCTCTTTACTGTGAAGACTTATCTGTGAACCCTGTCTAGTAACCATTGTTTAACAAGTTGCTGGTGTCAGAAAGAAGAACCACACCACTTTTTTTTCCTTTAAAAAAAAAAAAAAGCATTTTCTTTCCTGACTTCATGGTGTGTGGCTGTTTCTCATCCAGGGTTCTTCCTTTCCTCTCTGGGCTATGATGCAAAGGTCAAAACACCAACATGGTACTAATCTTTAACTTTACATCCTTCAGTGTCATTGTGCTCAGTTCTTGTGAAAACTAAACTCACCATTATGCCACCCCCATATTAGGCCCCATTGACTTTTGGACCCTTTCTTGGTACCCTACCCAAGCACATTCCCATGTGCCTTTGCAAAGGCTGTTTCCTGTCTGAAATGACTCTGCATTGCACACTTTGTCACACTATCATCCCCTTCCTGATGTCCTCATATAAATGACATTTTTTCCTGTCAGCTCTTCTGAAATTTTATTTCTTTTCTTTTCATACTTTCTCTTTCACTCTCCCTTACTTGACAATTTATCAAATGGCACAGCTTTTTTTTCTCTTTCCTTATCATCTTAGTGAAAGATCCATAATGATGATTCTGTGCTTTCATACCACCACCACCAACAACAACAAACATAGCAAAACCCAGGGGAAAAGTGTTGGATGTGTGTAACTGAGTGGCTAAAAGAAAATTCTTTCATCTTGGGCCTGTCTGTTTCTCATCTCCATTTATCTATGCTTGCAACTCTGAATAATCCTGTCTGTTTCCAGAATGACCCCCTACCTACTCTACTCCACTACTTTTCAATTTAACAACTACCCAGGCATCATCAACACCTCCATGAAGCATTTCCTGCTGTTACTCTGCCTTCCTGGGAGCCCTGCATACCCTCTGTCATCCAGCACCAGTGTTATTGCTGGCATTAGCAGCTTGTTTGTCTCTTCCATTGCCTTGAGCTTACTGAGGATCTTCAGAGAGTAGATAAAATCCTGCCATGTCAGAGACATTTTACCCTCAAGCTTATTTCTGTTGAAAGTGATAATATATATGCTAAAAAGTATGAATGCCTAAATAGCTACAGAGTTTGGAAAACAGAAACAAATGAGAGGGAAAGATAGGAAGGGAGAGAGACAGACAGAGACAGAGAAACAATAATATGAATCTTCACTTCTGGACACACTAAATTGCTCATTCTCATTCATTCAACCATTAATCCACCAAGAATTCCCCTGTTGTCTACTCATGACTGGATATGCTTCCAGGACATGGGAATAAAATGGATAATAAATCTGTACAAAGACCCTCATGGGACTCAGAGGTGAACAGAAAGATTGTGTAGTCAGAGGTATGTCTTAGAAGTACATGCTCATTCTTGCACTTTATTTAAAATAATTAACTTTTAAAACCTCTTCATTCCTAAGAAGACGAGTTAACTAATGTTGTTAATTACTTTTATGCAAATCTGTCAGAAAGGTTATTATTATTGGAAATATTAATGGTTAAAGAGCTTCTAAACCTATGCATAATCACAGTTATTGGTAATGTATTCAAATCTAGCTTGTGTATGTATAATGAAATATGTTTACATACATTTAAATGAAACAATCCTGTCTTAGTAAGATGCACCTTACAAGAATGCATTAAATGTTAATTTTGCATTTTAAAAAAACTAACAAATGTTAGTTAATTGGTTAGTTAATTCTAGGAACTTTTCTGACAGGGGTCTCAAGAAGAGAAAAAAAAAGAAAATCTTTCTTACCTCAAGTGATTTTATTGTCTTAAAGAAAAAAGAAAATAGAGAAAAAGAGAAACCTATAATTTTAGATAAGAAAGTGGTGATAGAAAGGAAAGTTGTATGGTGATGGGAAAGAAGAAGGGACCAATAAAGTAACCCAGATATATATATATATATATATATATATATATATATATATATATATATATGGAAATCAATAGAGAGAGATATACTGGCTATAGAGATTGGTTTTACATATTTCATATAATCACAGTTTGTGCATGACAAAGTGATATTGAAGAGAGAGACATGGAGAAATTGGATGAAAATAACCTGGTAAATGTGAATCCACATGGATGTTCTCCATTACTTCTTATACTAATTTCTATTTACTTTATCCAGTTGAGTGGTGTGGAAATATTTTGTTTGTGATCTAACAAATGAAGGTTGCCTGAAGATCACAGTAGAGACTTAGCCACACTAGTTAGTCATAGACACCAGGCAGTGTTGGCACACACCTTTAATCCCATCACTGGAGAATCAGAGGGAGGTGGATCTCTGAGTTCAAGGCCACCCTGGGCTACACCAGATTGATCCAGTCTAAAACAGAAACAGACCCAGGTAGTGGTGGCTCACACCTTTAATCCCAGTACTTGGGAGGTGGAGATGGGAGTGATATGACTGAGAGAAGAATATAAGGCAGGAGGAGGCAGGAGCTCATTGCATTCAGTCTCAGGATTCATAGGGACAGGATAGACACTTTGGTCTGAGGATTCAGTAGAGATAAAAGAGGTCTCTCCTGTGGCTGCTCCTTTACTTCTCTGACATTTCAGCATTTACCCTGATATCTGACTTGGGGTTTTTATTATTAAGACCTACTAGAACTCATTCTACATAGTGAAATTCATATTATTTTACTCCAAATTAAATATCTGCTTCCTCTTTTAAAAATGTTCTTTAATGTTTGCCAGTTTGTCATTGAATGAAATTGTTGATTTTATAACATGTCAGGATTCATTGTTCCATGTCAGTCATTGAGGTGCTAAGCTTTATGACAGCACTTTTCCAGAGACCATGGAGTGTGAAATGTGCACCTGGAACTAATGTTCTGGCTGTGAGATACTCTGCTTTTTCTTGGTGTCACTCTTGGGCATTTCCCTTGTGCTGCCTGAAAGCTGAATCATCAGCCTCCTGTCCTCAAAGTTGCCTAGGTAGGCCACAAATAGAGTTCTCACATTTCTCTGCCATTTCTAGTAGCTGTTTCATTCTTCCAAAAGACTTCTTTATGGAAATTTTAATCACTATTTACTACTGTATTTAAGACATAATTAGACTTTTGGTCAAGCCAAACAGGATTTTTCTATCTTCTCTAGAGATATAGATGGAGGAGTTTCATACAGCTATTGTAAACTAATCACACACAAAAAATCATTTCCTAAAGACCAAGTAAATATATTATAAATAAGACTTTTACATAACAAAAACAAAGCATATACTTCAACTAAATATACCCACATAATTTAAAGTCTATAACTTATTTATTTATTTGTTTATTTATTTATTTATTTATTTATTTATTTATTTATTTTTGATATAATATGTTTCAGGTACAAACTTGTTTGTCAGGAAGTTCCAGTATCTTTATCTCCTGTTTAACTCTTCTTTATTACTCTTTCCCACAAGTTGAGATTTAAGCATAAATACAACACTAAAGTATTACAAAAACCTCAAGTTAGTTGTCTGTAAAGAACGGCTAATAAGTGTGTCATTTTCCTTTCTTCTGCTATCCACAGCCCTTTCCTATGCTATGGTTATGCCAGGGTACTGATTTCTGTAGCAATCTTTTCTACGCTAGTTGAAGAACTCTCTGTAGACATGCTAATAGTATCCAATAAAAAGAGATGAATGCAAGAAAAGCATTAAAGTGCATGTATTCTTGATGTCTTGTACTTCCAATCTTCTATTAACTTTATCATTTTAAGGTAATGGCAATATTTACATGAATGTTATCATATGACAGGTACTCTTCTGAGTATGTTACATAGATTCCTTAATTTTAAATTAAGCCAACCCATATCCTGCTAGTTCATGATATTAGGTAATACATAAAGATGAAACAAAGCACAACATAGGATTTATCTCTATAAATATTATTATCTAATAATAAGTGATATATTAGACTATATAGGGTTCTCCAAGGAACAGAACTAATAGATTTAATACACATACATACATACATACATACATACATACATACATACATACATACATGATTTATTGGAGTGGCTTACAGGCTTGTGGTCCAACATGGACTGTTGTATGACAAGAAGGTCAAGAATTTTATAGTTGTTCTGTCTATGAGACTGGATTGTCTCACCAATCCTGATCTGGTCCTGGAGTCATAGGGAATTCCAAGAGAACTTCTGGTCTTAGCACTGCCTTGCAACCCTTAAGTTAGGTCCTAATGCCATTGCAAGAATGTCACCACAACAGAATAAGATTAGAGTGCTAGCCAGAGTGAGAAAAAGCAGGCCAAAGCAAAGCACTTTATTTTCCTTTTATATAAGCTGACACCAGAATGTGTGGCCTGGATTTAGCATGGCTTTTCTGGTCTTAAGTTATCTAGATTTATGGTGCGTCTTCCCATTTCATGTGACCCACCTAAGAAAATCCTTCACGGGTGTGCCAAATTGCTTTGGTATTAGTTAATTCCAGATGTAGTCAACTTGACAACCAAGATCAGTCATCAAATCTAGGAACCACGAGTTCCCTAGAGGCCCATCTGTTCCCAAGTTTATATGCTGTGCTACTTCTACTCATTAAAATATTAAATATATTTATTTCAAAGTAGTAATCACAATTGAAAGTTCTTCTCTTTCCAAGTACTCATACTACATTTCAGTATATCCAAATTCAAATATTCATTATTATACTTGTTCATAGAACATGGAGAAATTAAGCTCCTACTGACTTGGAAATTTCATGTCTATTGAACAGCATTCAGAGTACTCAGAGGACTTATACATGCTACCAAAAGTGACAAATTAATAATCAATTATACCCAGCTATGAACCCTATTTTGAGCTGCAATAATTATTGACATGCCAAGATATGTCTTAATAATGTAATATGAACATTATGATACTGGTATGAATGAATGTTGTGGGAATAACCAACCACTTTCTGGTTGGGTTTATGATCTGCTCCACAAATAGAAAGTGAGACCTGTCACCTTTATCAGGCTAGGAAGATACAGCTAAATAGGTAATAAGCCCTAAGGCAGTACCTACTAATAGTATGCTGCCAAATGGACATAGTATTAAATTGATTATTAATGGCCTTATACCCATAAATCAGTTCATCTTTCAGTCCTCAGTTTCAGTTTGCACAATATGATTAATAAAACAGTGACACACAACAGAAAAAAAGTGCAGAGAATAAAAGGTTGAAGAATTCTTTGCCACAAATGGAACATATATACCTCCCCCACTCTCCAAAGGCCCAGAGATCATTGCTGAATCAGAGTAGAAAGGGTGTAAGAGCTTTAGGTGGGGGTTGACTATAAGAAAACATTTTCTTCTGGACACACCTGAGCAGCTCCACATAAAAACCCACAGTGTTGGAGACAGCATGCACACAACCTGAACAGGCCCAGACTAAACCAAATGCCAGCTTGGAGAAGGAAGTTGATAACACAATCCCACCCACAGCCAGGGAGCTTTTGGCAACTATCATGTTCTGTGATATGGAGAGGCAGTTTTCTCTATCAGGGTAGCCACTGGTAAGACAGCTACTCCTCAGTGGAATACCACATATATGAGACATTTTGGGCAGCACAGACTGGTCTTAAAGGACAAAGACGGGCATAGCATTGGTTGGGAATGGAAGTGGAAGAGATGGGGGAAGAAAATGAATATGATAAAAATACATCATATGAAACTCTCTCAAGTACAATGTAAAGGAAAAAATGAAGCAGAAGATGAGATTGAATTCAAAGGACTTTGTTTTCAGCGAGTAAGAAAACCCCTTTTTTGCATTCTAGGAACTTACTCCATTAAAATTTCATTTAGAGAAGGTTACTACCATTAACGGCTTCTTTGAACTCTTTTAGAATTATCTCTATGATGCAAGGTAGAAAGAAAACAGATTCTATTACTGAGCAAAGAAACTATGGCCATTGGATAAACAAGCCTTAAAATAAAAGCCATGAAGTGTGAGTAGTAATTTTTGAAAGTACAAGTGACAATTGTGTTCTATTTTGATGGCATAAAAATCTAATAACGTTTACAAATAAAAATGCCTTACTAGAAAATAATCTTATTACATTGTTTTGCCTATTCAATAACAAAAAATGTGAGATTTAATCAAAGAGCAATACTGAAGCATTTGCATCCTCATAAAGATTGTTTGAGAGGCTATAATGATATTAGTTTAATGTCTGAAAGGAAAAGCCTGCACAGTGACATTCACAGTTAGGAACAAGATTGTAATATTTCAATTCATTAAAATGAATCATCATGCAAGATGTGTTAATGCTTAAACCAAACATTTCCATTAAGAATTAAGATTATTTTAAATTACTTGCCTTATAATTCAAAGATCATCATGTCCAATATTCTTGAATAGCTGTAATAAAAATTTGGATTTTTCTGGGAAATCTTACTGGTGGATTTGATAAAAGAAATGTACAATTATTTGAGGTAGTATCAGGGATGGAGTGAATGAAGGTTCATTATTGATCCCAATCACATGTTCTAAATGGCAACACAACACACATGGAATTAGAACCTCAACTATAAAGCAACTTACCCATTGCAGAAGGTAAGATTTTGATTATGAGAATTAGGGAAAATTGCTAAGACCACATATACAAGGAAGTATACCTTCAAGATTTTTGAAACCACACAACTTACGTAGTGAACTTCACTGCTAGGCAAACTCTTTCATGGTCCAGGGATCTTCCACATACAAATTCAATTATTAAACAAGACCACTATTATGTGTGTAAATCTATGAAAATATAGCAAGTCTGGAATTTAAATTCAATAGGAATTTGAAACAATGATAACGAACTCAATTATCACATAACAAATTTTTTCATGATTTACATCTCACTTACAGAAGCAGCTTCATTTAGACACTTATTTAGATGCTAATATTTAATTTGTAGCCTTAAAACTGTGATTCTATAGTCATCAGGTTTATTTTTAAAGACATATTACTTGATAATTACAAGTCTACAAACTTAAATTACCTCATCAGCCCTGTTATCATCTTTATTCTTCTGTACCACACCTAAGAAAAAAATTGTTGGTGGGCATATAAAGCAAAAATATGAAAATACCAATAATATTAACAGAATTTTAAACTTAACTTAATATTTAAATATTTAAACAAATTTAGGAGACTAAATGCTCAGAAGCAATAAATATGATAAACCAAGTTTCAGCCTCATTGCATTATTTTATAAAATCAAAGAAAATATTTAAAATCTAAGTGATTCTAAATTCATTTCATTGTATACTACTTTGCTTTGTAAATTGTAATGTATCCATGACTGCCATTCACTTTCTGATCCATTTAGCACTGCTGAATGCTATAGAACATAATTTGAAACAATCACTGGTAGGTGACAAAACAGGTTCATTTGAGATGAAAACTTATCCCATTGTGATAGAAGTTTATTAATATTATGAAAAACAAAAGAACTAAGTAAGCAAGCATCTATAAATGTACTTTTCATGCCAGTGGAGTCATTGGGGACAATCATAACTTTCCATAATATATAGTTTTAGTTTAATGCAAAGGGAGCATGTTTCTTCTTTTCACTCATATTGAAAATAAGACTTTCTCTTTGTGATCCTATTCATATGCAAATTTGAAGTAGCTGGGGTATTTGCCTACATCTTTAGAATGATAATTTTTATGCATGAATAATTTTATAGCATGGCTGTTTAAAATTTGGATCTGTTCATTTTTTAAACTATTTTTCTAAGTACCCTGGGAACTTGTGTTTTTTTATTGTGTGTGTGTGTGTGGGGGGGGTGATGGGAGTTGATTTAGTTTTGTTTTTGTCTGACCAAGAGATAGTCTAAAGCCCACATGGATCACAGACCTCACTTTGTTTTAGGGGAGACATGAGAGAATCTATCAAATAGAGTTGAGATCCTGGGAGAGGGACAAAAAGATGGCAAAACACAGAATACCAGGAAGTCCCTTTAGACAAAGAAATGGCTACATAAACAAGACTGGAACAATGACAATATCAACACACACATTAATGTTGATGGGAAAAAACCCATGGGGTTCCCACCTTAGACAAAAAATTACATCAAATAATGACTGGAGGGAGAGGAAAAATTAGCTTAGCCCAGTGATTGGGTGTCCAGTGCAAAGTAGTCAGCCCTGAAACCGTATACACAAACAACTAAACAGACTCAGTAGGTTGTAGGTTGAATTTAAGTATTTTTGCATACTCATATATATGGAATAACAATAACCAAATAAAAAGAGCCTATTTGCCTCAGAATTCATGGGGACATGGGAAGGTTTTGAGGGAAGAAACCTTGGAAGGGGCTAAAAGGAGGTAGAGGAGAAGAGGAAAGTGATATAATTATATTTCAGTTATGAAAAAAATTAAAAATCTTAAATCATTTCCCTTATTTTAAAAGAAAGGAAATGTCTACACCACAACATATGATGAAAGTGTAAAGGAAAACATAGAAATATAGAACATAAACTGTCCTTGGTGTTTTTGATTTTAGCCATTCTGACAGGTGTAAGATTGTATCTCAGAGTTGTTTTGATTTGCATTGGCCTGATGGCTAAGGATGTTGAGCACTTAAGTGCCTCTTGGCCACTTGAGATTCCTTTATTGAAAATTCTCTATTTAGATCTGTACCCCATTTTTCAATTGGATTATTTGATGTTTTAGTGACAAGTTTCTTGAATTCTTTGTATATTTTTGGAGATCAGCCTTCTGTCAGACATGGGGTTGGTAAAGACCTTTTCCCATTCTGTAGGCTACTGTTTTGTCTTGTTGACTGTGTCCTTTGCCTTACAGAAGTTTCTCAATTTCAAGAGGTCCCATTTATTAATTGTTTAACTCAGTGTTTTTGTTACTGGTGTTATGTACAGGAAGCATTCTCCTCTAATAATGCTTTCAAGGGCACTTCCCACTTTCTCTTCTAAGAGGTTCAGTGTATCTGGTTAGTGATGAGGTCTATGATCCATTTGGACTTGAGTTTTGTACATGGTGATAGATATGGATCTATCTGCAATCTTCTACATGTCAGCAACATGTGTTGAAGATGCTTTCTTTTTTCCATTATATAATTTTAGCTTCTTTGTCAAATATCAGGTGTTCATTGATGTGTGGATTAATATCAGGATCTTGGATTCTATCCCATTGGTCTCCCGGTCTGATTCTGTGCCAATACCAAACTATTTTCATTACGATAGCTCTATAGTAGAGCTTGAAGTCAGAAATGAGGATGCCTCCAGAAGTTCCTTTATTGTACAGGGTTGTTTTGGCTATCTTGTGTTTTTTGTTTTTCCATATAAAGTTGAGTATTATTCTTTCAAGGTCTGTGAAGAACTGTACTGGGTGTAGAGGGTGTTGCACTGAATTGTGGATCTGTTGATTGCTTTTGGAAGGATTGCCATTTTTTACTATGTTGATCCTACCTATCTATCCAAGAGCATGGAAGATATTTCCATTTTCTGACATCTTCTTTAATATCTTTCTTAAAGACTTAAAGTTTTTGTCATACAGGTCTTTCACTTGTTTGGTTGGAGTTACTCCAAGATATTTTATGTTGTCTGTGGCTAATGTGAAAGGTGCTGTTTAAGCCACCTATCTGAATGGCAAAAATCAATACACCAATGACAGTTTGTGCTGGAGAGGATCTGAAAAAGGGGAACACTCCTCCATTGCTGGTGGGAATGCAAACTTGTATAGCCAGTTTGCAAATCAGTATGGCAGTTTCTCAGGAAAATGGGAATCAGTCTACCTTAAAATCCAACAATTCCACTCTTAGGCATATACCCATTGGGTGCACATTCATACTATGAGGACATCTGTTCAACTATGTTCATACCAGCATTATTTGTAATAGCCAGAACCTGGAAGCAATCTAGATTCCCCTCAACTGAAGAATTGATAAAGAAAATGCAGTATATTTACACAATGGAGTACTACTCAGTGGTTAAAAACAATGACATCTTGAAATTTCCAGGCAAATTGAGGGAAATAGAGGAAACCATCCTGTGTGAAGTAACCCAGACAAAGAATGACAAACACACTATGTACTCACTCATAAGTGGATATTAGACATAGAGCAAAGTATGACCAGCCTACAATCCACAACCCCAGAGAAGCTAAGAAACAAAGAGGACCCTAAGAGAGACATACATGGACCCTCCAAGAAGGGGAAAGAGACAAGATCTCTGGAGAAATTGGAAGCATGGGAGGAGGGAGCAGAAAGAGGAAGGGACAACAGGGAATAGGAAAATATATGAAGGATCAGGAAGGTCGAGTTGCGGGAAGGACAGAGAAGGAAAACAAGGAAAGACATACCTTAGTAGAGGGAACTATTATGTGCTTAAATGGAAATCTGATACCAGGGAAACCTCCAGAAATCCATAAGGATGACCCCAACTAAAAATCTAAGCAATAGAGGAGAGGCTACCTAAAATTCCTTTCCCCTATAATGATATTGATGACTATCTAAAATGCCATCATAGAGCCTTCATTCAGTAGCTGATGGCAGCAGAAGCAGACACCCACAGCTAAGCACTGAGCTGAACTCCTGGAATCCAGTTGTGGAGAAGGAGGAATGATGAGCAAGGGGTCAAGACCATGCTGTGGGCCAAGACCCACAGAAACAGTTGACCTGAGCAATTAGGAGCTCACAGACCCCAGTCTGGCAGCTGGGGAACCTGCATAAGACCAAACCAAGTCCCCTGAACATGGGTGTCAATTGGGGGTCTTGAGCAGTATATAGGACCTCTGGTAGTGGAACCAGTATTTATCTCTAGTGCATGAATCGGCTTTGGGATCCCATTCCCTATGGAGGGATGTTCTCTCAGCCTAAATAAATGGGGAGGGGGACTAGGTCCTGCCCCAAATAATGTGACAGACTTTGATGATTCTCCATTGGAGGCTTTTCCCTCCCTGAGGAGTGGATGAGGAGTGGCATGTGGGGATGGTGGGGAGAATGGAAGGATGGGAGGGAGAGGGAACAGGGATTTGTATGTAACATAAAATTGTTTTTAATTTAAATAAAAATTAATTAAAAAAGAAATAAGGAGCATAATTTCTCAAAACACAATCCTAGCTAGTGATTTATAATTGCTGCTGAGATTACACATTTAGTATGTGCATTTAGAGATGCAGGTACTCCTACTTTAGAATAGTCTTTTAGGGGAAGGGTAACTGGCTCCACTCTTTATACTATGCACATGAGTAAGTGCCACATAGATCAGAAATGTCAGTATTAAGCAAAAAAGAAATCACACATAATCTGAAAGAGAGACTGAAGGAAATCCTTTATAACTTAGTTATTCTCATTTATCAAATTGTCAGGCATTCTTAAACTGAGTAGTGATGTATTGGTGAGGGTTTATTAAACTGAAACATGCACATTGCCACAAGAGGTCCAATATGTAAAAACCATATATATTCATGGAGGGACATTTGTCTAAATCTAACAAAACTGTTCAAATACTTGCCCTTTGTTCAAACAAATTCCCTAAAAATGTAGCTAAATGATTAATCTCTACAACCTGAAACCATCATAGGCATAAATACATTTACCATATAAGCATTTTAGTAAAAACAGTCTCAAAAACTGCAGGAGGCAAATAACGAATAACAAAATCTGATGTAACAGCAAACTAATCTGAGTAATGCTTGTAAAATACCACAGGGAAACACATCATATACAGTCTGGCTATGGGCATTGAGAATTTGAAGTCATGACTCACTAACTTTTATAGTATCAAAAGGCTTTAGACAGGCTGCAGGAAGCAAACACATCAATTGTTGTACCCATCACTGGACCATTCATGCTACAATAATAACCTGCTTGGTAAGATGTGCCCACTGATGCAGTGGCAGCATAATTATTATGGGGTAATTACTGCTTTCTTATTGGAGTTGAGGCCTGCTCTGCAAGAGGGAATTTCATGCCTGGTGCTATAATCCTGGTCAAAAGACAATGGTAAAGAGAGCTCTTTGCACCAGCCACCTGAGTTCTGCTGCCGATTCAGGGCCCCAAAATAACACACAGAGATTTATATTAGTTACAATGCTGCTGGCCAATGACTAGGGTTTCATATTTTCTAGTTCTGTCTTAAGTATCAACCATAACTATTAATCTATATATTTTATAAGGACTTATCAAGGATGCCAGCTTCATATGCCATCTCTTCCTGGAATCACATGGCAACTCTCTCCCTTTACTACATTTCCCAGAATCCTCCTTGACTTCTAGTCCCACCTATCTTGCTTCCCTATTGGCCAACAGTGCTTTATTTTTCAACCAATAAGACAAACATATACACAGAAGGGCTTCCCCTATCCCTGTATTGCACATGCCTTTAATCCCAGTACTTGGGAGGCAGAGGCAGGCAGATCTTCCTGAGTTCAAAGCCAGCCTGATCTCCAAAGTGAGTTCCAATTTAGAGAGAGAAAGAGAGAGAGAGAGAGAGAGAGAGAGAGAGAGAGAGGACACTCATATTGTTACTTTGCTAAATGATCAGATTTCTACATTGCCTTCTAAATATTTATTGTGTATATTAATAGATCTAGGCTGCTGTCAGCCTTGGTTAGAGAATATTCAGTTGTAGTGGACAAGAGCCCATGGTGAGATGCATAAATGGTCCAATTGCTGAGAACAAGACACGAAG
The DNA here is from genome assembly GCF_003668045.3 of Cricetulus griseus. Taxonomy (NCBI): domain Eukaryota; kingdom Metazoa; phylum Chordata; class Mammalia; order Rodentia; family Cricetidae; genus Cricetulus; species Cricetulus griseus. The sequence continues at coordinate 6,649,323 of NC_048600.1, read as the reverse complement.
TTCCTAGACCTAAAGAGTGCAGCTATATTTATGCACCAACACCAAGGCTCAGTGATCTCAAGGAAGAAAAGCAGACAGAATGTAAGAACTGGAAGATGGAGAGGATTACTACAAAATTGTCTTCTGGTCCTGATAAGATATGCATCCATGAACCTACAGCAGTGATGGTTACCAAAACAAGGTCAACAGAAGCATAGGAAGCCAAAAATAGTTGCAAATACTGGGGAGATCATCTACAGGTACTATGGCACACAGAGGCACTCTTAACAGTGGATAATTTCTGGGAGAGGAAAGGCATTCCCTTAGGAAGGTGGCTCCAATGGTTCTCATATGCCAGGGGCAGGACCCAAACCAATGTGCCTATGGGTGACAGTAACTAGAAAGAGTGAGTTATCAAAATGATGAAGTTTGTAGAGGTTATGGTGGGGTATATTAGAGGAATTTTAAAGGGGTGGGGGTCTATATTGTCATTTTTATTGTGTACATGTATGGAATTCTCAAAAGTAAAGAAAAATATTAAAGGCCACTACATCATTTTGCATCAGGTCTTTCAGCATGCAAATATTTGTGTATTCATTGGGCTATGGAATTCAGCCTTCTCACAAACTTACAAGTCACTGTATTCACTTATAATAAACAAAGAATAAACACTATCTGGCACTGTAGCCATTTGGTGATCACAGATAACACTTAGCCACACTAACCTATAGTGAGACATCTGTGCTTTTGAAAATGATACAATAACATTGTTTATTCAGTTAAAATTGCAGAAGCAAAGAGTCCTGTTGGATCTGCTTTGTTTCTAGTTGGAAAGTAGAACCAGTGTGTGCAGAAGAGGAGTGTGAGGAGTCGTGGAAAGTGAAAGGTGAAGCCCAGTTAGCATCCTGACCTGCCATAGAAAAGTTGAAAAATTCCCAATACTCTTTGCCCTGTTTTGAACCCAAAAGAATGCATCAATTAATACATACTTATTTCCCCCTTTTTATTGTTGGTGTTGTTATTGTTGTATCATGTTTTCACACTGACCTAACGGTATTTCAAGACTTCCTGAAAGTCTGATATTCTACCTAGGTATAGATGATGTATAAGTCCTCCTGTTGGCTGCTATGTGGTTCTATAGTAATTAGTGGGGTATGTTTATATTTCACTTCTGAATAAGCACTTATCAAAATATAGTAAGAATTAAATGGACTTCAATGAGTCTCTTTCTGTCCCACCAACCAGCTCCCAAATAATGACATGAAGACTTCTTTTTAATTATGAAACCTCTGCCTATAGCTCAGGTTTTTCCTAACTAGCTCTTATATGTTAAATTAATCCACTTATATTGATCTATGTTCTACCATGTGGCATTAAATCTCCTCCACCTTACATCACCTGCTTCCTCGCCATGTTTCCAAGCATCTCCCCAAACACTTAGATTCCTCCCCTACTTTCTCTATCTCTACCCATAATTCCTGCCTATACATTCTGCCTAGTTGTTGGCCATTCAGCTTTTTATTACATCAATCACAATAGTACATTTTCACACAGTGTACAAATATACCACATCAATGGACTGACACTAATTTTAGTTCTCAGTGATAAAAAGATGGTGCATCAAGCCAAAATTCACATTTGATTAACCAGGAATTGGACAATTAAGCAAATGTGATAGTTGCCATAATGGTGAAATATCATAATATTTTAGCCAAATTTTTTTCCTAATGTGATTTTGAGCACACATAAACTCTGAATTTATAATGCTTTAAATATTATTGTGGAATACATTGTCAATAATCTTAAAGGATGTTGTCCTTTAAGATATTATAAACATTAATATATTCTGGCTTAAACTTTTACATTTTCTATTAAATACACTGAAACAAAACTAAAAAAAATATAACCTGAGCAATCCATGTCTCAATGTTTACTGACATTAAAAGTTGAAAAATATTCCTATTTGAAATATGAATACTGAAAAATTATTCATTCTTTAAAAGGTAGTATAATGTTTACAAAATTATTAGAACTAGTTGTAATAATAGGAAAGGCAACTAAACCAATTAGCGTTGCAAAGAAGTAAATTGAAATATATTACTTTCTTTTGAATGTGGAATAGTAAAACACTCTAATGAATAGGCCCCTTATAATTAATATAATGACAGAAATCTTTCTGTCACTATAATTATAACTTACTTAGAGCTTATGCTATACAGAATGCAGAATGTTGCAGAAAAATTTCAATATCCTTGTCAGAAAATTACAAGTAGTAAAATTTTTTCATATTATATATTAATATCTTATGATGCATTGTTACTAATAAAGATATCTAGTTGAATTCATTCTCACAGTTTATGACTGAGAAACTCATTAATACTAATTGTTTTCTTCTATGATTATAAAGTTGTTGTAGCCTTGGTCAAACATTCATAAAATAAATGCATAAACACACACAAGCATGCATGCAATACCATAAGCTGGCAAATAATTAGAAATTAACCCTTAATATGCCTGTGTGTATCTTTCCAGTGTGTTCAAATGATTTAAAACATTCTAAATCTGATGGTATCAAATAAGATACTGCTTTTTTCACATTTTGTATTCATCATTTTTAAAAGAGAGGGTCTCACAATACAGCCGAGGAACTTGCTATGTTCACTAATACTAGCCTAGATCTCATAGAGATCCACCTGCCATGTCTCCTGAATGTGGGATTCAAGGCATGCAGTACTGTGTTTGGGCACTTTTCACATCCTCTTCAATGACTATAACAATGCTTATTCTCTAGATATGTTATTTTAATGTCTTGCTTTACATATTTTACTATGCAAAAATTTTGCTTCTTGGAGATCACTTAAAAATATTGAATGCTACAAAAATTAGCATAAATCCTCCAAACTCTAACTACTAACATTTGTACAGTTTGTTTTTTTCTTCCTTCCTTCCTTCCTTCCTTCCTTCCTTCCTTCCTTCCTTCTTTCCTGCTATATTAATAGTGTTGGGATTCAGAGGTAGACTATAGGCCATGTGAATATCACCATGATTAAGATTCCTGCAAAATTCACATTATGTGCTTTTATTTGTGGGTCAGTACTACATTGTCACTTAATCTGTGAATATTACAAAATGGGCCAAAAACCACACATTTCAAGCACTCTGAATTGTTGAACAGTAGTATGCTCCCTTTAAGGAGAAGTAATCTGATGAACGAACATGACCATTGGTTCCAGATTGTGCCTGGATGCTTTCTAGACAGAAGCACAGAGACAAAGAAAGGAGGTGGCACTGAGGTTTCATTGAAAAAGACAGAGGTCTTGTTTAAAAAGTTAGAATAAGACTGTTTCTTATTGTGAAGAGTGAAGCCTCAGAGAGAGAGAGAGAGACAGAGACAGAGAGACAGAGACAGAGAGAAAGAGAGGAGGCCAACTTTGTTCCACTAGGTATCCACTAACAGGGTAGGGTCTTTACACTGGTCCAGGTATGCTAAGAAAGTCAGAAGTATCCTGTTCACTGTGGTCACCAGACTCCTCAAGCAGCATGTCCCTCAGAGAAGTGCTAACTATACTCACACCCAACACAGAGTTTCAACATGTAAACTTTGCCTAAAGGGAGAAGTAGGAATTCTGAGAAAGAGAGATCTAAGTGGCTACATTGTGCCAGAAAAATTCTCTAACAGGAACCTTGGCTACTATACTCTCAGATTAGATGAGTGGGTTTGGTTTTAGTTAGCAGGGCAATGTCTGCTCCAGGCATTATAGAAAACAATAGAACAACCACCTAGTAATCAGTGGATTTGACACCTGTAATGATAAACAGAAACATCAAATGAAGAGTTGCCAAAACCATGGTCCTTCAGGGTTACTATGGGAACACTGAACAGTGTTTTCATGGGGAGCAGCAAACAGTGTTGACAATAACACTGTGAGCACACGAAAGTGGTATAGGTGCTATGAAAACAAGCCAAGTTTATGATGCAAGCAAAGAATCAGTTAAAATTGAAAAGCCCTAGAGAGTTACCAGTACCCAGAATTACTAAAACATATTTGCAAAATCTACAGTTTCAAAAATCATAAGACATTCAAAGAAACACAGAAGAGTAGCTAGTACTCTAAGCAAAAAACAGGCAAATGGAAGTTTGTGAGAGCAACTAGATGCTAGATTTAACAGGAAATACATTCAAAGCAGATCTAATGAAGAGCTGAAAGAATGCATGTTTAGGAAGTAATGGAAACTTTATTCAAAATGCAGCAATTCACAGACAGAATACAAAACTAAGGATACTAAATATATAAAAAACTAAAACTATTTGACTAAGATATTCCAGTAGTACATCAAACCAAATGAAAACCCTTTGGTATAAAAGTGCAGATGGGGTAAAAGACACACCAAAAAACACTCCACAGTACATTTGAACTGATTAACAGCAACAACAAAACAACCTGACAAATTTGAAGATGGGTGTTTATTTTGCTTTCTGGCCAAATGAATAGATGAAAAAAAATTAAATGAAGAGCTTCAGAGAAACACAGGTTATTTAATGTCACATTGACATGCATGGAAGGGAATTGCTAGAGGATAGGGAAGAAGGAGGTGAAAATGGATTTAAAAAATATAATAAATCTTCTCATGCACTTATTAAATTTTATCTATTTTGCCAAACACCTATTCAGTCAGGAGTTTCAGTGAGCTCAAAGAAAGATGAATGGAAAGAGATCTGATATTTTAAAAGGTTGCTTCACAAAAATATGTACTGTACCAAAGATTTGAATAAATCCCCAAACCAGCTAGAAAGCCAGCTAATCACTGAACAAGGGAATAATGTTATATGAAAATCATGAATGTATAAACTATTTTGCCACCATAAGCCAAATACATTTTAAAAATATATAACTAGACCATGGATCTCACCTCAATGAAATATTGTGAAACTTACATGATAATATTTGGGTTTGGTTCACACGTGAGAATGTATGTCCCTGGGTGACAATTTTTCATTTTATCTCATCTCAGACATACCTGGATATCCTGTGCCACAGAGGTCAATTTTAAAAATAAATTACTTTTATGAGTTAGTTCTCATGTTGCTATGAACAAATAAATGCATGACAATAAGTGAATTAAGAGAGAAAGGGTTAATTTGGGACCATGTTTTAAGGGTGGAGTCTATCTTGGTGTGATAGATATGGGGTGTCCACAAATATTCAACCTTATGACTAGATATCCTCACATCTTGAAAGACCAGTAAAAAGAGGAAGAGAAATGGGGTTGCTCATCTCTTTTTCTCCTTTTCTCTCCTTTTAAAAATTCAGTCTAGGACCAGTTTTAAAGGACTAGAGGTGCTACCATAGAAGATGGGTCTTCTCTCCTGAGTCAATCTACTCTGAAAGCACCCTAAAATTCAGGAAGGTATGTGTTTCCTAGATGATTTTACTTGCAAAAAGTTGACAATAAACACCAACTATTACAATTGTCCTTAGTGAGTCGCCATGGTCGTTTATGAGCTCTTTCTGGGATGCTTTAGAGGTATTAGGAATGACTTAAGAGGCTCAACTATATTTTACACCAACTCTCCTAGCAGTGTCTGTGTTTCCATTTAAATAGCAGGATAAAATATGCAGGTACCACCATTATTACCTCTTCTGTTTGTGATTTTACAACAAGATGCTTCCAGAATGGGAATATGTTACCCTAATTTACAAGTTAAAGGAGCCATCTTTGAGCACCCGATAAAAGTCCAAGCCCAGACCAAAAATCACTTTCTTGATAGGAAGCAAGAATTGGAGTGTGGTTAATATTTCCTATTGTAAAAGATAGTATTTTACTTTGCCCACTTTTTTTTTTTCCGAGACAGCGTTTCTCTGTGTAGCTTTGGAGCCTATCCTGGCATTTGCTCTGGAGACCAGGCTGGCCTCGAACTCATAGAGATCCTCCTGCCTCTGGCTCCCGAGTGCTGGGATTAAAGGTGTGCGCCACTAATGCCCGGCTTGCCCACTTTTTTATAACTATACACTCATCTATTCACAAAAGAGAAAGAGCCAACAAATGGAAACTTGCTTACAAAACTGATCACATATTGTACAACTAAACACAAACCTTCAAAACTTCATCCCACCTGAAGTGTGACTATTTAAGATTATTCTGGAAGCATCTAACACACATTTAAGATCTCATTCTACTGGCTTCATTGCCATAAAGGAAGCTCAATAAAGCAGCTTCATTACACCAAGAAGGGTGACGCTGCCTGCTAGCATCAGCTCAGCGAGAAATGGCATCCCACATTCATCCTGACGGACATTTAAAAGTAGACAAATTGCTACATTCCATCTTATGTTAGAGGTTCAGTGTGTCCAACTTCCATTGATGGCTCATAGCCCTGTTAAATGAACTTTAATAAAGCAGCAGCTTTCAGTTATATAAGTTTAGCTTTATAGCATTATGTGGGATAATATGATCAGATTGTGACATACTATCCATAGTTGAGACTATTAGCAAGGCTTAACAGAAAATATCTTATAAAACCTCAGGCAAAATCAGGCCAATATTTTTATGACATGTGGTTGAGGAAATTTCCATTAACTGAGACATACAACTAGTAAAAAATTTTTCAAATTCTTGCTAATTACAAAAATTAAACACTGAACAGAGTAAGTCACCTTGAAAACAGATAATAAATTAGCATTCAAAAGAAGTCGGTGGAGGCATTTTTGATAGGAAAAGGAAAACGAAAGTTAATCTTAGAGTTGGGTAGAAAGGGAATTTTAGGCTTGAGCAAGTGGTGAGGGGAGAGACTGTCAGAAGAATTTGTTCAAGTTGCAGTAATAAAATTCTGCTAGAGTTAATAAAATATTGAGAAACTAAATAAAGACAGAGAAAGAGAACAATTGAATATCTAGAGCAAAAAATGTAAACCAACCAATATAAAAATGAGCAAAATATATTAATACAAACCAAAGCAGAAAGTGTAAGCATTAAAAATATAGGAATAACAATTTCCTAGAAGTCAAAGTATATAATGGAAAACCAAATCCTGGAACACCATGTTTGTGAAGCTAGAGGAGATGATTTCAGATGGTGATATGAATCATTATGAGAAGATTCAAAATTATAACATGAAAGTTCCTGCACTCTGAGATTTAACATTCTTTTTAAGGATAAAAGGGGAAAATATATCACAGATGTGCACTAAATCCTGCACACAAATGTGAACTATGTGGACTAACCAGAAAGTCACAGAAGGTTTCATCAAGAGATGTTATGTACTTCGATATTTATATTGGATCCATCAAAAATCATTGTAACTAGGCCATCAGCACAGACAGGAATAACAATTTAATATTATCATCAACTTAAATGTAAAACTGCAAAATTCCTATGAGGTAGTGTAGGACAATCTAGATTGCCCTCAAAATGATAACAGCTTTTGAAATGCATTACCATAGTAAGAATTAAAAAAACAAAAACCTGATAAGCTGAACTTCAACAAAATAAAATTTATTTTCTGTGTAAAATACATTCAAAGAACATGTAAAACTAAGTGATAGGCAGAGAAAATGTATTTATTAATAGCATATCTGAGAAAAGACTATCATTCAAATGTAACACTTGGAACTGGAGAATATGAAAAACAACCAAAGTTTAAAAGGGTACATAGATCTTAGATCCATCACCAACAAATTGACCAAAATCTACAACACTGACAATCACCCAATGCTGGAATCAGCACTGGGGATTCTTTCATTATAGTGTAGAAATGAAAAATGGTAATGTCAACATTGACAAAGCTCCACATTGACTTAAAAAACTAAATATCATAAAATTACTGTTTTGTTTTGTTGCTTTTTAACAAATTGACCATTGGAACCACTTTATAATGATCACTTATGAAGTAGTGTTCTAAATCAAACTGAATTAGATTTTTAATATGCTTTTAGTCACTCATCCACATGACTGTTTATGTTTCCTATTTTAACACAAATATTAGAGACCATTCCTCAGGTTTTAAGATTAGTAGTCCATTTAAATAATTTGAAAAGATCTTAGATTTTTTTGGTATTTTAAAATTTTTATGGAAAATAGATTCTTCTCTCATACAATAAATCCAGACCACACTTTTACTATTCTCCACTCCTTTTACCTCCCCCAACCTTCCCCTTTCCCCAGAATCACTCCTCCTCTATTTCCTCTTCAGAAAAAAAGAAGGCCTTCAAGAGACCACACAGGACAAAACAACACACAATAAGACAAGGTAAAACCCGTGACATTGTTGGTGGACAAGACAACCCAATAGGAGGAAAAGTGTCTCAATAACAGGCAAAAGAGTCAGGGATACAGTCACTCCCACTTATTAGTCCCACAGAAAAAAAAAAAAAAAACAAGCTAACAATTATAGAAGACCCGGTATAAGATTTATTATTATCTTCTTGACTTAATAATCAATCACTTCAACCTTTCCATTGTTAATAATTCTACACATTTTCCAAATTTACTTCAGTAATTTCTGGACTACTTTGAACCAAGGATATATTTTTATTTTTGCAAAATCACACACTTTTGATTTTTGTACCTTTCTAATAAATTTTGAAATCACACAAAAAATAAAGCCATCTTTATTCCTATTTCAACTTTATCTGTAGAAACAGTACGTGCTTTTTTTTTTTTTTTTTTTTGGACAGGGTTTCTCTGTGTAGCATTGGAGCCTATCCTGGCACTCGCTCTGGAGACCAGGCTGGCCTGGAACTCACAGAGATCTGCCTGCCTCTGCCTCCCGAGTGCTGGGATTAAAGGCATGCACCACCAATGCCTGGCTAGAAAGAGTAGGTTTTAAGTGAAGACAATTCTTATTCATATCAATATAAATTTATGTAACTATTTATAACTGTTAGCACCAATAAACAGAATAAATGAAAGGAAAACAAGTTAGAAAAAATTTCAAATGCTTTCTACAGAAAGTAGAATTGTCTAGGCAAAATTTTGCAAGGTTAAAATGGCTTACATGTAATATATGTTCTGAGTGGTATTTACTCCGTGTGGCAAGCTAGAAAGTAGCATAATGGGATCATAAACAAAGACAGTCACCCTACAGTGCAGAACACCATGCTTTATCTGGTATTGGTTTTACAGTAGATAATGCATTATCTTCTAATTTAATATAAACATTTAGAATATATTGGTTTATACAATAGAAAAAATAGATTTTATGTCTGAGAGGAAGCATAATAAGATAATCTGAGAGATATTTTACTTCAGAACTTCATTTTATGATATGTGTTGCTGCTTTCAATTGTATTTTAACAGGTAAAGTGCTTTAAATCAACTGCCTCATAATACTGGCTTTAAAACATAAAGATTTTCTTTCTCTGAAGAAGAAGAGTGCTCAGAAATGAAATTTGCCTGAAAGGTGATGGGCAGATAAGAGACAGCATCATTAACAAATATTTATTGAGTAACTGGGACACCCAGGCTGTGTGCCAGAGGAAGGCACAGATGTGCTTTTCTGGAAGCAAGCCTGAAAAAGCTTGTGTAACACATGAGAGCTAAGACTCCAGATGGGCACTTTCCCTTACAACTTTCCCCTTTCATTTCTTTCCCTTGTCCAGTTCTCTGGTCTGATTTTTGTCACTTGCCTCATCTTCCTTCTTTTTACATTCAGTCTTACATAATTTATACAAAATTTAAACGGATTTTATACCCTTAAACTTTATACCATTTGTGTGGTATACAAATAAAAGTGGGTGTTCATAATCAAAGAAAAAAGTCAACTGAAAATATGTCAATTACTCATTATTAAGACCTGGAATTTTAAGATCCCTAAAAGAAAACAAAAGAATAACTTTCAGACATTGACCTTGTGATGATTTGGAGAAGGGGACTTTAATTAAATCCTCCAAACCCACATTAAAAACAAAATCAAAAACCAAAAGCAGGTAGGTATAATGCCACATTTTTTTCCTTTTTTTAAACCTGAAGACTTTTTTCCAACACATTATTTTATTGATTATTTTGGGATTTCACATAATGTGCTGTGACCACACCACTTTCCAGTTCTGTCAACCACACAGTTATAATCCCAGCACTTGTGTAGTTGAAACAAGTGTATACTTGAGGATAGCTGGTCAGCAAACCTAGCCCCATCAATGAGTCTCCGGTTACTGAGAGAAACTGTCTTTTAAAAAATAGTTGTAGCTGTTTCTCTTCCTTCTCCAGCCAAGCAAGATGCCCAAGGGAAAGAAGACCAAGGGGAAGAAGGTGGCCCGGCCTGTGCGGCGTGAAGAAACAGGAGGCCAAAAAGGAGGTGAATCCTTTGTTTGAGAAAAGGCCTAAGAACGTCGGCATTGGGCAGGACATCCAGCCCAAAAGAGATCTCACAGGCATTGACAAATGGCCCCATTACATTCGGGCTGCAGCGGCAAAGGGCCATTCTCTAAAAGCTTCTCAAAGTACCTCCTGCCATTAGCCAGTTCACCCAGGCCCTGGACAGGCAAACAGCTACCCAGCTGCTTAAGCTTGCCCACAATTATAGGCCAGAGACAAAGCAGGAGAAGAAGAAAGGCTGTTGGCCCATGCTGAGAAGAAGGCTGCTTGCTGGCAAAGGGGATGCCCCAACTAAGAGGCCAACTGTCCTTGGAGCAGGATCAAATACAGTCACCATCTTGGTGGAGAACAAGAAGGGTCAGCTGGTGGTAATCACCCACGATGTAGACCCCAATGAGCTGGTGGTCTTCCTGCCTGCCCTGGGTCGGAAAATGGGGGTCCCCTACTGCATCATCTAGGGAAAAGCCAGGCTGGGATGGCCGGTCCATAGGAAGACATGTACCACTGTTGCCTTCACACAGGTTAACTCAGAAGACAAGGGTGCTCTGGCTAAGCTTGTGGAAGCTATTAGGACTAATTACAATGACAGATATGATGAGATCCACCGCCACTGGGAAGGCAATGTCCTGGGTCCTAAATCTGTGGCTCGAATTGCCGAGCTGGAAAGGCAAAGGCCAAAGAACTCGCTACTAAATTGTGTTAAATGTACACTCACTGGTAAGTTTTCTGTACATAACTACTAACTTATCTTCCAAAAAATAGTTGTAGTCTCTCTGCGGAGTGGAAGGGGGATGGGATGGGGAGATGGTGGAGGAATTGGGAGGACTGGAGGGAGAGGGAACTGGGATTGGTATGTAAAATAAGATTGTTTTTAATTTAAATAAAGTAATTAATAAAAAATAGTTGTAGATTTTATAAATGACACTCAAAGTGGCCCTGTACCCTCCATGGGCACACACATGCACACATGCACAAATATACACTCACACAACACACACACACACACACCAATAAAAATTTGGAGAGTACCAGAAAACTTCTGAGGATGGTTTGGATATGTGTATGGCATGGACTATGATGGTGATTTTAAGAATATTTAGTCATCAGACATAGCTATAAAGAGTGAACCCTTTGGCATATCATTCAAACCTCTGTGAAGTAGATTAGGAATTCAGAAAAGGAAGTTTGTTTATGTGCTGATATGTCATTGTATTAGTTTCCATTCCTGTTGCCATGATTAAGTACCCTGGCAAGAACAACTTAAGAGAGAAAGGGATTACTTAACTTAAAATTGCATGCCGTAGCTCTTAATTCTGGAGAAGCCAATTCAGCGGATATTTTAAGAGACTGGTCACATCACATCCTTGGGCAAGAGAGATTACAACTAATTCATGTGTGATAGTGTTCACCTCTCTTCCTCTACACCCATGCTGTATAGAACCCCTGCCTAAAGAATTAGGCCACTTACATCAGGTCCTACCAGTTTGAGTAATGCAGTGAAGATAATGCTCCCAGAAATATGCTCAGCCACTCTATTCTAGACCATCTCTTATCCACAGTTTCTTCCTGGTGACTCCAGATTGCTTCAAGTTGACAATGAGAACTCACTGTCATAAACAACTTACTCCCTAATGTTCCATTCCTTCTGTGTTGCACTGTAGGGGAAGCTGTAGCCATGCCTTCTTAGGGGCTGGCTACAGGAGTACCTGAGGGCTTGTGAGGGCGTGGTCAGAGTGAGTAGGGGGACTGCGTTTTCGGTTTCGGTTTCTCTTTGCTTCTTGCTGTACAGACTACCACCTGGCTGGCTGGTCCACTCTGTAAGTAAGGCTTTTCCCTATTAAATACCCTTATATTTCTACCTGACTCCGTATTGGTAATTACCTACTATATCTGGTGTCAGAAGTGGGATATTGGAAACCCACACCCCATTTGGGACAGGCTGTGGTTCCATCGGGCCTGCCGCCTAGGCCCGGAAAGCACCCTCTCTCCACAGGCTTTCCCGGCTAGCAGCTGACCCACTGCTGCTGAGCTGCTCAGAACCATCCACCCAGCTCAGAGACAGTTTCTAGCTGCTTAGAGTCCAGGTAGGCCTCGGCTTTCAGCTGTGGCTTCCACTGGCCTTCGGGAAAGCCGAATCTGTTTCAATGGTTGTAGCCGCAAGGCCGTATACTCTCTAAGATAAGCACAGCCGCTTTTGTGACCTCTCTCCACCGCTGACCGACTGCTGCAAAACGCCTCGGAATAACTGAACGCCTGTGCTACCTGCTGATCAAATATATTTACTGCATCTGGAGTAGAAATCAGGTAAAATTATGGCGGAATATTTATCATTTGCTAAAATTGGTAATATTTTTGCTTATTACGTGAATTCACTGTTTGAGGAGGATGTTAATGTGCCAATTACTGGCCTATATGCCATAATGGCAGTTAGCTTGCTGGTACAAATAGTATTACTAGCCAGAGGACACAGAAATAGGGATAAGGATAACCTCACCACCTGCTTGCAGGAAATAACAGCTTTACGATTAGGTCAGACCACAATTGTGCAGCAAGTGAAACAGAAATTGGATGATAAGCTTGGCTCTGTGTCTAATACACTAAAGACAGAGCTGTCTGATGAGATACAGCATATTTATGATAAGATAAACACAGAGAGATCCTCCATGTCTGAGGCCTTAGAGGCTAGGCTGTCAGAAGACCATGACCAGCTAAAGAATATCTGTAGCCAGCTAGAAACTCAGATAGGCAATGTTACTCATCAACTAGATACAACGGTGCAAAATACCCAACATAGGGTTAAAGAATTGGACAATGCCATTCAATCAGTTATTAAAGCATCCAAGGTAACAGATCAGAAATTTGAGTCTAGATTTAAATGTTTGAAAGATAATTTACAGTACAGGGCTGACAGATTACATAGGTCCATACGGTCGATTGCTGAGGACTCAAAATCAACAAATCATGACCTGGAATCTAGACTCCAATACCTAGAAGGCAGTTTCCATGCCATCCAGATGCTGTCTAAGGATGATCGTATGAAAGACCTAGAAAAACATGTAGATGAGCAGTTAGAGCAATTTACAGATTCACTAACGTGCTTAGAATCTTTTATGATTAAGGAGATTGAAACTTTTCAAAAGGATATCATTGCTAGGCTTAAAGATCAGTGGGATGCCTCAGAAGCAGAATCACTCCAATCCCAGGCACCTACTCCACCCAGGTATCGTGACTATTCTTCTAAGGTTGTTACTCGTACACCATTAGTGTACCCAGCTACCATGGTAGAAAAGCCAGCTTCTAAGAAACACCCTCATGGACGAATGGTTTATGAATGGCAACCTATACAGCCAAAGGATCTTAAGAATATTAAAGAATCAGTTGTCTCATATGGTCTCCATAGCCCATACGTAAAACAGCTATTACATTCATGGGCAACCTTTAACAGGGTGACACCCACAGATTGGGAACGATTGGTAACAGCTGTACTTGAGAATTCATGCCAAATCCAGTGGAAGGCATTGGTAAGGGAAGAGGCAAAGCTCCTTGAGCGTCAGGGCATAAAGGAAGGTTTTGAAGCCCCTCTAGATAAGCTTCTTGGTCAGGGTATTTATGCTGACCCACAGGTTCAAGCTAAATATGATGACGATATACTATCTCTTTACAGGAAAGCAGCATTAAATGCCTGGGATAAGGTTCGTGAGCCAGGAGAACGTCTAAATGCTTATACCAGAATAGAACAGGGACCTACAGAACAGTTCCAGGACTTCTTACAAAGGTTAACTAGGGCAGTAAAATTACAGGTAACAGATCCAAAAACAAGACAATCAATTATATATACAATAGCTTATGAAAATACAAACCCTATATGCAAAAGAATACTTTTGCCTTTAAAGATCAGATCAGCTCCGTTAGAAGAATGGGTTTTGTATACAGCCAACATTGACTATAATGTACAAGATACTGGAGCTTGGGTAGGAGAAGCCATCTCCAAAGGTTTAAAACAGCAACAGGAAATTAAAAGTTCTAGAGGTGAGGATGTAAGGGCTTGGCAAGGAGAAGCACCTTACAGAGGTCAACATAGGTACCAAGAGGCTAGAGGTTACTACTACTATGAACCAGAACCTTGGGGAGGAAGAGCCTTCCCCTTGAGACCACGAATGCGCCAGGAACCTAGATGTTTCAACTATGGTAAAATGGAACATACTAAGAGAAATTGTAGACAAATGAATTCTAATAATGCCTCCTCTACGAGATGGCTCAGAGGTTAAGCCATTTCAACTGACACTCCGGCCAGAGGTTCGGGTACTGACTTCAATCAAGTTGAGGATTTCAAGCGAGACCTTCAATCAAGTAAATCCCATCTAACATGGACTGGATACTAACATTTTCTTTCTACAGGACCCCACATGACTATCATCGTCCCATTTCAGCAGGAAGTAACTTGGAGAATGCTACGCCCCCTTCCCCCATTGTTGTCACTTAGGATAGTGTATATACCTAGTTAGGAATAGCTTCCTATTGTTTATGACTTTAGGGTTTAGTTAAAATAGATAGTTATCTTCTTATATTTTACCTTTATACTGTTAAGTTTTAATCCTCTTTTAGACTAAAAGGGGAATTGTAGGGGAAGCTGTAGCCATGCCTTCTTAGGGGCTGGCTACAGGAGTACCTGAGGGCTTGTGAGGGCGTGGTCAGAGTGAGTAGGGGGACTGCGTTTTCGGTTTCGGTTTCTCTTTGCTTCTTGCTGTACAGACTACCACCGGCTGGCTGGTCCACTCTGTAAGTAAGGCTTTTCCCTATTAAATACCCTTATATTTCTACCTGACTCCGTATTGGTAATTACCTACTATATTGCACACCTGTGACCTTTACATGAAATTTATTTAAGGTTTTCAAAGCCATCGCTATTTGTCTAAAGCAGACCAAAATTACTATTAACAGTAGTACTATTGTGTTTTTCCTTCACTTTCCTATGAATATTGAAGCATATTAGATCAGATCAAACATGTCACTGCCCTGTCTTCATAGCACATGTGTGTTCTGTTTCCATTCCCCAAAAGCCTGTTTATTTCTTCCTGACCTCGAGCTCTGACCTTGAGCCAGCAGAAGTTCCATTTTCCATTCAGCTGATGAGCACAGCTTTATTTTGTGTTGCACTCTGTGTCCATTTACTCTCTGCTCAGTCCTCTCTAAGGTTTTCCATTTTAATTAGACCAGTCAATTACCCTCACAAGAGACTATCTTCATGTTAAAGTCAGTAGAGATTTTCATCCACTTGTTCAAAATGTGCCCTTTTAACTCAGTTAAAAGATTTTCAAAACCTTTCCTTCTTAAAAGCATAGATAAGTCACTTATTAATACTTGAGATTTTCCGGGCATCCCCATAATGTTTCAAGAAAGCTATTTTCTAGTAGCATAACTAGTTATCTGCACTACTCTCTACAGTTTTCCACTTCTCTACTTACAATCTCAATTTTCTCTTTTGTTTAAAAGGCAGAATCACCAAATGATGAAAGTGTATTCTAAACAGTAACTGGAACTTGTATTGGTTGCATGAGATGATTGACTTTAATCTTTCATCCATATGTCCAAAATAAAAATGATTTAAAGAAGAATTTCTCAGGTCAGCAAAGCATTGAACAGAAGGAAAATAATAACAACACCAAGGCACAGGTCAAGCCACATATGCAAGTACTGTGCTTTTATGCTAATGCTCAGTTCACAATCATCTTGATTCAAATATTAATCTAGAACATAGTAATGAATCAAACTTCCAAAGCACAGAGAAAAATCCCTGAGTTTTCTCAGGGGCCACAAACCATATATATGTCAGGGTGCCAATGCATTGTACACAGCTAGATGGGGTACATTCATGGTAGCTGTGCTTTTCATCTTAATGAGATAGCACTCATCACTAGAGGCAAGTCATACAATTGGTCCCAGAAGCAACATCTAAGGTTAGTTTCTGTTCTTTGCCATACATAGCGACAAACACTGAAAGGTGGGTATACTTTCACAATGTTTTAAGATTAATAACAGATTTGACTAAAGGAATATTAACTGATCAGTAAGGATGGAATGAATACTATAATCCTGAGTCTGTAGATCCACGAATAATTTTCATCGAAAATAATAATTTCAAGCATTCTAGATTGCACTCAATATAAATGCATAGTGTTTAGTATCACTTTGAGATACCACCCAGCATGTGGATTGTGAAGAAAAAGAGAACTTGAAGCAGAAGTAAAATTGATACCTAATTATTCCCTGGGAATCTGAAATTATAATATATATTTATCAGTTTCTAAAACCACCTAAGAATAATAACAAGTAATTTAGTTTTATAGTGTTGTCCTCTGGCCTTGGAAATACAAGAAATCCAGTTTCTTTGAATTTATCCACATCATCTCAATAGTAAAAAATAAAACAAAACATGTAGCTGATTCTGTCAGTTAATGAGTTGCCACAAGATTTGTTTCCTATAATTGCACTAAGACCTGGTAGCTAGCTTATATAATTTCCCTGGAAATGGTTATTCAAAGGGAAAATGGGTACAAACATGGAAAGGTGTTTCTGGAAGTTATACGCTTTATTCTTACTTTCCCAATTTTCTTTCATGGTTTTATTGTTAGCATTTTCACCTGCCTGGCTCTGTGGTACACTATCTTGTAATATTACAGAACTTTTGGTAGCAAAGGAAAAAAATACCTTAAATAACATCCTGGGAACCTGCCAGATTTTGACATTCCCTAGTTTTCAGTAACGCAAGTTACAATACATATTACAGAAACTTTAAAGAAATAACCAGACATCGGCTATGGGGCAGAAAGAGGCTAACAATGATTTCTTCTTGGTAAGCTTCTATTTTCTCTTCCATGGCCTATAAAGTACATGTGGGCTTGTTTGCCATCTGTGGTAGATACATTTTCTGAATCCTGAAGGTCCACCTTCATGATTTAATTTTAGCAACAATTGACTTCAACTTACCAATACAAACTCACTGGGTTATCAACAATATTCTGCAATAAAACATCTTAGCCTATGAACAGAACATATCCCCCTCCCAAGCACAGGGATGGAGACCTTATTACTCCTGGGTGTATCTTTGTTCAACAAAGAACCACAGCCACTCAGCACACAGTCTCTGCCTTCTTAATACCTTTCCCAATCAGAATATTAAGTTCTGTCACCAAGTTCACAGCAAAGTCAATTTTTGATTGAGTAAAGTTTATTTCCATTTTATTATATATAGTTTTCATGTAAGAATGGCATTCTTCATGTAAAATTTCATAGGATAAAATATATTGTTGAATGAAAAAGGAAGGATACTAAAATTACAACACAGAAATAAGATTACATGATTCTGATAATTGTTACGATAAATCTTTCTGCCAAATGTCGCCTGAGCCCCACGGCCACGTGTGAGCTTTACGCCAGCTGCCTGCCCGACTTAGGCCCAAATGAATACACAGAAACTTGTATTAGGTTCAATGCTGCTTGGCGAATGACTAGGACTTCTCATCTGCTAACTCAGTCTTAACTATCATAAACCTATATATTTTATAAGACTTATCTTATCGGACACCTTATGGCGTCCCTCCTTGTTGGGATCACATTTTGCCGCTGGAGCAGGAGCCGAGGGGAAAAGAGAGCCCTTCCTGTTTCTCCTTCACTTAAATATGAGTCTCCTTGCTATGTCACTTCCTGCCTGGATCATCACTTCTCTACTACATTTCCCAGAATCCTCTTTGACTCCTAGTCCCGTCTACTTGCTGTCTCATTGGCCAAACAGTATTTTATTTAACAATCAATAAGATAAACATACACAGTACATTCCCCATCAGATAATGACTGATCTAATTGATTTCTGCCCCTGCCCCCAACAGAAGGGTTCAAATTAAAATATATTCCAGCTTTGCTCTTTGGTCTTTACAACCAAAGTAGATGATGTTTGTATTTTGACACACTTTATCCATGTTGTGCAACCTCAAGAGGAACGATTCACAGCTATTCCCTGGGGTTCTCTGTTAAAGAGGTCAGCTAACCTACTTCTAATGAGACAGACATTATATCTCCTCCACAGCTCACTCACTAGAGGGTACTCTGATGAGAAACCAGTGCAAGTGAAAACATTAGTTATTGGGATAAAGGACTGAGGGAGGAAAGAGGAACTATAGCTGAGAAAGGGAAATGTACACAATAGTTCCAGGGGTGTGTGATACATCTCATGAAGAATAAGGAAAGGTGAAATTCCTTCCAAACTCAAAAGGTTTTAGAGGGCTTAAGGTAGGATGTGAAGAAAAATGCCCTCATCCTTTAGATATTGGGATAAATCCATTCTTAAATGTAAATATCTGCCTATCTTCCTCATGCTGTTGACTAGCAGGGTGCTTCAGTCAAAACAGGTTTAGCTAATAAACTATTGTTAGAAAGGCTAACCACAAAGGATAGCTCCTGATGTAAGCTAGTTTAATTTAGGAGTGGCTGTTGCCATTAATGGATTTCCCATGTCCAAGTGGGTGGTTTCACACACATCGATAGCCATGTGGTCAGTGATAATTGGATGTAGTAAGTTTTTTTTCAAAATGACATAAAGTTGGTAGGGAGATAGAAGATATTTGGGGGGAGAAATGGTTACAAAAAGAGAGTGGATAGTGGATTTGACCAACATACATTGTATACATGTATTAAGTTTACAAAAGGAATATAAGGAAATTTTACTGATCAAAAGGTATATTTCAGTGGCATATTATTTATGATTTATTAAACATGGAGATCAGGGAGGCAAAGCAGGCAAACTACCAGAGAGCTCTTACCTCTAAAAGGGATAGGGTGTTCCTATTCACAAACATGGCTAGAGAATGAATTCCTCATACTGAAACTGAAGACCCTGCCTCTATATTTTATACCCCTCTAATGCTGGGATTAAAGGCATTTGCCCCAGGTGCTGAGATCACCTTTGTGTGAGCTGTTTCTTTTAGGACTAGATCACTCTTGTGTAGATCTGGGTGATCTTAGACTCACAGAGATCAGTCTATCTCTTAATCCTAAATCCTAGTATTAAAGGTGTATACCACCACCTCCTAGATTCTGGCTGCTGGGATTAAAGCTGTGTGACTGACCTCTATGCCTTATGGCTGAGTTTCTGAATTCTCAGGCAAGTTTTAATAAATCATAAGAAGTATATCACTACAGTATATCCATTCTAAAACCGCTAAACTAAATATATTTTGTTGTTTTTATATTCACATTCATATTCAGCTTTATGTATGATATTTTCTCATGTATGAGATCATCTTATTGTGTGTATTTTGCTTCACTTGTTTTATGAAATTAATAAACACAATTGCTAAAGGCTGTTTGATTTCAACAATTTTCTTATTTCCTGTGTTTTACAATGGAGTAAGGAAAAGAATCTGCCTTCAAACTTTACAATGTTGCTAAAAACAAGTTTTCAAGTTATGGATTTGCTGATTTTTCTTTTGCAGCAATTTTAGCTATTATTTGTTTTCAAAATTTAAACATGCTTACATGTTTTAACTTGAAAACAGGAGTTTTATGTCTCAGAATTTTATGTTGTATCAATATATACATGCATGCACACACACACACACATATTGTGCATATATGTACAAACACACATGCAGATATATACAGAGACATACATATATTATTAAATTAACAACTGCATGATGAGGAGAGCCTTAATAATCTTTATTTGGTTTTATGCATTAGAGATATTTTTAATTTATACTTAAATGCAATAAACAAACTGAGCACTTATCTGTTCATTCTATGTATGAAAACAGAGTATTTTATCTATCTCCTAGGGGCTATTCAGTTTTGCTTTATTAAGCCGATAAGTGTACATGGTGTCACCATTTAGGGACTGGCAGACTCTTCCTTTGCGGCTTTATTAGTATCAGTGATTTCCAGTTCTGTTGCTATCATTGAAGGATATGTCTGTACAATTGGTGGCACATGCCTTTAATCCCAGCACTAAGGAGGCAGAGTCAAGTGGATCTCTGTAATTTTGAGGCCAGTGTGGTCCATGAAGCTAGTTTTGGCACAGCCAAAATATTATACAGAAAAAAATCCTGTCTCAAAAAAAAAAAAAGAAAAGTGTAGTATAAGCTTCCTCAGATCCTGAATTTTCTGTGTATCTATGAGACTAGTGGTCTAATTGTTATTCAAACTTAAATTACACCTTTAAATTATATGGGTAGTAAACATTGTTTGTTAAGGGTAACTCTCACTTTAAGAGCAAACCAAGTGCATATATGCTATCAGTAAGCAAGATACATAGTTTGTATGTATCTAACAGAAAACAATAAAATGTTGGGAGTAACTGATGGTGGAAGAACAGATTACATTTAGAAGGATGAGAAGTCAATGAGGAAAATTTCCTTAATATGGGGAAAGGAAGGTATGATGGCTAACTTGGCTACCTATTTTTGACAGGTCCAATGATATCACTATTCTTTAGGTATATTTTACCCATAGATATCAACTCTTTATACTATTAACGGAGATCTAAACAGGTTAGAAATACAGGTTTTGGAGAGAAAGACAGATGAAATAATCACAGAAGTGGAAAGCAAAAAATATGAAGTTGCTGTTATTGTTTTGTTTTATCATTTTTTATACCAAGGTATCAATCTCTATGTAGGAGGAAATAATGATAGAATCTTTATTCTGACATATATGACTAGAAGACTGATGAATATATTACATAAACAGAACACATTATAGAATCTGATATATGGTTACTAACTATTTAATGGGGTTTCATAATAACATTATTATATCTCTGTGTTACGATAAATCTTTCTGCCAAAAGCCGCCTGAGCCCCACCACCACATGTGAGCTTTACACCAGCCCCAGTTAGGGCCCAAATGAATACACAGAAACTTGTATTAGGTTCAAAGGAGGAGACATATACATATCACAAAATTGACCTTAAAGTTTTATGATTAAATGAAAATCTGTACCAATGCAAAGTATTCATTCCTATATCCTATTCTCCCTTTTCTTTCTTTAAAAAAAATGACTATGCCCATTATCATTTATAACCTACTCCATTTAAATGAAAACATTTATAAACAATATTTGGGAATATAGGCGTCATTCTTTCTAACCTGCTTTCTGCTGATTTGGGGCCATGTTCATAGCATTGGGATCATGATAAAGCATAGAAACCTGTTTTTGTCATCTGTAAGGCTGTATCATCTCAGCTTCAGGGGGTCTTGCTTGACCAAACCATATTAGTCTGGAAGGAATCCACAGCTTTTCATTTTCTGTGGAAATACAAGCAAAACCTTTATTTCTAAGTAGCCTGTCCTTAAACTTAAATTTTGAAGTTAGAGCATTTTTAAAATGTATAAGTTGGATTAATTTAACAGCATTTATAATCAAATGTATTTTAGCACCAGTTAGTCTTTTCTCAGGAATCAAACAATTTAAAGATGACAATATGGCATACAGTATCCAAATTCTCTGTGTATTTTCCATCTTTATGTGGCTATTTTATTACATTATTTTTACTTCCTTTTGTTTCTTTTTTTTCCCAGACAGGGTTTCTCTGTAGAAATCCGCCTGCCTCTGCTTCCTTCTCTCTCAAGCCTACATATATTTTTAAACATAGTGTAAACCTTTAGAGGTTTTTCATTTTCTAGTCACACTAGAGAATTAACAGCACAACTGAAAGCTCTAGAACAAAAGGAAGCAAACACTCCCCAGAGGAGTAGACACCAGGAGGGCTGAAATCAATAAATAAGAAACTAGGTAAATACTACACTCAATGAAACAAAGACTTGATTCTTCTAGAAAGTCAACAAGATAGACAAACCTTAATCCAAACTAACCAAAAGGCAATGAGAGGACATGCTAATTAACAAAATCAGAAATGAAAAGGGGGACATAACAATGGACACATGAAATCCAGAGAATCATCAGGTCATACTTTGAAAACCTGTATTCCACAAAATTTGAAAATCTAAAGGAAACGGACAATTTTTGGATAGATATCACTTACCAAAATTAAATCAAAAACAGATATGCAATTTAAACAGACATACAACACCTAATTAAATAGAAGCAGTCATCAAAAATCTACCAACAACAAAAAAGCCCAGAGCCAAATGGCTTCACTGCAGAATTCCACCAGAAATTGAAAGGAGAGCTAATATCATAGCTCCTCAAATTGTCCCACACAATAGCAACAGAGGGACATTGCCAAGCTCTTTTTATGAGCTTACACTTACCTTGGTACCCAAGCCACACAAAGAAAAAACAAAAAAGAGAATTACAGAGCAATATTCAACAAAATACTGGCAAATCAAATCCAAAAACACATGAGAAAGCACCCACCATGATCAAGTTAGCTTTATCCCAGGAATGCAGGGATGGTTCAACATATGAAATTCCATCAATGTAATCCACCATATAAACAAACTGAAAAAGAAAAACCACATGATCATTTCGATAGATGCTGAAAAAGCCTTTGACAAAAATCCAACATCCCTTCATGATAAAGGTTTGGAAGAGATCAGGAATAACAGGAACATACCTAAACATGATAAAAGCAATATACAGCAAACCAACAGCCAACATCAAACTAAATGTGAGAAACTCAAGGTGATTCCTCTAAAATCAGGAACAAGACAAGGCTGTCAAATCTCTCCATATATCTTGAAAATTGTACTTGAAGTCATAAGTAGAACAATAAGGCAACAAAAGGAGATCAAGGGGATACAAATTGGAAAGGAAGAAGTCAAACTTTCACTATTTGCAGATGATATAATAATTTACATAAATGACTGGAAAAATTCTACCAGGGAACTACCTCAGCTGATAAATACCTTCAGCAAAGTGGCAGGATACAAGATTAACTCAAAAAAAATCTGTAGCCCTACGATATACTGATGACACATTGGTGAAGAAAGAAATCAGAGAAACATCACCCTTTACAATTGCCACAGACAACATAAAACACATTGGGGTAACACTAACCAAAAAAATGTGAAGGACCTATACCATAAGAACTTTGATTCTATAAAGAAAGAAATTAAAGAAGATACCAAAAAAATGGAAAGATCTCCCATGCTCTTGGATAGGTAGGATCAACACAATAAAAATGGCAATCTTGCCAAAAGCAATCTACAGATTCAATGCAATCCCCATCAAAATCCCAACACAATTCTTCACAGAACTTGAAAGAAAGATTCTCAACTTCATATGGAAAAACAAAAAACCCAGGATAGCCAAAATTACCCTGAACAATAGAGAAACTTCCAGAGGCATCACCATCCCTGACTTCAAGCTCTATTACAGAGCCATAGTTCTGAAAACAGCTTGGTATTGGCCCAAAAATAGACAGGCTGACCAATGGAATTGAATTGAAAACCCTGATATTAACCCACCTGATTTTTGAGAAAGAAGACAAAGTTAAACAATGGAAAAAGAAAGCATCTTCAACAACTGGTGCTGGCATAACTGGATTCGGACATGTACAAGATTGCAGATTGATCCATATCTATCGCCATGCACTAAACTTAAATCCAAATGGATCAAAGACCATTCAGCCACACTGAACCTCCTAGAAGAGAAAGTAGGTGGCACCCTTGAACAAATTGGTACAGGAGACTGCTTTCTGAACATAACACCAGTAACTCAAACATTGAGATCGACAATTAATAAATCGGAACTCCTGAAACTGAGAAATTATGTAAAGCAAAGGATACAGTCAGCAAGACAAAATGCCAGCCCACAGAATAGGAAAAGATGTTTCCCCACCCCCACATCTGACAGAGGGTTGATCACCAAAATATAAAATGTGCTGATGAAGCTAGCCACCAAAACACCAAACAATGCAATTAAATGATGGAGTGCAGAACCAAATAGAGAATTCTCCACAGAGGAATCCAAAATGGCTGAAAGACACTTGAGAAAGTGCTCAACATCCTTAGCCTTCAGGGAAATGTAACTCAAAACCATTCTGAGATACCATCTTACTCCTGTCAGAATGGCTAAAATCAATAACGCCAATGACAATCTATGCTGAAGAGAATGTGGAGAAAGAGGAACTCTCCTCCATTGCTGGTTGGAGTGCAAACTTGTACAATCACTTTGGAAATCAGTATGGCAGTTTCTCAGGATAATGGGGATCAGTCTACCTCAAGATCCAGCAATCCTTCTCTTGGGCATATACCCGAAGAATGCACACTCAACAATAAGAACATAGGTTCAACTATGTTCATAGCAGCATTGTTTGTAATAGCCAGAACCTGGAAACAACCTAGATGCCCCTCAACTGAAGAATGGAGAGAAAATGTGGTATATTTACATGATGGAGTACTACCAGAGGAAAAAAAATAATGGAACCTTGAAATTCACAGGCAAATGGATGGAACTAGAAGAAACCATCCTCAATGAGGTAACCCAATCACAAAAAGATAAAAATGGTATATACTCCCTCATTTTTTGATTTTTAGACATAGAACAAAGGATCACTAGCCTACATTCCACACTGCCAGAGGAGCTAGGAAACAAGGAGGACCCCAAGTGAAGTTTTCATAGTCCCTTGAAGAAGGGGATGGGGACACAAATCCCTGACCAAATTGGAGCCCCGGGGCAGGGAGAGGAAGGAGATTCTTCATCCAGTTGCTGTTCGAAGCAGAAACAGACACCGATAGCTAAGCACTGAACCGTATTCCTGGAATTCAGTTGTGGAGAGGGAGGAGGATTGAGCAAAGGAGCCAAGATGGGGGATGGAGAGACCTGCAGAAGCAGTATACCTGACCTACTGATAGAATGGAGACCCTAGTCATAAAGCTGGGGAAACAGCATTGGACCAAACCAAACCCTCTGTATGTGGGTACCAGCTAGGAGCTCAAGACAGTCTATGGCTCCTCTAACAGCAGTGCCAGTCTTTATCCCTAGAGCACAAATGGACTTTGGGAGCCCATTCCATATGGAGGGATATTATTGCAGCCCAGATACAGCACAGAGGGGCTAGACCCTCCCCCCAAAAATATGACAGATTTTGAAGTTCCTTAGTAGAGGGCCTCACTATCCCTGGGGAGGAGTCGGGGGTAGGGGGTGTGGGGAGTTAGGGTTGTTTGGTTGGGTACATGGGAGGAGGGAAGGGCAAGGGAATGGGGGATGGATATGTAAATATGAGTAATTAAAATAATAATTTTTTTAAAAAAGAAGTCAATTGTTTAACAAAGAAAAACAGTACCACTAGTATTGTCAGCAAAGGCAAAAGACCTGTGCTGCAAGCCCTACTTTTTGAGCAATTTAGTCAGTCATATGTCCTTTCCAAATCCATTCTCTCCAGAAGCAAATTTTCTTGTCTATAAAATCTTTGAATAGATAGCCCAGAAAAATGCCTTTCAGGCATTGTTTATGAAAGGAAATTGCTAGGCAGATACATAAGTTTTACTTCTTAAAAATATTTAGATATAAAAATTATAGTCTTTGACAAATCAGCATGCTTCTTTATAAATAGTATTGAAATTATTGCATATATGTTATTCACAGTTTCATACCTTTCTTAATGAAGTATGCTTCAATTTAAAATAATTCAGAATACTTATATATGTGTTTATATTTTCTATGTACCTATCTTATTACAAATTCATTGTATGTAGGGTCTACAATAATATGTGAAGGGAATATCCTTCCCCACTCTGACCTTCTTAATGAGAGTTTTCTTTTTTGGGAAACTAAATGTGATGCCCAAAATAGAACATTTTTAATATAGTAGATTATTTATATGAAATACAAGAGTAAAAATTTGATATGTCATTACTTGGCAAAAAGGTAACAGGCACAAAATACTCACTTTTCACCACTTATCAGTTGGATTCTGACTTGGATTGCAGCCTGAAACATCTCATAGAACTGGTCATCAATTTAAGAAACTACTGTTTGCCAAACCCAAAGGTTCAAATAGCACAACTATCACTACTCTGCTTGTTATTATGAGTATTTATTTCATGATGTAATTCGAGTATCATTGCCTTCTTTAAAAAGTTCTCCTTGTTCTCAACATGCATTGACAACTCCTATACAAACTTCTGTGATGGTCTTTGCTCCCTGAACAGGACAATTTTCTGTCTTGAAGGTTATTTGTGAATGGGAAAATAATGAATTATAGCTACATTCTAAAAGACACAGTTGTGCACTTTCCCTAATCCATCTAGTGGGACAGTCCAGAGGAGGCTCAAACTGGTTCAATCTGGTTCCAACTGGTTCAGACCAGTTCCATCCAGTTCATACTGATTCAGACAGGTGCCATATGGTTCAGACCAGCCCTGACTGGTTAAATCTGGTTCAGAACGGTTCAGACCAGTTCAGACTGGTTTAATCCGGTTCCATCCAGTTCAGACCTGTGTATTGTACTTCCTAGGGAGATTGAGAGTTGCTGACTTGGAATAGGTCTGTATGTGTGTTGAACTTCACAGGCAAATGTGATGACTTTATTGTCTGATTAACAGTGTGTCTTTGGTCTTGGTTTTCCTTTGAATATGCATTATACTCTCCCAAGGAGGGCTGACATTACTCAAGTGTCTTTATTGACCACAGAATGGGTACCTTCCTTCTTCCATACAAGTGACATCATTCTATCTTCTTTAGCCTTTTTAAGTTTTTTTTTTCTTTATGTTCATTAATGTGTGTCTCATAGCACTGCTTTCCACCACAAGGATAAGACCCTAACACAAAGTGTGACATGCTCAGCTGAAGTAATTGGGGAAAACAAAGTGAAGGAACTCTGGTGCAGTAGTACATTTTTGGAGACAGTTTACAGGCTAAGGGCAGGTTGAGGGGCCTCATGCAGGTAAGGGGAGGGTTTGCTGCTGCTTTCAAGTGTGATAAAAGCAGAGCATCTAATGGTGAGTGCTACCTGAAAGAGCACCAGAGCACCTATACAACTTCCAGCACTTGCTGTCTCAGATTCTAAGAGCAGAGTTTTCCAGAGCTGGCAATGAGTAAGCAACTACCACTGAACTTTCGGTTTCTTGCTGCCTTCTTGTCTTTCCTCACACTGCTCAGACATTTTGAAATATTCTTTTATTAAAATACCTTCCTTTGGTAGGCTAGGATTAAATTATCAAAATAAAATATATGGCTAAATACTTAAGGGTCCTGCCATGTTGCCTATCTGAAGCACTTAATACTAAATTTAACTTTTTTAAAAAAATGAAATTCATTTTTTTGTGGCTTCTAAATTTTTAATACTGATTTTTTGGGATTTATGGTTGTATATTGGCCTCTTTTGTATGTCATCACAGCAGACCTAGCCACTGGTTTCTCCCCAAAGTTGGGTATCATACAGCATAAAACCATTTTGTCTTTTATTTTTTCATGATATTCAAAGCTACATTTATAATTTTGAAATTTCAACTTTCAAATATTGATCTTCATAACTATGTGAGCAACAGTCTTAAAATATGAGTAAAATAGTCTCAAGATAACAAAGCTCCTATGATACACTAAATTCTAAATTCCTGTCTTAATTTTGTTTGTCTATCCTAAGTTCAACTTAGTGAACTGTCATCTTTTATAGACATTTCTATTATTGTTAATCAGCTTTAATGTATTTTCCTTCCCTCAGTTCATACATCTATGATTAACACAATTCCAGCATGCATGTGCTTCAGAAATACTTCTTAAAGGAAATTCATGAATTTTCACAGAAATCATATCTCCTAACAACCCCTATTCATTTATGTCTTCCAAATGCAGAGATATGGAATACTTGACTCAATATATATATATATATATATATATATATATATATGTATCCAGATTTGTTCTCAGACATCAATTTATTCATACAAGTAGTATATGATCTTTATTGTGTCTTATCGTTTCTCAAGATACAGCCTATTTCTTTATCCAAAAGATGTGGATTACTGGTTTAGTTATAGGAATTTCTTCTCTTTTCCTGAAATTGTTCTCAGAATCACGGCATGTATTACACTGCATTGTGGTACGAGCTTTTGTGCTGTAGCCTTAAATGTTATAAAGCTAGGATTCAGTGTTTTGCAGCACTGTAGTATTAGCAAAGCCATATTTTTATTTAAACCTGACTAAAATATATATTCAGATATTCTTATATCTATTGTCAATAACCAGAATTTTCTGTGAAAAAGTTACAATATTCTTCCATGTTCTTTCTCTACTCCCATAATAAAATAAAATAAAAACTTCCATAATTTATGTAGAGTATATCCAATTTTATCCAAAATGTTTTTATATTATACACCATAATACAGTTAGTAAATTAAGTCCTTAGGTAATCAGTTAAAAAAATCTAAGGAATAATGTGACATTAGATGTTTATTGAGCACCCACTACATAGTGTTCTGAGCTATTTTTTTTTCATTTTATCAGTCTAACATAATAGCATAGGACTGTACATATACTGCTATGTTAAACCAAAGAATGGGATCCTGTAAGCCAGAAATTTGTCTAAATAATCATAAAAAAGGAGCACAGAATTCTTTGGTAGTGTTGGGGTGAAAGAGTCATTACTTTAAATGCACCGACTCATAAAATATTTAGAATTCTTAAAATATGTTACTTTCCTACCTGTATCAATTTATGATGAATTCAGCCTAGTTTCTAAATAACAAAAGTGTATAATCAGTCCGATTTGTTATGTAATTTAAGTTTATCATTTTGAATTATTTTCTATATGTAAGCATGAATTTTCTTGATGACTGTGATACCACAGTAAATTTCGAACTCTATAATTTGTTTCACTCGGTACGGCAAGAAATGCCTGGGAAACAAATCACCAAAGGCTCAGAAGACCTGTCCAGGAGAGTAGACAAGTCTTCTTAAGAAGGTGTAAGGGAGACAGGTCACGTGGGCAATGAGTGTTTACAGCTGTAAGGCACATTTCAATTCTAGTACATATTTCAAAGATGGACGGTATGTTAGATCACAATGTATGTCCATGTATATTGTCTGCTATATAGTATACTAAGTCAGGAGATGAAACCCTTCTAGCACTTGGTGTGTATGCTGGATAAACTAACACATGTTTACATCTGGCAAAGTGGGTCATTTTCTCTTGGTTCTAATTTAAAACAACCTTTTCCAAAGCTGAAAAAAGGTGAGAAAACAAAAATTGAGGATATAAACAAGGTAAGGAGACCATAATTACTGCTCTTACAGGCATTAAAAAATTTATATCATTAATTAATATCTAAGATGAAATTTGAGTACTCAAAATATTACAAAAACTGATGAAAAAGATGTTTATATGACATAAAAATTATAGTTATTGAATAAATTAATTTATAGTTACTTTTTCTCACCCTGATATTTTCAAACATGTTTAGCTAATAAAATCTTTAAATGTTTTTCAAGAACAAAAGCACATTTCCTTAGTAAACCACTATCAAGTCTCACAACACACAAAATCCATAAAATTGATGTGTATTTCTCAGTTATTAATACAGATTTAACCTTGTAAAATTAAAAAAATAAGAGTTGTCAAGTAAACAGACAAAGGAAGAAAAAAACTGTGACTTTTACCATAAAATCAGGAAATAGAAAATTGGAAAAATATAGCATATAGTCAAGGTGAATATTTTACTAACCTTTGATGGATTAAGAAGCTTTCTTAATGTTCAATAACAACCTGGTCTACAAAGTTACACAAAGAAACCCTGTCTCAAAAAACCAAAAAACCAAACAAAACAAAATAAGAGGTTTTCTTAATGTGATGACAAATTTGTTTTGGAATGTGTACCAAATGACATTTATGACAAATTATTGTAAAATTTATTTCTTTTTTAAATTTTTTTAAATTTAAATTAGAAACAAGATTGTTTTACATGTCAATCCCAGTTCCCTCTCCGTCCCCTCCTCCTCTTCCCCCACTGACACCCTGCCTATCCAATACTATTTCTGTGCTCCAGGAAGAGTGAGGCATTCCATGGGGGATCTTTAGAATCTGTCATATCCTTTGGGATAGGGCCTAGGCCCTCCCCCGTGGGTCTAGGCTGAGAGAGTATCTCTCTATGTGAGATGGGCTCCCAAAATCCATTCCTATGCTAGGGATAAGTACTGATCTACTACAAGAGGTCCCATATATTTCTTAGGCCTTCTCACAGAATGTGGATTCATGGGGTCTGGATCAGTTCTATACTGGTTTCCCAGTGATCAGTCTGGGGGCCAAGATCTCCCCCTTGCTCAGGTCAGCTGTTTCTTTGGGTTTCACCAGTCTGGTCTGGACCCCTTTGCTCATCCTTCTCTGTTGGGAGCTAAATCTCATGGCTGGGTATGAGATCCTAGGCCATGCCTGGCAGGCCACATAGTCAACCTTTACATAGCAGCTCCTTAGAAACTCAGCTCAAGAAAAGAAACAACTTAACCCAGTCCTCCACCCACAGGCTCAGTCACCTAGGCAACCCTTCCTGAACCTCTTTCTCATAAACTCTTTATCCTGCTAAACATCCTCTTTGTGGCTTCCTAATATCCTTCCTACACTAACACCTGGCTCACAAACAACCCATTCTACCCCTCCCCATATCCTGCTCTGCTGACTATATAAGCTAGCCTGAGAAAAAAGTAAAGTTTGCCACTTGATCAGAATCCTGTCTTGTGGTTGTTCTTTCTGTGTCTCTTGTCCCCATTCCCTATCCCTGACTCTCTTGCCCCAGGTTGATGTCCTGCAGGTCAGGACACTCCTCCTTCTCTGCAACTGGATTCCAGTTCAGTTCAGTTTTTAGCTGTGGGTATCTGCTTCTACTTCCACCAGCTGCTGGATGAAGGCTCTAGGATAGTATATAAGTTAGTCGTCAAAATCTTATTATCAGGGGAGGGCATTTAAGGTAGCCTCTCCACTGTTGCTTAGATGGTTATTTGGTATCATCCTTGTAGATCTCTTGGCATTTCCCTAGTGCCTGATTTTGCTCTAAACCTATACTGGTTACCTCTTTGATGGTATCTCTTATTTTTCTCTCCTCTATTCTTCCCCCTACACAACCTTCCTTCTCCCTTATGTCCTCCTCACCCCTCATTCTCCTAGTTCCCTCCCCCACCCCACCCCCTGCTTCCAATTTTTTCAGGAGATTGTGTCCCTTTCCCCTTCTCTGGGGAACCATGTATGTCTGTTTTAGAGTCCTCCTTGTGTCTAGCTTCTCTGGTGGTGTGGATAATAGGCTGGTAGTCCTGTGCTCTATTGTTGGGTGGTGGTGGCACATGGCTGTAATCCCAGCACTTGGGAGCAGAGGTAGTAGATCTCTGTGAGTTCCAGACCAGCTTGCTCTACAAGAGCTAGTTCTAGGACAGCCTCCAAAGCCACTGAGAAACCCTGTCTCAAACAAAACAAAACAAAACAAAAAACAAACAAAAAAAAGAAAAGAAAAATTTAAGAAGCACTGTTGTTGCAAATTTTGCTGAACATTGTAAGAAATCATACATTAAAATAAACATCATATGACAACTTAAATAGTTAAAAGAGTACCAACATGCTTCAATTTTTACAATTGTTACAAATTTTATTAATCTCACTCTAGCAGATTACTCATTTTTAAAAATTTTTACTTACTTTTACAAATTTTGTAAACACAGTGTAAGATATATTATTTTTACTTCAACATTCGGATATCTTTTTAATGATCCTTTGTGTACATATAATGGCTTCCAGGTAAGTGTTTTTATGAGATTCCGGAGTGTGAAAATAAATAGGGCTATCTGTCTATATGTGTTTTATGTGTCTTTTCTTGGGCTCTATTAATTCTATTTGCTTGTTTTGTCCTATTCAGATACATTGGTTATGTTTTATCATATCATATCATGTTATATTATATTATAATCCCTTAGAAGCCTATTCATTTTCTAGTAAGAGACAGACATGAGGTGTATCTGGATGGGAGGGGAGGTGAGGAAGAACTTGGAGGGATAGAGTGAGAAGAAATTGTTATCAGAAAATTTTGTGTAATAAAGAAATCTACTTCAAATAAAAGGATAAAATTGTGTGTTTGCCTTTTAAGTAGAAAAATTAAAATCAAGTATTATCATAAACAACAAAAATCAGTAAAAATAGCAGTCATCATGAACTGCACATAACAAGTCCAGAGTTTTACTAAAAACAAAGAAGGGGGCTTGAACAACTGTGGTATATGAGCATTCAGGAACAGCCAAACTTAGAATGGCAGCAAATAGAGACAATGGTAACTTCATGTCAACTGATACACATACATTTACAAAATAATCCTTTGTGACAAAGAACACTGGTTTGGTTTACCAAATAAATGTCAGCTTTGGATAAGCTGCAATAATAAAAGTGTATACATTAAGAGTGTGCAGATGCAGTAAGTACAGAAACAGAAAATAAAATCCACAGATAATTTGAGAAGAGTCCATAGCTGAGCTACTGTAACAATATAGAACAAGCTTTTGAGGTATTGATAGCAGGAAAATTATTATCTTTGAATAAAAAGAGAATTAGGATCTATTCTACAGAACATGGATAGAAAAATAATATAAAGTGGAATTATAAATTTGTAAAATGAAAGAATTTATATACTTTTGAAACCAAATGAGACAACCCGCAGTTGTCTGGAATAGGCATGATGTAGTAAAATACAAAAAAAAAAATCAGCAATAAACCAATCAAACTAGATCATCTTTATAAAAATAACTTTAACAACATCAAAAATGTGAGATTAATCGATTTTAATTGCTCTATGGTTGATATTTTTGAATCTTACAAAAAAGAGCTTAAATACTATGTATAAATTGGGACAGATATTGACAGTATATTAGCTCAAAACAGATTACACAGAATTTCTTCCTTATGTCCTTCTATCATGGACCTTCCATCCATCCTTCTCTCTTATATCTGTCATCCATTCACAAGGACTATGAAAATTCAGTAAATTTTACTGCTGACCTCTTCTCATATGGAGCTGTTGCTGTCACAATAATCAATCTGGAGATGAAAGCTACACACAGAGATGTTTATTCTGTTTTGTTTTTTTTTTCCCTCTCACCTGGATGCATAATTGAGTTTTAATACAGAAATTTCAAGAGAAGGACATTTTGAATACACATCTTTTTACAGTCATTGTTATTTCTTCTCTTACAATAACCCTTAAGTTATCAGCCTTTATTGCAGGTGTTTTCTTTTCTGCTTAGACACTCAAAGAGAGAGAATTCAATAACGTCTAGAAAATATTGGAAAAGCAAAAAGCAAAAGGGATAGGAAAGGACAAAGATGTGGGGGTGAGGGTGGGAAGGTGAGAGAGAGAAAAGAGGTGATGGAGGGGAAAGAAGTTGGAGGCTGGAGGAAGATGATAAACAAAGGAGATAACAAGACAACTTGATAGATGTCTTCAATTTCCTGGGAAACCCCCAAAGGTTAATTTCATGAAAATAAAATAATCCTGCTTATGTAAGTAAACATTGTCAGCCAACTCGAGGTTAGTATTTTAAATCTTTAATACACTTCCAAAGGTGGTTGGGGAAGCTTCCTCTGCTTTCTATTCCTTTCTGTCAACTTGCTCTCATCGAAAGTTCTTGTTAGGTATTCATGATGTTTGAGAATGAAACATCAAACATCCTTGTCTATCTTGTCTCTATGGAGGAATAATTGATTTTCAAATATTCTGTGAAATTTTTAACATCTTAGTCATGGTTGTCCCTGTCTTATCTTAGTATTTAAGTTAGTTCATCAAGTACTCCTGCTTAATTCCTAAAGCTTTTAGACTTTACATTTCTTACTTTGTCTTTATTTTACTGCTTTATATTTTCCATTTTCCTCCTTTTTGTGCCTAAACTACACATTAAATACTTCAATTAATTTCATTGAATCCATAAGCCTCTAGCATATTCTGGATACTTCATGAACCTTAAGAAAAATATAGACCACTATTACTATGCATTGTTCATTTACATATATACTCTCTACTCTTTTTAAGGTTGTATTCATCATCTAAACTAGCCTTTTCTGGAACATAAAAGTATGGACAATTTTAACAACCATCATCCCACCTATGTATGTGCTCAATCTCTTTCTTTTGTAGTTTGTTTCTTAAAATAATGTAACGTTTTCTTACTTGACTTTATTTTGTCAAATTATCCCATTTTATGAATGGTCTAAGACAGCAATATTTTTCCAGTTTTGTTTTATTCTTCATTTCAATACCAAAATCACGTTTCTACCAAAAGTATGATTCCATAAGCATTAATTGGCTTGTTATGAACTGTAATGTTCTCAGAGAAACACAAGAATTATCATTTCCTGTATATTCTCTGGTGCAACTTGTTATAAACTGCAACATAGTCTTAAAATTCAGTTCTCAGAACATGTTTCCTCTTGCTTTATTAGAGTCTAAAAAGGAGATTTTCACTCTTTACCACTTTGTCTCAGATTACTGCATGGTCTGTACAATTATGGGGTTTAGATTATGCAGTTTTCCTACTTTTATGACATGGTATATACTGAATTTAAGTAGTCATTAAAGTGAGTATTTAACTTCCACTTGTCATTCTGTTGTCTTGGTTAAAAGACAAGATTCCTCTTAATGCTATATCGCAGCAACAGTCTCATTGCATAGTTTTGACCTTGACTATTTAATTACACTGTGTTACATGCATAATGGAGGGATGCTACCATGTGGTCAGGGTGAGGAGCCTCTATGCTGTTCATCAAAGCTATCTATCATCCAATGTAGTAAAACCATCACCAAAATGTTGTGATGCTAAGATCACCCATGGCAATTCCTTATGGAAGCCTATTTTGATATAGGTTCTGTGGAGTTTCTCATGCTGTGAAATAAGGCTGATTTTTCAAGAGTGACTCTGATAAATTAGAAAAAAAAAACACTTTTGTCACTTGGAACTGTGGCCAAACAAATAACACTTAATGGATTTAATTGAACACCTTTCATATCTTTGCTCATTTTGACATTTATAATTTTATGACAACTATCAAAAATTTAACTCCCCTCCCCCACTTCCTAGCAATCAGAGAACCCTGCCCACTTTTATTTCTATGTACTTAACACCTTCAAACACATATTTAAGTTAGCCACTTTTTAAATCTTTTTATGTCCTATATGGGAAGTTAGCTCATTCTCAGAAAAAGTTTTTGAATAAATGATCTTGATGTCAATACATTTAGGATAATGTCTTTGGGGGCAGTGAATTAAAGGGATGTCAAACAATTTCTGAAAAATCTTTTCCCAGAAAGAAATTTTTATTAGTTGACTCTCAAGCTCTACAGAAACAATGATTGATTCAGTTAACTTTAAGATTCCTGTAGAGCAGGCACAAATAAGTACAAATACCAAATTATCTCCACATTTTCAGTGTTTGTTATTCTTACTTGAGATACCCTATGCTGGCCAATCTTTTGAAACCCTAATACATCTTTAAAGCCACCATGTGCAGGGTCTCCCAAGGAGCTAACTGGTTACTACAGAGAAATTGGTTTCATGAAAAAATGAATATTTTTCATGATAGTAGGATGCCAAATCTTGCCATACCTCTCAACTATGAACTTTGAAACAAGGTTCATAAAACATGAGAAAGAACTTCTTTAACCTGGAACTTTCACTCTCCTTAGGGTTAAAAAGGTCAATTTCACAAAGGGTGAGGGGAAGTCAACCATGTGAGACACAAGAAAGTAGCTTATTTGAAGTCACAGGTGGATAGATTTTGGATTCTTTGAGGAGAGGATCTGTCCCCCTCCTTTAGACATGCATATTAAATGTTGAACAAGCTGACTTGAATAAATTTCCTTACCTCATGATTATATACCCATGTTCCTGCTTAAAGAGCTGGTAATTCGCACTTTATAAATTTACCCTTGAGCTCAGGGTCATTACCTTTATGACTTTGTTTAATTCATTCAGCACTGTTAGATATGGGAACCAATAGTTTGAGAAATTGCATGAATGAAAAATGATTCTCAATAGGAAAACGTGGGTTTAGGTTAAAAGCTCACAAAACATGCATGAGTCCTTATCATGGATAAATCTATTAGCCAATATAGGGACATAAAACAAAATATATTGTTTTATTTCTCATTTTAGCTATAAGTTCACCTGCACATGTGTTTCAAGCTCTGGATCCAAATCTTTAATTATTTTATGCTACTGTGGTATAAGTGACCCATCAGCCATTATCAGTTGGTTGTTTTAGCCTTGAGCTGAATTAAATCTAAAATACAGTTGAAAACAAACAAACAAACAAAAAAGAGGTAGGGTTCAGGACCCTGACCTCTTATTTTTTTATAAAAAATAGAACCAAAAAAACCCAACAATACATGACATATTCTATTTTATACAAGCTTTTCAAACTTTTCCTGAACAATCCAGAGAGTAAATATTGTGTTCTGCATCAGCTTTACAACCCTACCTATACTACTATAAATCAAAAGCCCCCACCCAAGTAATATTTAAATAAATGGCTCCTTTTCTTCATTACTTTCTTTTGTTTGCTTTGGGGAGACTTCAGGAAAAGGTTGTTCTCTGTAACAATTCTAGCTTTCTTGGAATTTGCTATGTAGACCAGGCAGGCCTAGAACTCACAGAGCTCTGCCTGCTTCTGCCTGCTCGGGTTAGAAGCATGATCCCTCACCACCTGGCTAAATGGCTTCTTTTCTATTACAACAAACTGCCATACTTTGAGCAAAGGGCAACAATATATATTTGGCCCATGGGACATATACAATTTTCTATCCCTGTATTAAATTATAAACTGTCATATAAATACCAATTCTAATATATCATTTGATCCACAAATCTGGATATGTGGATCCATATAGCTAGCAAAGTTCTGATCATGAAACAAACATATGCTACTAATTTCAAATTCTTCATAAATGTGAGTTTAGTATTCAGAACTATTCAACTTGCCTCATTTCAAAACTAGTTTACTGGTCTGTGGAGAGATTGGGCAATTGGCTGCATAAGTGTCCTAGAGTTTACATAAAAACTTAACATGAAGAGACTACCAAGATAACAAAAATGTTCTTTCTCAGGTTTGAACATTAGAAGTCTGGAATTAAAGAGAAGACAGTATTCCATAAATCTATAGAAGATGGTCCCTTCTTGCCTGTTCTTAGGTTGTTGTTGTCTACAACCTTTACATTCATAAACCGTACTCCTCACTCCACAGTCCATGTTTTATCACCACATAGCAATGTCTGTGTTGAGTATCTTTACTCCTATTATTACAAAGACATTACCACTCATACAGATTATGCCCACTACAATCCAGTATTAGCTCAAGTTGGTTATACATGCACAGACCTCACTTATAAAGTTTTTAAACTATTAGAAAACAACCAAAGCTAATCCATATACATATGTATTTATATTAATTAAATAATATATTATAAACTAATGATATCATTGGTCAAGAACATAGGTGTAGAGTGACTGGCATGATTCAAGGGTCACAGTGCAATATGTGAAATACTATAGGCATTTTACAAAAATGAAACTAGGACCACCAAAAGTTCTAAATGCAAAGCAACTATGTACAAGTAAAAATTACCTGTCCACTAGGGGAGAGTGGAAATGGCACCAGGGGAGGTCCAGTGTGTTGAGAGGGGAGGGAGTATAAGGAGAGATAACTGGAAGTGGAGGGCATTTATACAGGCAATGTGGAAACTTGGTGCAGTAGAAACTCCCAGAATTCTATGAGGGTTACCTTACTGAGTACTCCTAGAAATTGGGGAATCAGAACCTGAACTAGCCATACTCTGGAATCAGGAGAGCTTCTAGTGGCGGAACTGTGACAGCAACCCAGCCACAAAATCTTCAACTTACTGTCTGTCCTGCCAGATGTGCTGAGGCAATGGAGGTACAGAATTTTTAGGAGTGGCTAACCAATGTCTGGTCCAATTTGGGACCCATGGCAAGCAAGCGAACCACAATGCCCACCCAGCACTTCCTGGATGACCAGGAAACAGGGGTTGGATAGCCCAGAGAACTAAGATAGAAAAGGTCAATAAAATGATTCCTGATGATATTCTTATTGACTCACCATTTAGTGTCTAGTCCAATTATCATCAGAGAAGCATCCAATGGGAGCTGAATGGAGCAGATGCAGAGACCCATAGAAAAATTTTAGGTGGAGAGTGAGCCCAAATTGGAGATCTCCATCAGGTCCCTGCTCTTAGAACTCTGGGAACCCTGTGGAAGAGAGGAAATAAGAACTATGGGAGCCAGAGGACTTGAGAACACCAGGAGAACACAGCCCATAGACATCAACTAAGTAGGATTCTTAAGGGCTCACAGAGACTGAAGAATCAATCATAGAATCTGCTTTGGTCTATGCTAGGTCCTCTACATAAACATTCTAGTTAGCTTGGTATTTGTGTGGAACTCCTAACAGTGGGAGTTGAGGTTGACTCTGACTTCTTTGTCTGCTCTTGGAACCATTTTCCTCCTACTGGGATTCTTCACTCAGCCTTAAGATATGATGGTTTGTGACTAGTCTTATTGTATCTTGTTATATACCATGTTTGATGGGTATCACTAGTAGATCTGCTCTTTTCTGAAAGGAAACAGAGGGGAAATGGATTTGGAGGACAGGGGAGGTGGCAGGCACTAGGAGGAGTGGAGGGAGGGAAACTATGTTCAGGTTGTACAAATAAAACAAAAACATTTATTTTCTAAATTGCCAATGGGGAAGTGAAAAACTAAGTATCCTTGAACATTCTGAAACAGAACTTATTAAAGTCATAACTCACTCAAAGAAACAGTGCAAGTTTACAGAAAATTGGAATATTTTAGCTGAATATATAATTGCATAAAAGGAATTGTGTTTAATTCAATTATATACTTTAATAGGAGAATATCATGTCATCAAATTTTATGAATTAATTAATAGCTTGTGCACACTAAATTTTATTAACCAAAGATGACAGACTTGAATGAAATTGTAAATTATGTCTATATAATAACTTAAAAAGAAAGGCTTGTTTTGAATACATCCCCAACACAAGAGGAAGGCAGCATTTGTTCATCAGAAGACTGTAAACTGTAACCAGTGAATATTTTTTTCACTACCTCCTCTCACTGGTACCAAAACTAACAAAGTGTAATAGATAAAAGACAGCTATTCCACTGGGGGAAGGGGAAAACTCCTTTCTTTTCAGCCAGTACACAGTGAAATTTGTGGGCTAGAAGAGTATACAGGGAAAGGGGTATATATTTTCTGCCTCTTATAAATCTTTGAGTCACCCAAGTCAACATTTCTGGTTAGACCAGGAAATAGCAGTAAAACATTCCAGAGGAAATGTCAGGTTGCCCTAGCAACAAAGCCAATGTGCATCATCTTTTGCACATGGAATTTGGGATGTTTGGGGATCTTGTTTAGCCATGTATTCAAAGTACAATTTTTGAAACCATAGGAAGCCCACAAGTGTTGTCAAACGGGATCATTGAAGACTAATTTCATTAACAAATGAAGCATCGTTTGCATTTAAAACAAAGCTGAGTGTATTTTCTTTTAACTCAGGGTCTTGAGACTTTGCATAAATTTGCAAATGGTCAGTTCTCTGCATGAAAGTGTTATTATCAAAGGCATCTTGTGTTTGGTGGGTTAAAAGCCTTCAAGAACAATTGCTTCAGGATTAATATTATATTTGAACAATGAAGAAAGATGCATCCTATTGTCTGCCATTTAAGTGTTTCCCTAAAATCTAAATAAAATTTGTATCTCTAAAGAGCATAATTAATATTATTCTTTCAGACACTCTGTTACCCAAATGTTTATGCATACCACATAGCCCCCAAATAAGCAGTTAGAGAAAAGTATTTTGGAAATAATGAGTTGAAACCATATTTTTACCCGTATCTTCTAACATTTTCAAATCCTCCAAGATAGTGCATGCTCACACTGATTCTGATGCTTGGGGAGAAAACAGGAGTTGCTATTTTATGTTGTCCCATGTGATTAATTTCCTGGTACAAAAAGAACTGTTGGCTTCAGTAAGTAGGCAGAGCAAACATTGTTCAAAATGTGTCTCCATCAATTACAATTGATTAAGAGTGATGATTGGTGCCTTAATAATCTGTGATCTAGAGAATTCTGTTTATCAACTTTAACAGTTCTTTCTGCCCCTTTTCTCACACTGTGTGGCAATGTTTTCCAGTCCTTCCTTTGTATTTTTATGTTCCAAAACGGCATCAGGCAGAAAGCACTACTCATCAATTCAGCATTAATAAGGGGTGGTTCATGCCTTAACATCCTCTTGCATACACACTAATGTTCCTGCTCTCCCCACTCTCCATTCCTTAGTGCAAAGCTGTCATTGTCACTAATTAAAATTCATTACATCCTCTTGAAGCAGAGAGGCTGAGAAATTACCGACTGGCTGTCTCCATCGTGCTTAATAAATTCCTGGAGAATAATAATGTCCGTTAGAGGGATTGCTTTTTAAGTTCTCATCACTCTGGCAAGACAGTAGTCACTGTTATGCTGTTTGGTTTTTCATTTGTGGCATTCTACTGTCAACTGGGAGGGGTTGGTCATTCAGTATTTATACCAGGCACTCATATCTAAGGAACACAATATTTCAAATATGCCTCATGTCAATCTTGCACCATGACCTCCAAAATTCTTAGACAGTCTCTAAGTGACTTATAGTCTAGCATCTTCTACAATATTAAAAATGTGAAATCTAGTAATTTACACCACAAAGTGGGCCATCCATCTAAAACCACCTCTTTTTAGGTTGCTGAGAATTCATTTGTTATACTCAACATTGTTTCTTTCTGCTTGCCTAGAGAATTCCAGGGAGGAGTCTGGTTTGTACCCAGCACACAGTGAAGATATGTGTACTGGAAGGAGAGAAATTCCTAGCACCAAGGGACCATTAAGTCCACAGAGCAGGGTCTTTGCTAACTCATCACTTTTCTGTTTATACACATTTTTCTATTTTTCTGTGTTCAATTGTTTGCTATTTTTAACTTTGTTGAAAATTGTAGTGTTACCGAGATGATATTAGAGAATAACTTTGAGAGTGCATAAGGAAGCAAGACTGCATTTCTCATTACAAAACCACCTCACAGCAAGTCAGTTGGCACTGTGCATTCTCATTTCCTCATTTGCAAAGTGGGAAATGACTTCTAGTCAAGGAATTCCTCTAAGTTGATTAGAAAAGTGTATTTAATATGCTTAGTTTAGAGGCCAAAATGGATTAGAAAATCATGATATTTTTTAATAAAAATTTCTTCAAATATCTATTACGTTGCTAATGTCAACTGGGTTTTTACATTCTTCACACCATCTATGTACCAAAGCAACTTGGGTACTTAAAACATAGTAGACAATCCTTCATGTTGCAGGCTGCACTATTTGTGTGGGACCTTGGTAGGTGCTTAGTAGGATGAATTGATGATTCCATATGGAAAGAGATATAATTTTGGGATCTTGCATAATTTTTCTGCTGCTCAGAGGCATACCATTGAGTTGCACCTTTTGTTTCCCACTCTTCCCCTAGTTCCTGTCTCTCCATAAATTACTTGAAGATTATATGGAACCTTAAAGTACATGGGATGTTTCTTTTGAAGAGATGCCTTCTCATCAACCTGCATGCCTGCTTGACATGGCTCTGTGTATCCAGCAATCTGTATTATATACAGTGATGAGACATGTTTCCTTTATAAGATACACACACATTAACAGTGTGATACATTTACCCTTATCTCAGATCTAACTATTTTAGACACTGTGTATTTTTGGTTTTCTTCCAAATGTATTCCATATGGTTATTTACATTTCCAAGTCCACATTGGTTTGTATTTGTCTCATGAAGATGAGCATCAGTTCCATCTGTGTAGTAGAGGAGGGACTTAGAGCAGCACATAGATAGGCAAGGATTACTTAGTTGGAAAATTTGAATCTGCAGCAAGATGTGCCTTGCCTTTGAAATGAGATAAGACGACGATTTGAAGACTTCCCACTACATATCCAGGGACATTAGGCCTTACCTCCTGCCCCCTTGCTTACAGATACACTCCCAAATTTTGTTTGAATATTGAGTTAAAAAGGTAATGAGGCAGTGCAGGGATTGGTGTTCCTTGAGGATGCATGGCTAATGTGGTTCTGCTTGTGTTTTAGCTTTTAACCGGGAATAATGTGCTACAATGCCAATGATTGATCCTCATTTTTAGCTCCCGAGCCACCCTTCATGCCCTATAACACTTCAGTAGACTCTCCCTGCATCTTAAAAAAGAAAATGTTCCCATATTCCTCTTCCAATTTCAGTACCTCAGTTCTCACTGGGAAGTTTCACCCACACCCCTAACTTTTTTTCATTCTCATAATTACAGTGATGATTTTGTAATTTATGCTTTTTGGAGTATTTGAAGTGTTATTTCATATTTTTTTCTGAAGTTATGAAAAAGAGGATGGTGCCCAGGTGTAAGTGAGGGAGATTATCAACAGAACAACAATTAAAATTAAACCTGAATTCACTTGGGGTTTCTAATTTTCCCCTTTGGACAAACTTAATCAGTTTCAATTAGATTAGCCACGGATTCCAGACATCCATGGATGAAGAAAAAAGAAGGCCAGTCCCAAAATGATTGTGTGTGTGTGTGTGTGTGTGTGTGTGTGTGTGTGTGTGTGTGTGTGTGTGTGTCTGTGTGTTTATAACTTATAACTATGATGCATCTATCACATATGGACCAATGTCAGAGACAGAGGAGTAAGGGAAACATAAGCAAGGCAATAGAAGGAGAGAATAAAGGAGAGGGAGAAAGCTAATTCTAGGCTCTT
Source organism: Cricetulus griseus (assembly GCF_003668045.3). NCBI lineage: Eukaryota > Metazoa > Chordata > Mammalia > Rodentia > Cricetidae > Cricetulus > Cricetulus griseus. The sequence continues at coordinate 6,606,257 of NC_048600.1, read as the reverse complement.
GGATATTCATCCCATCTACATAGAAGAAGGAGCAGAAAACCACTCTTCCAAACTGTCACTGCTCTGTCTCCATAGAGGGTGAGGACTGGAGGAATAAGTTCTCAAGGAAATGCCCTCTGGTTTATCTTATGCACTCTGCATGCTGAGAAAACTTTACCTGATTATCTCACAGACAGTGAACACTAAATATCTCCTTTCAGCCCCAGTTGAACCTTGTTTTCTAGGAGGAGGTGGAAGATAACCTGGTAGTTTCTTCTTCCTCCTTCTTCTCTATTTTCAAGCATGAAGTAGTATCTTATGCTCTCAATAATTTATTGAAAAGACATTATGTCCTCATTACATTAATCAATCTGCATACAGAAATATTCTATATTTCCAAAGGCAAAGAAGCATCACCTTCCTTTTACAAATGAGAAGACAGAATAGATGGCTCAAACTGTTGTCGAAGACACATCCTTCTGAAGCATGCAATCCTCATGTCTGGGGACAAGCCCACTCCACAGAGGTCCTTCCCTCTACCTTTGTTACCTTTTCTCTTTACATTATTGAAATAGTAGAGAAAATTAGACACCTGATGATTTCTCTTCCTTGAACTTTGCTTCTAGTGCTGTCTAAGAAACTCACATCAGATCCGGTTGATTCTCTGCCATTAAAGTTCCAGACCTGAATCCTGATTCAACTGCTGCTTATCAAGTCTGATCTACCACTGTCTCCTACACAGGTCCTTGCTGCCACTGCCATTGATGTTGCATTAATCATCATGTCCAGGAAATGGTAGCCTCATTCCTGGCTCCTTGCTTTGCATGTGTCATTTCTTACCTCTGCATACAAGACAATTATCTCACTTACCCAATCCAACCTCTCAAAGACAATGTCAGACTTAATTATGAGTTTAAATTTTACCCCCTCCATGAACTCATTTCTTAAGCATACTTCAACACATACCTGTCAGACAGCAGACATTGCATTACATTATAATTGCTATGTAGATCTTTGTGATTATGGAAGCTTGTGCTTGGAGAAGAAATCATCCATGAAATACTACCTTCTATGGGAAATATTTTGGGGTCCACAAATACAAGTAAATTATAAAAACATCTGAGTATTGCAATCATTCAATTTTGACTGTAACTTGCAGAAGATAAAAGAATTGACAACTTCCACACCAAGTTTGAATATATGGTACATTCTCTATTAAGCCGTACTTTCTAAAGGACTTTGGTAAAGACTGAATGACATAAAAGGTCAGAGAGGTGTCATGTTTATGGATCCTTAAGAGTTGGCTATACTCTCTCTGTTTAATCTGCACAACAAGTCAATAGGACATTGAGTTTCAGAGTGTTTAAAGACCTCCCTAATGTTACATGACTGTTAAGTGACTTTTTCAGCCAAATTCAAAGTTGTATGCTGTTTGTGTTGAATAATATTACTTTAAGCTGGTATTCCATCTTTACTTTGAATTTTGTTTAACAGAGGAGGATATACCATGAACCATGTAAAGAAAATGATAGAATATACCTTCCCAAAATAGCACAGCACCTCAAAACAATCAGCATGTGACCTTCACTGTTTCACAGATTAATATGGCCATGCTTCAGGTATTGGTGTCAGATCAATAAAATGCCAGGGTCCCTCTACATGAATAATAAAACAGAGTTCAGAAACTAGAACAAAAACAAACCTGACCTGAGATGGCCCATATGCCTATTTTTAAGTTGCTCAGCTACCTGTGTTTCTTTACATGGAATGGTTAGAAAATGAATTTTTATTATTATAGATATGTATGGATAAATTTAATTCCAATATTCATTGGTTATTATCATTTAAAAGTCAATTAACAGACAGCTTATTAAACTATGTTAAAATACAGTTGTCAGTTATAAAGCAATGTGTATCATAATTCACTGAAAATATACCAGGTAAATGTTTTATGAGGTTATTGTGTTTATGACTTTTTAAGCATGATGGTAAAAATCAGAGATAAATCAGCAGGTTTCACAACAAAATAGAATTTAAAACTGGATGCTTTGACAGCAGAAATAATAGTAAAGTCTAATCATATTTATTGTATCCCAAATTCTCCACAAAAAACATATAGACAAATATTCACCTATATATGTATTGTATTTACTCCAGGTTAGACCCAGTGTTTTACACACACACACACACACACACACACACACACACACACACACACACACACACGGTGGCAGGGAAAGAGAGAGAAAGAGGGAGAATATCATTTCATTGTAAATTAACTAAAAGTTATCTAATTATTCCCTGACAAATGAGCAGCAAAATGAAGAAAAATAAGTCCTTTCTAGTCCTTTTTTTGTTCAATTCTTCTCTTTATTGGTTTTGAAGCTAGTTTGTTATGGTGCATTCTGCACTGTTTAGTTTCAGTGCTTTTTCTTTTCTTTTCTTTCCTTTTCTTTTTTGCCTCTGTCTACTGGGTGTATTATATTGGCTTCACTAAAGCATATGCCTAAAGGATAGGTTGCCAAGCAATCCATCATAATTATTTCACTAGCTCAGAAAACCATTGCAAACACATATTAACACTATAGCCTCAAGTTGACTGTTTTTTGTTGTTGTTTTATTTTTAATTGTCCATCTTTTAGGCAAGGGACAGGAAGGTTCAATGCAAGGAAAGATGTCATGATTTTAGATATAATAGCATTTCTAAACCCCTGAGAAAAGGTGAGCAGCCTAAGAGAAAAGGGACTATCAGGGTACATCCTTATCTTTTGTCTAAAGTTTGCCTCCACAAACTGTAAAGAAATGTGTGCAGGAAAGCATAGCAAAGACATTTGCTTGGGGATGGTAACAGACTATTAAAGGGTTGGATACAGCACACATCTTTCTTCTCCTGGAAATTAAATGGGGAGATTATCTTATCAACATTACTTACAATAGAAGATATGTGCTAAACACTAAGCAGTTGATATACCAGCCAATTTTCAGACACAAACTTTCATGTCAAAACATTCTCTGGTTTCTTGCAGCTCATAAAAAATCTCTCAGTTCATCACAGTGTAAACTAATGTGTCTATGCAAGTTAGTTTCTCTAAGTCACAGAAAAAATGCCACCTTTCAATCAATTTATAATTGTAATATTACATAGGGAAACACAATTGACAGATTTTATTAACAAAGATTTCTATTTTGTTTCATCAACATTCTAAAATTTTACTTTATGGCCAACAAAGTTCTTTCATACCTTGCAGGATTATTCTTTAATAGAAGGGGTTGTGATTGGGGTGGGGGTGCATTCCCACATAAGGACTGATGCTTAGGCACTGATGAGATAGGTGGCTTATATTAAAGCACCTGTACAAACAGGAGAACCAGACCCATTGTTGCAAGTGTGTGTCAGGTGGGTTTGGAGGGACCCTGCAACTCCAGCCTCAGAAGACTGAGACAGGACCCACAGAGCAGGCTGGATAGTAAGACTAGCTCTGTAGATAAGTTCTGGTTTGAGTAAGAAACTATGACTCAAAAAAGGGGGGTGTTAGAGCTATATGGGAAGATTATAGTCATCTCCATCAGGCCCATTCTCTCCCACACACATGTCTGCTCTCATGAACATGTGTAACTCTATATGCATTCATATGTGCACCCACACACATGTGAACATATATGCACACAAATGCATCTCATTTACTCAACAACATAAATGAAGTAAGATATTTTTAATGAACAAAAAGTGTCTGTTTTTTACTTAAAAGAAGTTATTTTATGTTTACCTAGTGATTTTTAAATTTCACTGTGTCTTGTTTTCAAAACAGGATCTCACTCTAACAATTCACCTGCTTTAGTTGGCTAATTGTTGGAATCAGAAGCATGAGACCATCTAGGTTGAAATTTAGTATTTTAATGAAATAACAGTTGATAGTCTATACTTAGATCTTCAATAATATAATTTTATCATTTTATTTTGGGTTTTACTTTTTGCCCACTGTTTTAGTTTGTTTTCTGCTGCCATTATAAAACACTGGCAAAATTAACTTAGGAGAGAGTTTTATTTGGCTTATGTTTCCACATTGTAATCCATCATTGAAGAAACTCAGTACTGACTATAACTCTAGCTCCATGGGAAACATATACCTCTGGCTTTCACAGGCACCAAAACATCCATACATAAACCCATTCAGATCCACACACATAGACATAATTAAAAATAATTTAAAATCTTTAAAACTTATTTATTTATCACAGTAAGAAATAAAGAGTGTACATTATAATAACAAGATGAAATGGTATGCATCTAATAAAGCACTTGCAAGCAATTCTTGTTCTTTGACAATATCTTCTGTTGTGAAAGTGGAGTTCTGTAATAGCCAATGAAAACTGGCACTTACTGCTCCTGGTGTTATAAAAATACACATAGGTCAAGAATCGGGCTTGGAGAGGTTACTCTTGAACCATGCACTGCTTTTGCAGACAATCTAGGGTTGATCCTACCACCAACATCAGTGTGCTTAAGATAGGGGGTAAACATAGTTCCAAGGAAATCCAAAGTCTGCTGGCCTATACACCTCTATGCACGTGATGAATATAAACTCACACAGACACACATGCATATGCACACAAATAGGCAAAGAAAATAAATGTTTTTAAAAAGATTTGACAGAAATGCCTATTAACACTGTCACCCTGAGTAACGATATGTACATTCTACATGCACTCTTTGTGAAACTTTGTATTTTATAAATATTCAGCAATACTACCGTGAAATTTTGTGATTAGAATTTAAGCTTCATTTTTAATCAAGGAAATGAAAAATGTCAGCAGAAGTTGTTTATAAACAGTGTGAATGCTTTTCTTTGTGTTTGCAACAAAAGCACTTGCAAGGGTCATGCTGTTTTTTCACTACATCCACAGAAACTTCTCATATCCTGTGAAAATACTTGAGGCTGGAAATTTAAAAAATATATATCTGTTTGAGTAAGTTGAAATTTTCTGAAAAACAAAGAGGCCAAGATTTTTCAAGATGCTATCCATGCTATTTTGTTCATAAGCACAATAATCGTAATAGAAAACTTCAAACATAGATGTACTAAGCAAATAGCTAGAATGAATTTTAAAAAGATTGGAGTAAAATCTTAACAAGACATCCTGATGCATCCCATCTCGAGTCATGTTTTGTTTCCAATATTGACCAGTCATCTTGGCTTTCCCTTTCCTTAACATCATTTAACACTACATCTTCATATAACTCTATTAGTTACATAATTCACTCAAGATTGTTAAACTTATGTTTTATATGGTCAATTAAATGCAACCTCTTTCCCTGGCAGTATTCCATAAAAACTAATTTCATAGAATTGCAGTCATTTCTACAGTCCTGTAAGTCACATACTTTCTAATTATATTTTGGATACTATTTTTCTCTAATGATCAGAGTTTTGTTTATATAATAGAGACATCCTCTGTTCTCCTCAAACTTTTCTATGTTATTGTCCACTTCCCTCCTTTATACCACTATGTACATTCTTTCCCCTGTGCTGATTATAATTTTTCTTTTAAATTTTGTATTACTTTTACATACCAACTTCAGTTGCCCCTCCCCTCCTCCCACCCCTACCTCCCCTCTTTTACCTCCCATCCACTCTTCAGAGAGGGTAAGGCCTCCCATGGGGAGTAAACTTTAATTTTGGTCAACTTGACACAAATTAGAGTCAGCAGAGTAGAAGGAACCCCTGCTGAGGAATTGCCTCCATCAGACTGGCCTGTGTGCATGACTATAGGATGTTCTCAGACTAATGACTAATGTAGAAGGTTATACCCCATTGTGTCCTTCTACTCCTGAAATGGCAGTCTTTGGTGGTATAAACAAGCAGTATGAGTAAGCTATGTGAAGCAAGGCTATATGCAGCTTTCCTAAGTGGCTTCTCATTCTTTTAAAGCTTCCAGGTTCCTACTTGAGTTTCCTGCCCTGACTTTTCTTCAGTGATAAACTGTGACATAGAAAGCCAAGTCAAATAAACATTTCTTCACTCAGATTCCTTTGGGCCAGAGTATAGATCACAGCAAGGTAAAATGAATTAGGATACTTCCTCCAAAGGCCCCTGCCACTTGGTCAGGTCCTTGCTAACTTTCCAATATCTGTGAGTATTCCAAATAAACAAACATTGCTAAAGATTCAAAACTACCATGGTGCTACAAACAATACTCTGAGGGAGTTATATCAGACCCAGAAAGACAAACATTATGTGTATTCTCTTGCTTGTGAAAGTTGGCTTTTAATTTTATGATTTTGGGTGGAGGATGGGAGGACTCCTCACAGGTGGGAATACTGGGAGGGACTTCTAACAGTATAAATAATTCCTGAAAAAGTCAAATGACATACTGCTATAGAAGAAGCTTCCTATAAAGGCTGTAAATGGACTAGAAACCACCATACAGACATCACAATGTAACAAATCAGAACCCTAATACCTAGAATGGGTTACCTCTATTAGCATTATTACCCAATGAGTTCCACTACAGCCCCAAATATTACAGGTTATTGACAGTGATCATGGTTAGCCCCCATAATTTCCTTTTTTCTTTTATTCTTCTCTCATACTTTACTTCCAGACCACAGTTTCTCCTCCCGCTAATCCTCTCAGTCCCTCCCCCACTATCTTATTCCCCAGATCTACTCCTTCTCAATTTCTCTGAAGAAAAAACAATAGATCATGACATCAGGGATAGCCACCAACATTCCCTAACAAGATACAATAAGCCTGGGCACAAACACTCATATCAAGGCTGGGAGAGACAACCCAGTGGGTGGGAAATGGTCCTAAGCACAGGCAAAAGAGTCAGGGACACCCCCACCTCTACTATTGGAAGTCCCACAAGAACGCTATACAATCATAAGGCAAATGCAGAAAACCTAGTTTTGACCCATCCAGGGTGAAGCTATGGTGTGAGCCCGTATGAGCCCTGCTTAATTGATGCTGTGGGATGTTGGGGATGTCCTTCTGTATATATGTTTCTCTTGTTGTTTGATGAATAAAACACTGTTGGCCAATAAGGCAGGAAGACAGGTGGGACCATGAGACAAGAAGAATTCTGAAAAGGTAGGCAGAGGGAGCCTGCCAAAGTCAGTCTCCATGTAGGCCACCAAAGGAGTAACAGGTCCAGACCCTTATCTGGTAAAATAAGACCATGTGGAATTACTTAGACTAATAGAAATGAGTTAATAATTAAGAGAAAACCAGTAAGAAGCCTAAGCCATCGGGCAACTGTAACAATAACACTTTCTGCCAGCCGCCGGAATTCCGCCTCCATGTTAGGGCCCCCAAATAACACAGAGGGTCTTATATTAGTTACAATGCTGCCAGAAAATGACTAGGATTTCTTATTTGCTAGCTTTGTCTTAAGTATCAACCATAGCCATGAATCTATATATTTTATAAAGACTTATCAAGGACACCAGCAGCATGTGTCCTCTCTTCCCTGGGATCACATGGCTACTCTCCTCTTTACTACATTCCCCAGAATTCTGCTTGACTCCTAGGCCCACCTATCTAGCTTCCCTATTGGCCAACAGTGCTTTATTTATTAACCAATAAGAAAAATATATACACAGAAGGACTTCCCCCATCAGCCAACAGTTTAATAACTAATATAGCATCTGTTTTTCATTTGGGGCTGAGAGGGGCAGTGGGAACTGGAGGGACAAGAAAACTTTCATTAACAGTGGGGCCATGTTCTCACAATGTATCCTTGACCCCTTTGGCTCCTACATTTCTTTCTCCTTTCTTCTGCAGGGCTCCTTATCCTCCAAGGGGAAGAACCTGATGGAGTTCTCCAATTTGGATTCTCTCTCTCTCTCTCTCTCTCTCTCTCTCTCTCTCTCTCTCTCTCTCTCTCTCTGCATAATGTTTAACTGTGGGACTCTGTATCTGTTTCCATAAGTTGCTGGGTGATGTCCCTGTGATGACAGTTGGGCTAGTAATTGATCTATGAGTATAGCTGAATATGGTTAGGAACCATTTCATTGAATTTTTAAATTTTATTTCATTTTTGACAGTCCTGTTTAGTTCTATCTGGATTCTCTGTGCTGCTGTGTCTCTGAACTGATCTGTTTCTGGTTCCTGACAATCTAGGTAGCATCAGGCATGGGCAGTCTTTCTGGTGTTGACTGGAAGTTAGACCAGTCACTAGTTGCCACTCCTACCAGTTCCACAACAGGATTATTCCAGCACATCTTTCAAGCAGAACAGATTGTATGTTGACAGTTTTGCAACTAGGTTTGTGTCCCAGTCACACTGCTAGGAACTTTATCTGGTTACAGGACCCAGTTCGACCTCCACATCTCCCATTAGTAAGAGACTCTTATAGATTTCAGGGACCAGGTTTCTATTGCACCAGGTTTCTATTTGGCCCCCAAATTCCACTGATTCCAGTCATCCTGCCCATCTCTTTTGTGATTCCTCCTGTTCCCATCCCAACCTGTTCCCAGTACGTCTGAAAATTCTATTCCATTTCCCTTCCCAGAAAGATCCATGTGTCCTTAACTTGAGCCTTACTTTTTAAATAGCCTCTCTGGGTCTGTGAATTGTAGCATGATTATCCTTTACTTAACAGCTAATGTCCACTTATAAAGGAGTGCATACCATTTTTGTCTTTCTGAGTATGACTTACCTCACTCAGGATGACCTTTTATAATTCCATCAGTTTTCCAGTAAATATCATGATATCACTATTTTTAATAGCTGAATAACCCTCCATTGTATAAATATACCATGTTTTCTTTATCTATTCTTCAGTTGAAGGGCACCTAGATTGATTCCAGTTTCCGAATATTATGAATAAAGCTGCAATGAATATGATTAAACAAGTGTCCCTGTGGTCTGATTGAGAGTTCTTTGAGCATATACCCAAAGGTGGTATAGATGGGTCCTGAGGTAGATTAAGTTTCAGTTTTCTGATGAACTGCCATATTAATTTCCATAGGGGCTCTACAAGTTTTCACTCTCACTAGTAATGAAAGTGTTCACCTTGCTCCACATCCTCTCCAGCACAAGCTCTCACTTGTGTCTTTTTTTTTTTTTCCTGACAGGTGTAAGGAGGAATCTCAAAGTAATTCTAATTTGCATTTCCCTGATGCCTAAGGATATTGAACATTTCTTTGGGTGTTTCTCAGACATTTGAGAATTCTCTTTTTAGATCTCTAATTCATATTTTATTGGATTATTTGTTTTGTTGATGTCTCATTTCTTGAATTCTTTATATATTTTGGATATTAGCCTTCTGTCTGATGTGGAATTGTTGAAAATATTTTTTACATTTGCTTGGCTGTTGTTTTGTTGTATTGACTGTGTCCTTTGTCTTATAGAAGCTTTTCAGTTTCATAAGGTACCATTTATTGACTGATGGATCTTAGTGCCTGTGCTACCAGTGTTCTGTTCAGGAAGTTGTTTCCTGTGGAAATGAATTCAAGGGTGCTCCCTACTTTATCTTCTGTTAGGTTCAGTGTATCTGGTTTTAGGTTGAGGTCTTTGATTCACTTGGACTTGAGTTTTGTGCAGGGTGATAAATATGGATGGATTTTCATTCTAATTTTATGGTGATACCTTATTATTGAAGACACCAGACACTTTAGTCATGAGCCATAGCACATGGAGAATAAATCTATTACTGACCTCAAAACTTCATTCCTTCTGGCTAGCTTTCTTAGTGCTGCAAGGTGCTATGCATACTAGCAGAGGGGCAAAATAAACTTCAGAGTGAACCTTGTGATCTACCATAGCATCCATCCTGGAAAGATATGCTAACTGGTGCCTCAGTGATGTGGATATCATGCAGGAACCAAGCACTTTCTGAATGATCCATACAGACAAAAACCCAGAGTATGAGACAGGGTGATGACTGATTTCTGCCCTTATCTTCATTGATAGTGTATGGAAATTTTCTTTAAGAGTGTGGCCACTGGTAGAGCTCCAGTAGATGACTATACACTCAAGAACATACAGCCAGCACTTTTATTTGTTTGTTTATGTCACTGTTGCTGGGTTTTTGGGAGAGGTTGGATTTTTTTTATTTCTTTGGTTTCTGAGTACACAAAGTTGGATGATATGGAATTGGGAGTTGATCTAGAAGGAGCTTGGGGTAAAAAAGGTTGAATATGACTAAATCACAACATATAAAATGCTTCAAGAATGCACAAAACTAAATTTAAAAACACTAGTGGCCAGTAGGCATACCTTTTATTAACTGTAATAACTAATGATATGATAAGCAATCTTTAGGTGACTAAATATTTAGTTCTTAAAATGCCTTTAAACACACAATAATGCTTTCTTGGTGATAGGATGAAAAATGTGATGATGCTTTACAAGGCAATGTGCACATATATGCATGGAAATACATAAAGTATCTATATACATGTGTGTTTGTGTATATATGTTTATGCAAAGTATTATATGGAGGAGGAGACTGCATGGACAGACACACAGTAATATAATACAAGGACAATGAGGTGACTCTAGTTTATACATTAGTAGCTAAGAGAAAGAGAAACACTAAAGAAAGGAGGGAGGGTGGGATCAAAGGGGCAGAACTTACTCTTGATAACATTTAAGTAGAATTTCTATTTGGAAGTGTAGATATTGATAGCATTAAAGACCTTTGCTTCAACTGGTTTATGGTTTATTTTTTCTTGAACTTTGGCATGCCCAATTCCATTATTCAACTTCTCCTAAGAAATCGCTCTTTAGATTCCTTGATGCATGTCTGCCTGACATAGTTGAGACCCTGAGAGATGACTATTACTTCATAATCAGTCATTGATCTTGATTATACAGTGCAAAGCACAGTGTGTTGTTTTTTCAGGTCATTAATTCTCTATAATGACCACCACAGTTAAATAAATCAGATTGATTTGCAACATTTTGATATTTGGTGCTTGAAAAGAAAACCAAATAATCAGAATCACATACACACACACACACAAAAATTCTGCTAATCTGGGTTTCTGATAGGAAAGCTAAGGGACTCTGGTGGAAGCCAATTTGAGAATGGTTCAATAGATGTTTCACTGTTGATTCAGGTTGACACATGGATACGCTTCTATTATTGTAGCTTTCCAGAGCACTCATGACTGATCTCCTTTTCAGGTTAGGTAAAACAAGACTGTACTCCAGTCTGGACATGAACTTGAGATCCTCTGGTTCTGTCAAGTGCTACATACACGTGTGCACACCTGTGATCACCTGAGAATATCTTTTATATTTCCAATGTACCATGGACTTCATGTACCATATGCACAAGTTTATAAATTTAAAACCTTAGTACTTATCCTGGAGGTATCTTTTTAAAATTTTTTTAATTATTTCAAATTAGGGACAAGCTTGTTTCAAATGTCAATCCCTTCTCCCCCTCCTTTCCCTCCCCCCAACCCTATCTCCCCTAATCTCAAACTACCCCCACCCCATCCACCCTACACTCCCCAGGCAGGGTAGGGCCCTTGATGAGGGATCCCCAAAGTTCACCACATCATCCTGGGCAGGGCCTAGGCCCTCCCATATGTGTCCAGGCCAAGAGTGCATCCCTTCACATGGGATGGCTTCTCAAAATCCCTTCTTACACCAGGAAAATTACTAATCCACTACCAGGGACCCCCTAGAGTGTGGAGGCCTCCTAATTGACGTACATGTTCAGGGGTCTGGATCAGTCCTGTACTGGCCTCCCAGACAGCAGTCTGGGGTCTATGTGCTCCCCCTTGCACAGACCAGATGTTTCTGTGTGATTCACCAGCCTGGCACTGACCCCTTTGATCTTCATTCCTCCCTCTCTGTAACTAAGTTCCATAGTTCAGTTCAGTGTATAACTGTGGGTGTCTGCCTCTGCTTCCATCAGCCACTGGATGAGGGATTTAGGATGGCATAAAAAGTAGTCATCAGTCTCATTTTAGGGGAAGGGCATTTAGGTTATCCTCTCCAATATTGTCTAGGTTGTCATTTCATGTCATCCTTGTAGGTCTCTGGAAATCTCCCTAGTGCCAGATCTCTCCTCATATCTATAATGGCTCCCTCTAATATGGTATCTCTCATCCTGCTCTCCTCTATTCTTCCATCAACTCAATATTTCTGCTCCTCCATTTCCTCCTCTGACCTTCTATTCTCCTCTCATTCTGACAGCTCCCTCTCCCCTACTCTCATGCTCCCAATTGACTCAGGAGTTGCTGCCCCTTCGCTTTCCTGAGGTCCATGCATTTCTCCCTTAGAGTCCTTCTTGTTTCCTATTTTCTTTGGTGAATAGGATTGTAGCCAGGTAATCTTTTGCTCTATGTCTAAAATTTAGAATCGAGTGAGTACATACCATGTTTGTATTTTTGTGTCTGGGTTACCTCACTCAGGATGGTTTCTTCAAGTTCCATCCATTTGCCTGTGAATTTCAAGATTCTACTGCATTTTTTTCTGCTGAGTAGTATTCCATTGTATAAATGTACCACATTTTCTCTATCCATTCTTATGTTGAGGGGCATGTAGGTTGCTTCCAGGTTCTGGCTATTACAAACAATGCTGCTATGAACATGGTTGTTCATATGTCCTTGATGTATGCACATGCATTATTTGGGTATATGCCCAAGAGAGGAATTGCTGGATCTTGAGGTAGACTGATTCCCATTTTTCTGAGCAATCACCATACTGCTTTCCAAGTAGTCTTACAAGTTTGCCCTCCTACCAGCAAACAAGGAGTGTTCCTTTTTCTCCACATCCTCTCCATCATAGATTGTCATTGGTGTTTTTGATTTTAGCCATTCAGACAGGGGTGAGGTGGTATCAGACAGAGTTTTTTTTACTTGAATTTCTCTGATGGCCAAGGATTTTGAACACTTTCTTTAGTGTCTTTCAGCCATTTCAGAATCCTCTATTGAGAATTCTCTATTTAGTTCTGCACCCCACTGATGGGGAATGTACTTCTTTGTATGTTTATCTTATTGATTGTTGAATAAAATGCTGCTTGGCCAATGACTAGGATTCCTCATCTGTTAGCTCAGTCTTAATTATCATAAACCTATATATTTTATAAGACTTATCAGATGCCTTATTGCCAGTGTTTGGCCAATGGTAAGCAAGGACTAGGAGACAAAGAGGATTCTGGGAAATGTAGTAGAGAAGTGCTGATCCAGGCAGGAAGTGACATAGCAAGGAGACTCATAATTTAAGCGAAGGATAAACAGGAAAGTCCCTCTTTTCCCCACCGCTCCTCCTCCAGCAGCACGATGTGATCCACCAGCAAGGAGGGATGCCAATAAGGCGCCCAATAAGATAAGTCTTATAAAATATATAGATTTATGATAATTAAGACTGAGCTAACAGATGAGGAATCCTAGTCAGTGGCCAAGCAGCTTTGAACCTAATACAGGTTTCTGTGTATTCATTTGGGCCTAACTCGGGCGGGTGGCTGGCGTAAAGCACACATGTGGCAGCGTGGCTCGGCAGCTTTTGGCAGAAAGATTTATTGTAACTCCCCACCTTTTAATTTCATTGTTTAGAGTTTTGATGGCTAGCTTATGAGTTCATTGTATATTTTGGAAATCAGACCTCTGTCAGATGTGGTATTGGTGAATATTTTTTCCCATTCTGTGGACTTTCATTTTGTCTTACTGACTGTGTCCTTTGCCTTACAGAAGCTTCTCAGTTTCAGGAGGTCCCATTTATTAATTGCAGATATCAATTTCTGTGATACTGGTGTTATGTTCAGGAAGCGGTCTCCTGTGCCAAATTGTTCAATGGTATCTCCCACTTTCTCTTTTAGAAGATTCAGAGTGGCTGGATTAATGTTGAGATCTTTGATCCTTTTGCACTTAAGTTTTGTGCATGGTGACAGATATGGATGTAACTGCAATCTTCTGCATGTCCAAAGCCAGTTGTTCCAGCACCAATTGTTGAAGATGCTATCATTCTTCCATTGTATAGATTTAGCATCTTTGTCAAAAATAAAGTGTTCATAGGTGTGTGGGTTAATATCAGGGTTTTCAATTCGATTCCATTGGTCTATCTGTCTATTTCTGCACCAATACAAATCTGTTTTCAGGAATATGGCTCTATAATAGAGCTTGAAGTCAGGGATGGTGATGCCTCCAGAAGGTCCTTTATTGTACAGAGTTGTTTTGGCTATCCTGGGTTTTTTGTTTTTCCATATACACTTGAGTATTTTTCTTCCAAGGTCTGTGAAGAACTGTGTTGGGATTTTGATGGGGATTGCACTGAATCTGTAGATTACTTTTGGCAAGATTGCCATTTTTACTGTGTTGACCTTACCTATCCAAGAGCATGGGAGATCTTTCCATTTTCTGGTGTCTTCTTTAATTTCTTTCTTTAAAGAATCATTGTTCTTACTCTACAGGTCTTTCACTTTTTTGTTAGTGTTACCCCAAGATATTTTATGTTGCTTGTGGATATTTTCAAGGGTGATGTTTCTCTGATTTCTTTCTCTTTGCATTAAACATCTGTATATAATAGGGTTACTGATTTTTTTTAGTTAATTTTGTATACTACTAGTTTGCTGAAGGTTTGTATCAGCTGTAGGAGTTCCCTGGTAAAGTTTTTCAGGTCACTTATGTAGACTCTCATACCATCTGCAAATACTGAAAGTGTGACTTCTTCCTTTCCAATTTGTATCCCCCAATCTCCTTTTGTTGTCTTATTGCTCTAGCTAGAACTTCAAGTACAATATTGAAGAGATATAGAAAGAATGGACAGCATTGTCTTGTTCCTGATTTTAGAGGAATTTCTTTGAGTTTCTCTCCATTTAGTTTGATGTTGGTTGTTGGTTTGGTGTATATTACTTTTATCATGTTTAGATGTGTTCCTGTTATTCCTGTTCTCTCCAAGATCTTTATTATGAAGGGATGTTGGATTTTGTCAAAAGCTTTTTCAGCATCTAGTGAGATGATCATGTGGTTTTTCTTTTTCAGTTTGTTTATATGGTGGATTACATTGATGGATTTTCATATGTTGAACCATCCTTGCATCCCTAGGTTGAAGCCTACTTGATCATAGTTGATAGTTTTTCTGATGTGTTCTTGGATTTGATTCACCAATATTTTGTTGAGTATTTTTGCACAGATGTTCATGAGGGATATTAGTCTCTAGTTCTCTTTTTTAGTTGTATATTTGTGTGGCTTGGGTATCAAAGTAATTATATCCTCTTAAAAAGAGTTTGACAATGTCCCTTCTGCTTCTGTTATGTGGAACAATTTGAGAAGTATTGTTATTAGCTCTTGTTTGAATTTCTGGTAGAATTCTGCAGTGAAGCCATCTGGCCCTGGGCTTTGTTTATTGTTGGGAGGATTTTGATGACTGCTTCTATTTCGTTAGTCATTATAGATAGATTTTTAACTCCTTATCTTTTCTTGGTTAAATTTTGGTAATTGATATCTATCCAGAAAATTGTCCATTTCCTTTAGATTTTTGAATATTGTGTTTTCAAAGTATGACCTGATGATTCTCTGGATTTCCTCAGTGTCTATTTTTATATCCAGCTTTTCATTTCTTATTTAGTTAATTAGCATGCTCTCTCTTTCTGCCTTTTGGTTAGTTTGGATAGAGGTTTTTCTATTTGTTGACCTTCTCAAAGTACCAACTCTTTGTTTCATTGATACTTTGTAAAGTTTTCCTAGTTTCTACTTTATTGTTTTTAGCCCTCAGTTTGATTATTTCCTGGCATCTACTCCTCCGTGGTGAGTTTGCTTCTTTTTGTTCTAAAGCTTTCAGCTGTTCTGTCAATTCTCTAGTGTGACTTTTCTCCAGTTTCTTCATGTCGGCACTTAGTGCTATTAATTTGCCACTTAGCTCTGCTTTCAGAGTGTCCCATAAGTTTGGGTATGGTGTGTCTACATTCTCATTAAATTCTACGAAGCCTTTAATTTCTATTTTTTTTTTGTTTCTTCCTCAACCCAGGAATGGTGTAATGGATGTTATTCAATTTCCACAAGTTTGTAGGTTTTCTGTAATTTGTATTGCTGTTGAATTCTAGCTTTAAAGCATGGTGATCTGAGGAGATACAGGGAGTGATTTCAATTCTTTTGTATCTGTGGAGGTTTTCTTTGTTGCCAACTATGTGGACAATTTTAGAGAAGGTATCATGTGGTCCTGAGAAGAAGGTATAATCTTTTGTGCTTGAATGGAATGTTCTATAGATATTGTTAAAACGAGTTGGGTCATAGCTTCTGTTAGATCCTTTGTTTCTTTGTTAAGTTTCTGTCTGGTGCTCCTGTCTAGTGGTGAAATCAGGGTGTTGAAGTCTCCTACTATAAGCGTGTGAGGTTTTATGTGTGGTTTGCGCTTTATTAATGCTTCTTTTACAAATGTGGGTGCCTTCATATTTGGGGCATAGATGATCAGGATTGAGACTTCATCTTGATGGACTTGTCCTGTGATGAGTATAAAATGCCCTTCTTCATCTCTTTTGATTGATTTTAATTTGAAGTCTAATTTGTTAGAAACTAGGATTGCTACACCAGCTTGTTTCTTGGGCCCATTTGATTGGAAAATCTTTTCCCAACCCTTTACTCTGAGGTAATGCCTGTCTTTGAAGTTGAGGTGTGTTACTTTTAAACAACAGAAGGATGGATTTTGTCTTCATATCCATTCTGGTAGCCTGTATTTTTATGGGCAGGTTAAGACCATTGACATTGAGGGATATTAATGTCCATTGATTGTTGGTTCTTGTTTGTTTTGGATTTATTGTTGATGGTGTCATTGTGTATGTATTTAACGCTCCTGTTTCTTTTTGTATTTGGTAAAATTGGATTTTCTATTGTCTATGTTTTTATGAGTGTAGTTATCTTCATTGGGTTGGAGTTTTCCTTCTAGAACTTTCTGTAGTACTGGATTTGTGGATATGTATTGTTGAAGTCTGGTTTTGTCATGGTATATCTTGTTTTCTCCATCTATAGTAATTGAACGTTTTTCTGGGTACAGTTGTCTGGGTTGCCATTCATGCTCCCTTAGTGTTTGTAGGATATCTATCCAGGACTTTCTGGCTTCCAAAGTTTCCATTGAGAAGTCAGGTGTGATTCTGATAGGTCTGCCTTTATACGTTACTTGTCCTTTTTCCTTTGCTGCCATTAATATCTTCTCTTCATTCTGAAGGTGTGGTGTTTTGATTACTATGTGTAGAGGGGACTTCTTTTTGTGGTCCAGTCTGTTTGGTGTTCTGTAAGCTTCTTGTACTTTCATAGGCATATCCTTCGGTAGGTTGGAGAAGTTTTATTCTATGATTTTGTTGAATATGTTTTCTGTAACTTTGAGCTGTATTTCTTCACCTTCTTCTATACCTACTATTGTTAGGTTTAGCCTTTTCATGTTGTCCCATATTTCCTGGATATTTTGTGTTAGGGATTTATTGGACTTGAAATCTTCTTTGGTTGTTGACTGTATATTCTCTAGTGAGTCCTCTACAACTGAGATTCTCTCTTCCATCTCTTGAATTCTAGTGGTTATACTCACATCTTTAGTTCCTGATCATTTTCCAGCCTTTCTATTTCCAGCATCCCCTCGTTCTGTGTTTTCTTTATTGTGTCTATTTCAGCTTTCATGCTTTTAACATTTTCAAGTGCTTCCTTCACTTGTTTGTTTGTTTTATCTTGGCTTTCTTTAGATTCTTTAAGAGATTTGTATAGTTCTTGAATTTTTTGGTTTGTCTTTTCCTCCATTTCATGTAATTTTTTGCTTGTTTTTTCTTCTATTTCGTTAAGGGATTTTCTTGTTTCCTCTTTAAAGAGCTCTACCATCTTCCTAAGATAATTTTTGAGGTCCATCTCTTCTTCATCCTCTTTGTTGGGCTATTCAAATCTTGCTGGTGTGGAGTCCCTAGATTCTAGTGGTGTCATATTGATTTTTCTGTTTTTGAGTGTGTTCTTACTCTGTCTTCTTCCCATCCTTTCTTCCAGTGTGTACAGGTGGGGTCTCCCTCTCTCTGGTGGTAGGCAGAGGGTTCAGCCTCTGGAGATAGTCGAATGGCAGAGGGCGGTGGGTGGACAAGGGTGGGGTGTGCCTTCCTGGTCTGGGCATGTCCACTCTTGTCCAGGTGGGCTTAGGCAGAAGCAAGCAGGGGTTGATGGGGAGTTGGGGGGGGGACTGCGCCCAGACTCACCTGAGGCTTGGGCACCTGCTGCAGGACAGAGGTCGGAGTGTGGACAGTGGTGAGGTATGTCTGGTCTTAGGGTGGGCCTTCTGGTCTGGGCAGGTCCACTCTTGTACAGAAGGGGTTCAGGCAGAATCGAGCAGTGGTTTCTGGGGGAGGTTGGGGGAGCAGAGCAGTGGGCAGACTCACTTGAGGCTTGGACACCCGCCACAGGACAGAGGGCAGATTGTAGATCTGGAGGGATTTTTATTAACATATTGTAATAGTTGACTTTTAAAACGTAATATACAAATCAGAGAAATGGAGAAATGGGAATCAACACTAATAATTAAAAAATACTTCATGAAAAATAAAAAAGAATGGCCAGTGGAAGGTAGTAATGGTTTATTCCCTGAGACTGGCAGATACTATCATAAGGAAAAATGGTCTTCACAAGTAAGAATTGTCACTAGTCAGATGGGCTAAAAGTATTCTCACAAGTGTCCTTGAAACATATTGAAAAATTAGATTTCATGGAACACAAAAAGAACAAAATACTCACATGAAGATGAGGCAGCAAGAGATTTAAGGATACTAGCCTTGAAGATTGGAGAGATGTGCACACAAGCATATACATCCCAACAGTCGCCAAACCTGGGAAAAGCAATAAGGTGATTTTTCAACTGCAGAAGTATCTGTGACCCCCAAAGTATCTTCATTGTGATCAAGTTGAACTGATTTTATTCTGATATGTAAGGACTATAAAAGTGTTAATGTATGTAATTGCAAGCCACATAGTCTGTGATAATTCATTAGAACAGCCATAAGAATCTAATTCAATTCACAATGCAAAAATTGAAGTCAACAATAGGAGAATTGAGTTAATCTGACTTTCTTTTATTGTATTGTGGTCGTTTTAATGATAATAGCCTGCATAGGCTCATACATTTCAATGTTTATTCTGCAGTTGGTGGACCAGTTCAAGAAAAATTAGGAACCATGGCCTTGTTGAAGAAGGTCTGTCACTCTGAGTAGGCATTCAGGTTTCCAAAGCCCTTTCCATTCTGCTAGTTCTCACCTCTGCTTTCATTCTGTCTCTTTCTCTCTGCCTTGTGTTGTTGCTGGTCTCTTTCTCTGCTTGTGGTTGCATCTTCCTCCCTCCCTCCCTCCCTCTGTCTCTCTCTCTCTGTCTCTCTCTTTCTCTCTCTTTCTCTCTCTCTCTCTCTCTCTCTCTCTCTCTCTCTCTCTCTCTCTCTCTCTCTCTGTAATTGCTGCCCTAATATGGAAGCTCTCAGTTACTGCTCCAGAACCATGACTGCCTGTCTCAGTTGCCATGTTCTCAGTGATGATGACCATGATTCACCCTGTGAACTGTAAGCAAGCACCCAATTAAATTCCTTCTTTTATAGGTTGTTTTGGTCATGGTATTCTGTCACAGAAATAGAAAAGTGACTAAGACATGGATTAAAGGAAAAAATGGCTTTACTTGTTAGTTTTTGTGTGATTTGTTGATTATGTTTGGCTTGGTTCTGTTTTAGGTCTTATGCTGTCTCTCTCTCTTCTTTTCTATGTTGGGTGATATGTTAGGGATGTTATAAAAGAAAACTAAAAAATATATTGTTCTTTTCTTAATTACCAATAAAACTAAATTAGCATATTTCTAGCCACTTAACATATATGTAATTTATACTTCCTGCTTTTTCCAAGATGACAGTATGAATACAAGTTGAAGCAAAAAAAAAAATGGAACAAGAGGCTGGACATTGGTGGCACATGCCTTTAATCCCAGCACACAGGAGGCAGAGGCAGGCTGATCTCTGTGAGTTCGAGGTCAGCCTGGTCTCCAGATCGAGTACCAGGATAGGCTCCAAAGCTACACAGAGAAATCCTGTCTCAAAAAAAAATTGGAACAAGAGGAATTCATATAGACAAGATCATGTTTAGTGAAGAAAGTTTATGATACAATGGTACTGGAAGATCCTGAGAGATATGGGGTTGAGTTACATGTTCACTATTTCCCTGGTCCTTGAACAAATGACTGTTCATTATGCATACTTTTACAACATTAATTATAACATAGCAATAATATTTCCCTCCATACTCAAAACTGACTCCTGTATTTGTTCCCATTCTATTGCATTTGTTTTACATGTGTGTACCTCTTCTTGTCAAAATGCCAGACATTACTTTCAAATACTGTCAAGATGAAGTTTAATAATCATCTGTGAGTCTCCAAGCATGTGTGTCATACACAGCATAAAGCAAATAAGACAATTAGATGCTGAAGAGGGATTCAGTGGTTAAGCATGCACTTTACTTTTGCTGAGGACCCAAATTCAATTCCCACCACCCACATCAGGTGACTCATAACTGCATGCAATTGTAGGTTCACTAGACCTGGCATTGTCTTCATCTTCAGGATTTCATGAGTACATCCCTTGAACATGTTCAGACCCATGCATAAACACAATCATACACCCCAGACATATTTTTAAATAATATATATGTATATATATATTATCAAAAATTAAGATAATTAGAAAGAGTTAAGGAATAAAATGCTTCTAATGATCTAGCTGAACCGTTCATAGAAAAGTTTTTAGTGGAGCCTGGGTCATAGGTAAACAGCAGTCAGGATTTCACTGCTACTTATTATAAGTGAGTCATGAACTCCAATGGGTGTTATGAACTAGTATGAGCAATTGAATTGTGATAGGATTCACTTGAAGACTTACACAGAGTGTAAGAATTGCAGAATGTGATTCTACTAGTATCTTGTCCACAGTGGGGATAGTCAAGAATGTCAGCTGTTGAAGATAAAGAGATGAGCAGAGTAAGCACTACCCATTCCATTGCCCAGGAACTATTAAGAAAAATAAGCAGACATATATTTCACCTACCCACATTCATAAACCGGAATGTAGAAATACGAATCTCGATTAGTAGATTAATTTAGAAAGTTCTATAAATTAACTATACTGTTTTTTAAAAACTATGCCCAAGACTATGAAGGATTAGTTATTTTACTTTTCATTTCAAATTTTGTATCAATGTTTGATTTCATAGCAAAATGTTATGGTTTTATTTTCTCATTGCCAGAATGCTATTGAAAGTAGCCTGGAACAGAAGCGACCAGGAAAACCATAATAACTAAACCACTTCTGAAAACCAGAGTGCAATATCTCTTATTTGAGATAATACACATAAAATGAAAACATGAAGGACATATCTCCTCTTGTCTGAGTACCAGGAAGCCTGCCAACCACTTCTGTTTGCTGTGAGAGTATCTTCCAGATGGCAGAGTAAATTCTAGAGCAACAAACCAACAACCTAGTCCCCTGTTACTAAAGTTTTTGTAATACAGAACTGTCTCTTTAATGACCCACTTTCTACCCAGCCATTTAAAGCAGAAATGTCCTTATCGCACTAACAACATGTGGATGGTCTCAAAAAAGATGAACCTGTGTCTCCATCCCATTTCATCCACAGACATTGTCTTTATTCCTTTGTGGGCACAGGCTGCATTAGCATCACAGTCTAGTGATTCTTTGCTAGCATTGACCTCTACAGTGGGAAAGAGAAATGACTTACCCAGCTGATGTAGTAGGCAGCACCTCAGGCACATGATTGTGTTAGTTGGATTGCTATTATGAAAAAGCAATGTTCACTGAGGATCCACTGTTTTCTGTTGGTGATTTCTTAAGTCTAAACCAGTGTTGATATAATGTCTTAACTTCTTGACTGTACAAGATATTCCTGCAGACACCCACCCATTCCCTCCCTCACCCACACTCTAAACACTGCCCACTCCATACCCCCACATACCATCACTTCTAGATGGTCTTTTAGAATTTGTCGTTCTAGTTGCAGTTTCTTAAACTAATTATTAGTTGAAAAAGTCATGTCAGCTACTCATGCAGGAATTTTATTGAAAATAAAATCATAAAATGCCACCTCTTAAGCATATGTTTCATCCCTCATTCTTTTACATTGATTTTTTTTTGTATGTCTTATACTTTGAGAAGCAGGCAGATTCTCCAATTTTAGTTTCATGTTAATTCTTGATCAGTCTGTGGCTAAGTCTAAGGCAGTCTGGCTAAGGCAAAGAAAGGTGAGGTATTGAATTACCACATCAACCAAATGTCCAATATTATATTAGTCCTTTAATTCTACATTAAAAGTTCATTCTTCACTATTCATGACTTCTTTTTCAATTACTATTGTTGCATATATATGTGTGTTTGTGTATGTATACTCATACACACACATACGCACACACACACACACACAAATATATATATATATAATATATATATATATATATATATATATACACGCACACACACACAAACACATCTACACACATAAACTAGTGAGTCAATCATTCAATGTTACATTTACAAATGTTAGGACTGATCACTTAGTATTGGATAACTCAGGAAAGTGCTCTTATATGGAGACAAGTGACCCACCCTCTCCCTGCCTCCATCAATTGCCTGTAGCTCTGCATCTACAGTTGAAGCCTTGTGAAATTTCCCCTTCCTATGTTGATATGCTTCTTAGCAGTATCATTAGATAGATCTTGTTTAGATGATCATATTGTTGCAATTTCATGGGTGTAGCTTCCCTATCAAAGCTAGAATACACAAGCTTGTAGCATGGATCCAGTTATTTTATTTTATTTTTTGACACTTAGTCTTTCAGCCCCTTTTCCTCAATTGGCTCCTTCACTTTTAGTTGCAGGGATTTCATTGTTGATGTATAATTTTGGATTGGCCATATCATAGTTACTTATTTTCTGCAGTTTGATCAATTTTGGTTCTCTGTAGCTATCTCCATCTGCTGCAAAAGAAACATCGTTGATGAGGGTAAGAGCTATGTTTATCTCTTAATGGTATAGAATTAAAATTTGGGATTTATAGTGGTTTAGTAAAATGCAGTACTGGGTTTTACTCTATGGTCTATGATCTCACCAGCCACAGGTAGTTGTCTAGATTTACAGTACTAGACAAGAATTCCTTCTAACTGTGGGAATTAATTCTATTTACATAGCTGTTTGCCCCCTCACACACACATACATACATGCCTGCACACACGCACACCCGTACACAGACACACACACACACACACACAGACATACACACACACACACACACACACACACACACACACGCACACGCACACGCACACGCACACACACCACTATTACACCATTGGAGATATCTTGTTGAGCCAGTCATTACTGAGGATATGAATTATTTGATTTTGTTTTCCTATCCTTTTGTGATAAATTGACTCTAGGCTAAACTAGCATAGCAGCCTCCTAAAGTGGTCTCACTTTTTGTGCTTCGGTCTTAGACACAAGTCTCATTGTGAGAGCTCTATTTCAGTAGCATCTTTTTCACAAGTCTGCTGCCTGAGAGTTACATGAGAACAGAAGGGCCCTTCTTTTCGTTTGATGTGATGTTCTTCTTTTCTTGAAATTCCTTTATTTTGTCTTTGAACCTACAATTTGGAAGCAAAGACTGTCGGAAGAAAATGAAATGTTTTATTACTTTCTCCTGAACAGTTGTCCTGTTTAATAGAAACTATGTTAGCAAACATCCTTGCCTAGTTCCTGATCTTACAGAAAATACTCTCAGTCAACATTGAAGGTGATATAATAAAGGCTTCAGGCTTTTCATGCAGGTCAAGAATGACATTTTGTTAAAAGCCTTGTGTACTGTACAGTGTCATTTTTGTTGTTGTAGTGTATGTCAAAGACAGAGGAGATGAAGACTAGAAGCAGTGTCAGATGGGCAGTTTCACACTGTAAGAAACTTTAAAAAAAAAGATTGTAATCAATGGTAATCTTAGCAATAAAAATTGACTTGGTATCATGGAAGTATATATTTACCCCCATGAAGCTCAGGTTTAACTCACAAAAATGACACAATTTTGAGGTGTTTAAAATGATTTTTGTTTTTGGTTTTTTGAGACAGAGCTTCTCTGAATCTTTGGAGCCTGTCCTGGAACTAACTCTTGTAGATCAAGCTGGTCTCCAACTCAGAGATCCACCTGCCTCTGCCTCCTGAGTGCTGGGATTAAAGGCGTGTGCCACCACTGCCTGCCTAAAGTTACTTTTTAATTCATGCAGATGTTTAAAAATTACTCAGTTACCTAATTCACATCTGACAAAGAAGACAAGTTCACTTCACAGAATGCAAGGACTTACTTAAAATTTTTGATAAATACATGACACTTCCATGAAATATCATTGCCATATAACAGAATGCATAGCCCAAAAAATTTCACACATGAAAATTCTATGTGTGATTAAACATGACATTAAAGATAATTAAGATTACTTACAAAGATTTTCCATTCTACAAAATATTATATTCCAACTTCCAACTGTGTACAAAAATTAGTTAATATGTACTGAATACCTGTGAGAAGCACAATAGTAAAACAAAATGCAGTCTATGCATGAAAGTATAACAACTTTTGCAATGAGATAACCATTGCAAACAAGGGTATTTAAATCTTTATAGGAGAAGACTAGTATTTTTTCTACTCTCATGTTGAGAATCATGTGTGACATGAAAAACAGTGATGTCAAAATATACTAAGAGACTGTACTGATATACAACTACAGTACAGAATAAATTTAAAAGAATTCACAAAATCAACAGGGAAAAATGACCCAAAAGAAAAAGAAGCAAACATATGGAAGAGATGTTCAAGCCTTTCAAACATGTGAACATAAGAGAAAACTGAATGATGGATTAAAATGTGACCATTCTAATTCAGTTTCAAGTTAGGTGAAACAAATAAATGGGATAACTAAACTTTCATGCTTGGAAATAAACTAAAAATATTTAAATCACATAAATAGTTTTTCTAATTTGTTTTTCTATTTGAGAATTTCATACAGGAGTATTGAATTTACTCTTTGATTCATCTTCTCTCTCCAACTCTTTCTACTTTGTGCTCCTGTCTTTCTCTGAAATTCACGAGCTCGACTTTTTAAGTCATATATATGCATCTATATATAATTTATATAATATATATACTGATACATATACAATATATACATATACATACTGGTTCTCCCTCCCTCTCTTAGCAGCCATTAATTGAAAGTAGCTGTTTTACAAAGTGTGGAGCCTTGTGAGATTCCTCTATCCATGTTGTCTGAAAACCAAGATACACACTCTCTATAAATAAACTGAGTCATGAAACTCTGGAAGCTGAGAAACAAAGATCTCCATTGACAGACTGGATACACAGAAAGGTCAGTGACCAGTGACTCCAGCCTAGATTACAAAATCAGAGAAGCTGGAGGGTAATGGTAAGAGTTCTACTTTGAATGTGTTCCTGAAGGTAGGCAAACACTGAATTCTTAGCTGGCATAGAGCTAAGCAGAGAGTTGTTCTAAAGTTTCCAGTCAACAACTCTTTCCATAAAGGTTAGAGTCCAATGGTTTAAATAGTACAGTTCTTCACAGTAATAAAATGTCAAGTTGGAATCTGTAAACTTTGACTTGCACAAATCAAATAAGATCAGACTTTTATAAATATTCAAATACTCATCAAAGGCAGTGAGTCATTGTTCAATTAAAATATAAATAAAAGCCTGAGGATATAACTTTGTGATAGAGCATTTGTGTAGCCTACACAAGGCCACAGATTTTGACCTAGTACTATAAAGTATAATTAAATGATGATAACTGTTGATGTTGATAATGATGATGGATTTTAAATTCATGTGATAAAATTAGTATGGTATAGAAAGGTTGGTATTCTGCATTTATACAGAGGAGAAACTATTTAATGAGACCTCATAGTTTGTAAGTCATCTCGATGAGCAAAAATTAAAGATGAACCTGTCCCCAATAATAGCTCAGTCTGTAAGTGTGACAAGCTGTAGAGGCCATTATACTGAATCAGGTCATTCAAGAAGAACCCATGAAGAACAGTGTCTCACCTCCACTATTTGTTTGACGTCCTACCTGGACTTTTGATACCCAGTTCTGCAATCTTTACTCCCATAGACTGACTTCCATAGAACTGACCTTCTTGTTGGGTTTCTTCCTGGTTTGGCCCATCCTTGTCATATCCTTCCTTAACATACTCCTCCATTTATAATGCCCTGCGAAGGACAGAAATGACCTTCAGAGAAATCCTCAAGTCATGTCTACTTCTATAAATTTAGTGTGTGACAAGTCCAAGGCAAACTGGCACGTCCTAGACGAAAACATAAGGCTCATTAGGAAACAGCCTGGGTGCTTGGTTTTAGAGCAGAGCCTTGGCTTTATTAGAAAGGGTCCATTATATTTCACTGTCAGAGAACAGCACCAATAATTAGCTTATGTTACAGGAAATATCTGGTCAATATACCTAATTGAGCACACTCTTCCTTTTCTTTACGTGTAATACTTTCTCCTACCTATTGTAATAACTATGTGAAGTTACTAAAGGAATGAATCACAGGAGTAAGTGATTATACTCTGAGGAACCTGTCATTTAAAAAATCATGCTTATGTACCTTGCCCATGTGACATTCCCATTTGGGAATGTTTCTGAATTGCTGTTTCTCCAGTGACAGTTTACAGAGTTTTTGCTTGATTAATTAGCACAGTATTAATATAAACAACAGTGTTATATTTGCTCAGCTGATTGTGAATTTCCATTTACCAGAAAGTAAGTGGAAGAAAACTAGCTTTGTTCCTTGGCAAATTGCTTTTTTTCCCTTTTCCCCCACCACCCCCATTTAAAAGTATGAACTAAAGGCCAGTGAATGAATCAGGAAACTATCACATAATGGATCATTTTAAACATCACAAGGAAACATAGTTACTCTGTTTATATTTCTATGACAAAATCTAAAATTGTTTGATGATGGTTTTGATTTCAATATGCTGTGTTTACTCAGGGTGCCTACTTGGGAGTCTTAGTTCTCAGTGTGAGTATGCTGAAGTACTGTGACCTTTAAAGTTGGAGCCTAGTGACAAGTGACTGGGCCATCCGGTATACTACCAGCAGGAGAAACCAGTCTTCTTCTCAAACTCATTCTCAGGAGAGAACTCATTTATAGAAACCCTGGACCTTCCTTGTACTCTGCCTTCTAGTCTCATGGTGACATCACTTTCCCTTCCTGAACCAACACATCGTGCCATTCGACAAAGACCCTAACCAGAATCCAAATAAATAGCTGGGGATACCTAATTTTGGACACAATTGTCCAAAAATATAATTAAACAAAGCTCTTCAATTTGTACATTTCTAAGCCTCAGAAATTTTGTTATATTAATGTCAATTAATTACTAAAATGACAAAAGATGTTTTTCCATTTACACATTATTTCTTTCCTCATGTATTTGTTAATTTTTAGACAAAATAAAAGAGTTTTATTAAATATGAGCTGGATGGATTCACTCTAATATTACAAGTTGGGTAGACTCCCTGTAATGAATTGAAACATGGTTAAATTCAGACTGCAATTTAAGGTAAAATAATATAGTTGGTGCTTCACATCCATTTGTCCCATAGTTAGATTGAAAGAACTTTTAGATGATAAAAATTACACATACACTGAGCATGGACAGACTATTTTCTTGTCATTTTTCCTAAACAATACAGGTAAACACCTACTTACAATCTATTACATATTATAAATATTTCAGTGATAGTTTAAGATGTCGAAGAAGATAATTCCATGAACGTATAGAACTAAAATCCTTCCTTGACTATTTGTAGTAAGGGAAGGACTTCAAAGTCACCTGAAGATACTTATCATGCACTTCCCCAAACCTATCCATGAGCAGCTTAGGCTAGAGTAACCTAAGCACAGATCTTGAAGTTTATACTCAAAATATTTGTAAGAATATTCTTACGTCAAATATTTGAGCATCAACAGATTTAGGTATCCATCAGATATCCTAGAGTCAACCTTCTGAAGGTATTGGAGGATGCTGTATCATATAAAGGTGAATCTATACTGTATGAAATGTCTATGGATTTCAGTTCTATTGTGAGGTCCTGCCTTAATCCTAGTAACAAATGTTAACATAAATGTTGTTAAACTTTGTACAACACTGAGATAGAAACATAAATGTGGGCTGCCTACGGCTAAATAAGTCTTATTAGTCAGAGCAAAATTCATGAGATGAATTATAGTTACTTGTCTTTTCCATGAACATAAGAATGATTCAAAATAGAATAGGTGGACAGGAATTTTCTGGGTTATGTTTTCACATCTAAAAGGTTGGTAGCCTGAATTTTTATGCAGGAAAATATAGGACTTGCCAATTCTATTTACATACCAATATGGTGTATATAATTCTAAGGGTTTGTATTTACTTTCCCATAAAATAAATGTCTAGATGCTAAGGGTTTTTATTTTATCAGTTTCCAAAAATTCTGCCAAAACATGGAAGGCGTAAGTTTGCAATGTGTCTAAATGTAGCATGGAATGTAAGAATAAGAAAGCCACTTCCTTCCCTCCTTCTTTCTTTCCTCCCTCCCTCCCTCCGTCTCTGCCTGCCTCCCTTCCTTTCTTCATTCCTTCTTTCCTTTCTAAATCATACTTGGGACTTGGGGTTGATTGGCAAAGTGGCAAAATAAATGTACAAGTAATAAAGTGTTCCCTAGTTATATATCAAATCAATTACATGATATTGTTATATAAGTCAGCATGTTTTGCCAAAGCTTTTGACTGTGTATTTCATGGTGTGTGCTGATTCTACATTAAAATAATCTCCTCCTGCATAGTGCTTGGCAGTTGTTTAATAAATATCTTCAGGTGATTCTAAAGGCACTTTCTAATTAGAAATCATTGACATAGGAGTGTTTTTCAGTTCTGGCTTCTGCAATCTGAATACATTTATCTTACTGTGCAAGACTGTCATTTGTATTCCTACTGGAATGTACCTACATTTTTTCATTCATAAAATAACACCAATTACAAATACAATTAACATGGAATTATATTTTATCACTGCAGTTTTCTGCAAAGATGAATTTCTCTTAAGAATAACTCTGGCTTAGTTTCAAATCTTTATTAACTCTGTGAGCAGATAGTAGAGGGCTGTGAAGAGCTAGACATTCCTGTGTTGCTCTCAGTTAAAGGAGGGGTGGTCTCCAAAGGGTGTGTTCTCTCTCTCTCTCTCTCTCTCTCTCTCTCTCTCTCTACCTCTTTTCCTCCTTCCCTCCCTCCCTCCCCTTCTCCCATGTATATATATGGTCACACAATTGTGTGCATCTGTGTTTCTGTCTGTCTGTCTGTCTGTCTGTCTTTCTGTGTGTCTGTATGCCTATCACTATTTGAATTCAGCAGGTATAGACTGGCTATTGACAAAACAAGTTGCTATGTTGCATCACTGTTCTATTCAAAGTAGTTTGATAAATATGAGCCACTCTGCTATGAACCCAAGATGCTCATGGTCAGTTCCCCAATGACATATTTAACAGTTGTTCTGAAGGACAGAATTGACACTGGGAAGAACAAACCAATATATGAGTTGCCCATGGTAGACCAAATTCACATCATTTATGAAGCTGCAAACTGCCATTAGGAAGGGAAATGATATCTGTACAGCTTTGATCAGAAGTCTTTGGAGACAAAGGGGCTTCTCATAATGGATCTCTTTAAATAGCACAAAATTAAAGAACATTAACATATATGATCAGACCTCTCTGAAATGTATGTCAACTTCTTGCATTTAACATAGTTCCCCTGTGATTACATGATGTTACCCAATCCCCTGCATTTCTGGAAGAAGGCTATTTTGATAGACATAACATGTACAGGCTATTAGACACTGATAAATCTACTTAACAAGAGAAAGCCTGATGCATAAGAGATGCCATGGGAAAACAAATTAAACGAAACCAGTTGCTAGGAAACAGAACAAACTAAGTGCATTGGAGTAGGTAGAGGAAGCAATTTTAAAAGTCTTGTGGGCTCCACACATACACATAGAGATGGGTGGAAAAGCTGGTTCCTGTGTGACAGCACCAGTTGATAAATGTGCCTTCCCAGGTACCTGGGCTGAGAGGAAAGGAAAAGAGGTAGAGATTGAACCATTAAAGATTCAGATTTTTCAGCATCCCTAAAGCAATTTTTAGTGGAGCCTGGCTCCATCTCATCCTTATGATGTCATGTCTCACATACTTCGCTATAAAGGAGGAAAAATTCATGTAGAGAAATAATTCACACTAAGAGCAAAAATAGAAGGAATCTTGACACCAATTATATTTTAAGGGAATAGAAAAATATTGCCTATTTTCTGGGTCATGGATTGACACACTGAATTTTCAGTTTCCAGTGGGATGATCTACTCTCCATTTTTCAGGTAAAAGGCTCTACACTAATGGCATCCTAGATTTCATCTTTAGCAGCTCCCTTACATGATGTGATGGTCAGGTGCTCCTAGATTTGTTCAGTGCATTTACAATAATATGATTCCCTAAGCATAGGTCTCTTCTCTGTTTATATGCATGGCATCTCTACTGGGGTGTAGGTTTCAAAAATTATCACTCTACATTCCAATCATACATGTGATTTTCTTTTTGTAAGAGGATATTGTTTATTTTAACTTCATTTTACATTATAATCACAGTTCTCATTCTCATCCCTCCTCCCACCTCCATCCACTTTCTCCTCAGCCTACCCCCATCCACTTCTCCTAAAAGGTAAGGGTTCCCATGGGGAGTTTTCAAAGCCTGATCCATTAAGTAGAGGCAGGACCAAGTCCTTCTCCCATCCATGAAGGCTGAGCTCAGCATCATACCATAGGGAATGGGCTCCCACAAGCCAGCTCACTCACCAGGGATAGATCTTGGTCCTATTGCCTATCCCCTAGATAGACCAAGCTACACAACTGTCTCCCACATGGGGGCGGGTCTAGCTCAGTCCCATGGAGGCTCTGCAGTTCTGGGTCTAGAGTTCATGATTTCCAAGAGCTTGTTTCAGCTGTCCCTGTAGATTTCCCCCTCATGGTCTTGACCTCCTTGCTAATATATTCCCTCCCCTCTCACTTTGCCTGGATTCGCAGAGCTCAGCTTGGCACTTGGTTGTGGGTCTGCATCTAGTTCCATTAATTACTGGATGAAGGCTTTATGATGATTGTTGGGGTATTCACCAATCCGATTACAGGGGAAGGCCAGTTCAGGCACCCTCCCCACTACTGCTAGGAGTCTTAGCTGGAGTTATCCTTACCGATTCGTGAGAATTTCCCTAGCACCAGGTCACAAAGGAAGATCCCAGAGTCTCCCTAGGGATATAAACCATTCTTAAGGGCAGGCCTCATGCCCAATAGTAGATTACCAACACAAAATGAACTCAGTGATGTTTTTAAAGACTTTTTTGCCTCATGTGCTTTGTCTGGACACTTTTTTCAATGTTACAAATCTTTTGCTTATATATTATAACTTTATGTGTTTCTTGTGCCTATCCTTCATTTTGTCCTAATCAGGTTTTTTTTAATCTTCTTTAATCTTAAAATGCCTGTTTGTATTCTAATGTGACACAGAAAGGAAAAGTGTGGACTGAGTTGGGGAGGAAAACTGTAATAAGAAAATATTTCATAAAATAACTATTTTCAATTTTTAGAAAAATAAGTAGAAAACATACACACAGAAATGATGTATCTCATATGGTAAGCTAGCTGCTTACTTTCTCTAATTCATTTGAAGATTCTAGAAGCACTCAAAAACATTCAGAAAATTTAGAACACTAGTCTAAATGTTCAACAAGATTATACCAGTTCATAACAATGAGAGGTACTAAATAAAGTAAAACAAAAACAAAAACAATAGTATGTATTGACTTAAAAACCAAGCAGCATTGAAATCACTAAATACAAAAAATATGACATCTCTTCTCTTATTGAGATTAAATTCCAGTTGGATTCACACAAAACCTATAAACAAGAAAAGATATTAGATGATAAAAATAAAGCAAGAACTGTGAAAGCATTTGAAGGCTGTAAATGTCAATGGCATGGCCCAGTAAGAAGGTTATATTTGAGTAGAGACACACACTAGATAAAGAAAGAAATATTGGGTGAGTATGGAAAGCATACAAGGAAAGGGAATGGCAAGTGTAGATATCCTCTTTGGTAAAGAACAAAAAGAATGGCTACTTGAGCTGCATGGTCACAGGAAGCAAAAATGAGAGTTAATCCCAGAAGTACAGGCCTAAGTGTTGGTGCATGGCTTTAATCCCATCACAGGCAAATTGGAGGCAAAATGTTCAGAAGTTTAAGGCCAGGTTTTGCTACATAGGACTCTGCCTCAAAAATAAATACTATCTTGTAAAGGACAATAGTCATGGGGTGGTTCCTATAAAGCTTTGACAGCTATAGTAACACCTGCCATTTATCTTATAAATTGATGACTACTTTTAAGCTTTATATTTAATAAGTGAAAAGATTGGCCAATTTCACAAATTAGAAATAAGTAACCACTCATCTAAATAAGAGGGAATATAGTGCATGTTCTGAAAATCAACCAATCAGCAATAATTATGTCTGGTCTATAGCCCAATGAAAATAAGTCACCTGAAACTTTGACCTATCAGTGAGAGACTCTTACTCCTAGTCAGTCAGGAAGTGCCTCAGCACAGCTTCCATGTTTCTATAAATGCTCACCTTAACATCATTCTCATGCTGGGGAACACAGGAGTGCAGCAGATGGGCCTTAAGCCAGCATATTGGCACTTCTGAAAGGCAAGATCTCTGGAATCCAGGCTTCCTAAAACGGTATGTGATATGTGTGCTGAGTGTATGCAAGGATCAGATGCCTTTAAGGAATGCATATCAGTTACAGGAAAATTGAAGTTTTTTTCTCCTTGCATTTTAGTCAACTCTATTATTACTACACAAGTTTGCAGTTTTTTTTTTTCATTTCTAATCCTATTTATGGTTTTGTGAGTATGAGCCACAGTTTCAGGGAAACAACAAACTCATCCAAAACTTCAGTGATTTTGGTGCCAAAGATATTGATTTGTCGACATTTATTCATTTAATTACCCAAATGCCAAAACATTTCATAAGAGTTTTTTCACAGTGGTTGTTCACTAGAGAAGTGTAATAGGGTTTTCTTTTTTTCTTTCCTTCTCTCTACATTTCTCACTTTTTGAAGTTATGTGTAGAGTATGCAAATATTAACTTAATGTGGAAATGATGGAAAATCATGCTTAAGGCAGTAAATGGGCATAACATATAAAATTTCTCAACTAGCATCAATTTTTGTATTAAGAGACATTCACTTCACAAATTCATTTCAGAACAGGGAGGCTGAGGCAGCAGTCTCCCAGTCACTATAGAAGTTATAATGGCTTTCTACATTCTACAGTAGTAATAGTGTTTCAGCTCAACTAACTTGTAAACATTGAATTACCAGAATTATATTCTAATCCTAAAACAGCTGGTCAGTTTTCACATACCAAAATTAGATTAGCAGAATCAAACAAAACTGTAATTACTACATTTACATTATGTAGATTATTAGAAAACTAAAGATTCTTCTTTTAACAAAATAGCTATAGTTTACTTAGTGTTGCAATTGTTATGATAAAGCACCATGAATAAAAGCAAATTGGGAAGGAAAGAGTTTATTTAGTTTATACTTTCATATTAACATTCATCATTGAAGGAAGTCAGAACAGAAACTCAATCAGGGCAGGAACCTGGAAGCAGGAAGAAATGCAGACGCCATGAGAAGTGCTTCTTCTGGCTTGCACCTCATGGCTTGATCAGCCTGTTTTCTTGTAGAACCCAGGACCACCACCCCATATTTGACACAACCCATAATAGCCTTTTTATCCTATATCAATGATTAAGAAAATACTTTATAGGCTTGCCTACAGCTGTGTTTTTTAGTGACATTTTCTCAATTGGGGTTCCATCTCTTAGATGACTGTAGCTGAAATCAAGTTGACAGAAAAATTAGGCAACAGAAGCTATGAGAAAAATAATCACAACACGGAAAAATATACCCTCAATGTGCAGTATTTTCTTCATGAAATGATTTACTTAGAAATCTCCTTCAGGCAAATGTTTAGGGGGAAATGCATGGTTTTTTATGGAAATTCTTTTTTAAGGGGTATTCTAGAAAGGAGTCTATTATAAGTAGAGTTAATAAAAATACAAATATTTATCAGATGGTGGTGGCAATGCCTTCAATCCCAATATTTGGGAGGCAGGGGAAGGTGGAGGTTCAGTGAGTTCTAGGCCAGCATGGTCTACAAAGCAAGTTCCAGAACAATCAGAGCTATTACACAGAGAAACCCTATCTCAATTAAATAAATAAATAAATAAATATTTTAGTAAATGTGTAAGTTGGAAAAACATTTAATCCAAGTTAAAGTAAAGCATGACTGATCCTATAAGTGGTGTTTGCTTTTCTACATGGATTCTTCACATTTGTGCTCATAGAATATTATTTTGTTTCTGTTAGCAATATAAAATCATGCTCTAATTTTATCATTTAGCATCAAAGTGATTAAAGAATTTCATAATTTTTTTGGAATTTGATAATTTTGGTATTTTTAAAATATCTCTAACAAATACATTAGAAAAATGAAAACAGCTTAGTGAAATCAAACAAGTTTTAAAGAAAGTACTTTCAAAATTATTTTTTATTTTCAAATAATTTATCAAATCACTTCTACTTCATAGTTTTCAGTATCTTTTCAGGAAAAGCATTATGCAAATTGCAGAACAGCAAAACCATAACTGAATGTGATAAATTAAAGTATACTGAAAAATGCATTCCTCAATATGTCAATGCTATTTTAAACTTTAGATTGCTGCTAAACACCAGAAGATACTCTGTCTTTGAGTGAGCAGATATTATTGCATTTCCCATGCCTACTTTCAAGGTATACTTTGTATCCTGAAGATTTTGATTCTCTTCTATATCTGTTGAATCAGAGAAATTATAATTTCATGTGGTGAGGAATAACAAGGGAACAGAAGCTGAGGACATGTTGTTCCATTTCTATGCATGGCTCAATGTTATAATGCCACCCTTCAAAATAGGCCATGTGATCAGGGAAAACAGAGAGGAATGGAAAATCCATGTTATCACCAATGGTATTGTGAAATTGAGCAGATCAAGCTTGAAGGGTGTTCCAGGATTTGAGAACTTGATGTTAGTACAAGGTAGTAGACATGTTTATACTGCTAATAATAAATATTTATATATTTAATTAAATTTCACTAAACTAATGAGCAACGTAAGTCATCAGTGTCCACTGTAGAAGTCATTATAATGAAAATGGGACATGGTAAGGAATTTTGTAAATAAATGCTGAGGGACAGATAACTATTTAAGAGACATCAATTAGCAACCATATATACTGTTTTAAACAAGTGTGTAATTTGCATACTTATTTAAAGGAGATAAATAATTCTCAGTCTAACTATGCCCCAAACAATGCTTCTCCTTCATCTCAGTGTGCCTATATAGGATCATTGTAAAACCATTCAAATTTACTTAAGTTCCTTACATTGTGTTGCCTAAATCTGATAATGTTAATGTGTGTTACAGTTTTGAGGAATAATTAGAAGATATGAGTCACTATGTCAGAATGAACATTTCAGGAAAAAGCAGGCCAAATATTTTATGGCTAAGAAAAAGTGAGATCACAAATTCAAAATGGGACTAGTCAGAATGGTTGTCTCCAGACACATTTAGCCATGTGAAAGTGCACATGGAGTTGACATAGAGGGGTGTTAAGTGAGTGCAATAGTTTTCAAGGATATTTTCCTTAAAAATCATTGCCACTTGACACTAGTCTTCGTGGCTAAGCAATATACTAAGTTTCGTCCCATTAAGATGCTATTCCTTCACACATCTTCTACTTCTTATTCTTATAAGATCTGAAATTAAACAACAACAAAACATGAAAAGCAAATGACAGCCAATTGCACATCATTGACAAATCAAGTCCACTGTGATTGTAATAACCAGGAAGGAGGGATGCTAGGCATTTATTTTGGACAGTCTCCATCTTGACTTTCGTTCATTTTAGAGAATGCTAGGGAATTCATACCCATTAAATTGTAAGAAAAGACGTGAGACATGAAAGCTCCCTGGAAGAGAAACAAGTGACCATATTGAGAATTAAGAACTCAAGAAGTTCAGACCCTAAATCTGGTCAACCCGCTAAATCAACATCATAAATGAATATTTCAGTAGTTTCATTTAGAAATTTGTTGCTATTCTTGAAGTAACATGCAAATTCTGAGAGGGAACATGTTCTTGGGTTCTGCTAAATATGGAACCAGCCACCTGCAAGCAGAAAGAGTCTGTGAATGAAAATTCTGCCTTCAAAACAACACTGTCTGGGGATAATCATCATTTCCCATACTAAGTTCAGAAACTTTTGATATTTTCTTTATTTAATATTTTGTCTCTTATGTGTCTGAGTTTGCATTTTCTGAAGGAGCCTGACTATGAGTTGTACATATTTCTTATCTAAAACCTCTTGCTCATATTATAAAGAAAGAATCTATTCCCTATTTTTTTCTTGTCCCATAGCATAAAAGCTTTTGACCTTTCATTTATGGATTTCTTTAGGAAGTCTGCTCCTATTGTTGTTTTTAAGTATGAAACTGTTCTAATGCCCATAGGTGAGGTCTCATCAGTGTTACAGCATTTTCAAGAAGGCATGTATGCATTTGCTTCTCCTTTTTTAATGAAGCTCTTTTTAGTGTTTTTTTTCCCTTAAGAAAAAAAAAATGAAAAATCCAAATTTTCTGCAAATCGCTTGGGTTGTGCGGTTTTCTGGTAGCTGAAACAAAGCATTCCTTCCAGACATTTATGCCACATGGAACCAAAGCAGTGAGCATTCAGGTTTTAAAATTCTCATGCTGTGCTCAGTTAAGATCCCTGGGAGGCCTGCTCTTTTATGAAGGGAAATGGAGGAGGAGTGGATCTGGGGGAGAGGGGCGGTTGGGTGGTGGGGCTGGTAAGAGTGGAGGGAGGAAAACTGTAGTTGGGATATACTGAAAACAAAACAAAACAAAAATTCTCAAAATTGTCATTGGTAATATTTCCTCACTCCAGAAAAGAAGATAAACTAGATCGTTTTTTTACTCTGCTCTACATCCACTAATGAGGACTGTGGTACCATGCTGAGCATAGACTGCAAACAACTCATGCAGGTTTGTTGTTGTTGTTCTTTTCTACTGAATGGCTCAGGGAACCCAGCAAAATCTTGAGGGAATCAAAAAATATAGTTCTAAAATAAATACATGGAAGAGGCAGGGCAGGGACCAAAGATAAAGACTGAGAAGTATCCAAAAGCATAGGACTGTTTCCTTTTTCACTGTGTGTGTGTGTGTGTGTGTGTGTGTGTGTGTGTGTGTGTGTGTGTGTGTGTGTGTGCATTTCTTTGGCTTTCCTGTAACTGGATTTGATGCATAGACAAGTATAAATGTCTCAATCCCCCTGAATATTAATAGACATATGTATGTATGTATTAAAGCACAACCATAATATAAACATAGCACCCCCTTTTTCAATGTTTTCACTTATTCTCAGTTTTACTTTATACACTTTTATTTACTATAACCATCTTATCTGAAAATACAAAATTAATTCATTAAATACATAATTCTTAATTTTTATTCTGGGATATTTTTGTAACTTTATATGCCATTGTTACTTTCCCGTGCCTGGTATATAAGATAAACCTCATATATTGTGAATGTATGAGAAAAAACATAATTTACTTAACCCATTAGTTTGTTGTTCCAGTCATTTGCACCTCCAGGATAATGAGTAAAGTGGACTTCTTTTCTCAATATGGTACCTAGCATCAGGTGTTTCATCACAATTTTTTGTTACAGTAATTTAAAGCTTTAAATTAGTACCCAGTATTTTAGCATACTGCCTAATATGTAGTATATTTTAAACTGATAAGAACTGTGCTATTATTATGTCTACTGACAATAACATTTTGTTTATGAAAGCCCATGTTTTCTGTTGTTAATAATGCTATCCAGATTTGTTTTGTTAAGGCATTTAATACAATTTCTATAATAATATTTCCATCCTAATCATTTAAAGGTCCTGTGATTCAGGTCTTGGTATATTTATTTTATATGACAATTAGTATATTAGCTTGTGTAAGTCACTACTTCAGTTATCATTATAAAGTTGTTACAAAAGTATCCTCTTTACAGATGTATCTGTGTTTCTATCATCCTGAATTTTATCTATAAATACATAATTTGATGATTATTTTTAGTGCTTTCAAAGAACCCTTCTCTCTCTCTCTCTTTTATTAACATATGCTAACTTCACACAATAAAGTAGCTTGTCAGTATGATAGATCCATTCATGTCCTCCTTTCCTCCCTCCCTTCCTCTCTCCCTCCCTCCCTCCCTCCCTCCCTCTTTTCCTCTTCTGAGTAATCATTTTTGACTTTCAAGTCTTCCACATTACATGTAAAAATAAGATATACTTCTTTCTATGTCTATCTAATTTTACTAAAAATGTTTTCCATGCCTCTGTTTTCCATTGTAGTTATTGAGAAGTCATATATTGGCCTATTCTTTATGCTTTTTCACATTTTATTCACTAGGCCTTCTTATCCCAGGTTGCTTTTATGGTCTTTCCTCTGTCTCCCATCCTCTTGGAGGTTGCAGATGATGTCTGCTGTCTGGTTGGTCCTCCTCACAGCTGACACACTATGGTGTGGGACATGAGTTTTGTGGTCAGCATTTTCTGAGAGATCTCAACTCCCTGTGCTGGTCATGTCAACTCACTGCGAGGGCATCCATTCCAGTCCCTCTCTGATTTCCTGGGGGTGTAAAAGCAGAGTAGACTTTAATAAGAAATTCCCAGTCAATTCTGAAGGAGAAGTATTATTCACTTAGGTTCTACCTGCTAGTTCTCAGGTGGGCATATCAGTGTCTAAATACTATTGTCAGAGTAAACAATTAGTTCTATTTTTAATACACTCTTCTTTCATTCTGTTGCTTCACTGCCTAAAGGTGTATTTATCTAAAAGTACAAGTATAAAATCCCAATATGAAATTAATGACTTTTATCTTATGTTTGAACAAAACACATATTAAAAGTCACGTAATGTTAAACGAGTTGTTTTCATTTATTTGCTTCATAAACGTTTTAAAAGTTTTCTATGGCTAAAGCTATTGACTAACTTTTTTGTTGTTGTTCTAAAGCATTCTACAAACAGCTCCTTCAGCACAGGAGTAGATGAAACTTCTTAATATATTTCTGGTCCATTCATTGTTTTCCTATTAATATTCACCTTTAATTTATTTGACATTTCCTTTAGAGGAATGACTTTAGGAATCTCATTTGGTTTTTATTCTAGTTATAATCCAATTTTCCTAAAGTCATTTTCTGACTAATTCATTCCTTTACAATGCTTTGAAATAGTAGTTGAACATCAGCCATAGAGATGGCTCTTCCCTTATATTTTTTATAAAAGGAGAGATCACCTATTGCTCAAGGCTGGCAGCCCAGCAAACACCCCAAAATTCTCTCATCTCTGCCTCTCCAAGACTGTTCTTACAGAAGTGTTCTGCCACACTGGCTTATTACGTATGCCATGGATAGCCAAATTCAAATCCTCATGCTTATGCACCAAGCACTCTAACCACTTTCATTTACCTGGTCCCTTAACACTAGTTTTCTCAGAATAAAGTAACTTTCTCTTCTGGTTATTTTGTTTTCATGTTGTTGTTTTGTGGTTCTAACAGCCTCTCTATTGTGTTTCAAGGTCTTAGAGCTTCAGTGAATTCAGGGCTGTAAATAGAATGCAACCTGTATCAATGCAAATATTTTCTATTGCTTTCCTTGATGAATATTCTAGCATCCTCATGTTTTCTAGTATACTTCAAACATCCTTCAATGAGCATAAAAAGATATGCTTGTCCTAAAATTGTTATGCTTCTGTGTTAGTTTTATGAAAGTTGTTCTCATTCACAGCTCTATTCACACAAGGGTTTCTTTCCTAGCTTAAGCGTGTTGGTGCTTGTCAGTGGCCTTTATAGGCACTTCATGTGAGTCCTACATGTCTATTCCTAAGACAAGTACATTTAGTGTCTAATCTTCTTGTTTCAGAAAAGTGCAAAAGTAGAAGTAGCAATAATCCTGAGATAAATACCAGTGTACCTACTATATGAATCGAATAATCATCAATTCAGGTTAGTATTACTTTACTTTCAAATCAAAATCACCTTTTCAACTTCAAAGAAAATGAAAGGATCTTATTGATTTTGAGTGCCACTGTTTCATTAAGAATGATAAAAACAGAAAGACATGCTTCTTTAAACATATCCGTGTTAATAATCCATGTTAATATTTAGGCAGGAAATCGGCCATAATTCTAGAATAAGTCATGGAAGACTAGAAGTTTTTCACTTTGCTTTTTTTGTTTGTTTTGTTTTATCTGAAAAGCAGAACTAATAGCAAACCTCACTTAGGTTTCAAAAAAGAAAACACCATCAATATTCTTATTAATTATAAATAAGACCACAATTTTACTTTTATATCTTTTTAATCTGCATGAAATTCTTGAATTGAAGCTCTATAGTTATCCATATTGATACTGTCAAATACACTTGAAATCAACTGGCATGAATCTAACTTTTCTTCTCCATTTTTGTAGCTACAAGGAAACAATATCAATTTCTAGATACCAGTGTTAAGAACAAATCAATCACCGACACTTCTAGACTTTCAGTGGGTTTCATTCAATCAGTGATGTCTAGATTTCACTATTTAATATAAGAGTATTTTTTCTTTTTCCCCTATATGATGACTTTTGGTATCACAATAGTTGCTTATTATAAAAACATAAGAAACTTGTTCAGGGCAGCAATTGATTATTTCATTCTTTGTTTTGGCATTTGAATCACAGTTTCGTCTTTTCCTAGTATTTTTCCTGCACAGCCGAGGATTAAATTAAATTCCTGTACTAGCCTCTACCTCCCAAGGACTAACACTATAAGTAAGAGCAGTCTCAACATTTAGAAAGAGTTCCTCTTTATCTGACTTTATGCTTTTTTATATTTCTTAAAGTCAGAATTCCAAATATTCCTTATGTACCATTTCTTATCTTTGAAAGGAAATTTTTCTTTAATACTATGACTTCCCCTATAGTGTGTGAAGATTTCCATAGTAAGAACTCTTTATGATAACAGATGTTAAATAAATGTGGACTAAATAAATGAGTAATAAATGAATTCTTGATTGCAAAATCTGCTACATTGGCTGATCATTTGTTTCTGTTTTTTGTTTGTTTGTTTGTTTTGCTTTAGAAGAAATGAAACAGAGACCATAAGTGATAATCTCGCAGCACTAAAACAAAAATTACATTGTCATTTTAGAGGTTTTATATAACCTTTCTAGCATGTCTAGATTATATGAACTGCCTATCTTTCTTTCCCATTTTCGACAGACTCCATTATACTTCTACATTTTCCAAGAGATCTGTAATGAAGAATAATGTACAGAGACTAACAGAGACACATATTTGAAAAAAAATAATCAAGAAAAGAACTTCTTTAGAATTACAAGTTATATTTTAATGCCACCAAACTTTCCTCACACAGATAACAGGAGGATGAACTCAGCAGGTGATGGCATCTGTAAATGCTCATCTTTGAAACTTTCTATGATCACTTAGGCATAACAATAAGCAGTTTAACAACCAATGTCTTTATTGCTAACCTAAGCAAAACTTATTTTAAAAAAAATATGGCAAAGTAATATGGTAACAATGAAAATTTTGGAAAAACTTAAAAATAATGAAGAACCACTAAAATAACTGTAGATGTTAGATGATGAACAAGTAAGAAATTGAAGCCATCTAAGTGACACTAAAATGAATTTTGGTCTGAACATGATTTTGAAATGTTTCAGATTCATGCTGTAGCTCTAAAACTGAATTCATATATAGCATGAGTTTCTGTCTAGCCTTATGGCTCACAGTGGGAAAGCTGAAAAGTTCCTCAGTTTCAATTGTCTTGGAAAGGAAACTAGATTTTTTTTTTCATTGCATTGTCTGCATTTTGTTCCACTGAAGCATCCCTGGCTGCGCATTTCAAACATATACATGCATGGATGTTATTTTGGGTATTTTCTCATGTTTGGTTTCTTTTCAACGTGCTAACACCTTTAGATTGTGTGTGTGTGTGTGTGTGTGTGTGTGTGTGTGTGTGTGTGTGTGTGAAATTCAATCTATCCATTTATCTGGCTGACAATCTTTTGTGTCTATCTGTGTGTCTGTCTATATGTCTTCTGTCTAGCTCTCTAACAATCTATCTCCATCTATTTATCTATTATCTGTCTACTATCTGTCTGTCTGACTGACTTTATTAGGTTTCATAGAAAACTGGACAGTTTTATATTTTTCTCCATTTTGTGTCAGTTTATAGGAAGAACATAACCTAAGTATGTATGGATCAATTATTAAAATAATTCAGAGTGAAAACACAAGCTTCTACACATAGATGAAAAAAATTCCCTTTCACTGAAAACTAAAATTTGTGTTTTGTATTTTTTCTTATTTGGTTTTAAAAACAGGTTTCCTTCTGATACTTAGCCTGTGATGACTGAGCACTGCTGATCCAATAAATACAGATTGACCATCTAAGACCTTTCAACCCTCCTGACAGGAGAAAGAAATCACTAGATGTCTGATTGCAGAGATTTAGTGGAGGTCTTCCTAACGTATACCCCTAGTATGTATCCGTTCATGTCAATGCAATAGCATTCCATAGAATGAATATAACAAAACCTACCATTGTCTCTCCCAAGTACTGAGTAGAGAAACACCCAATATTCATAATACCTTATGTCACGTACACTTGTTTCTATGTTTTATTTGAAATTTTGTTTTAAAAATAATTGTTCATAGTTCCCAACCCACCCATTTTTAGTATCTTCTGCTTTATTTTCCTTGTTAATCATTTGTATCTCAAACACTACAGTGCATATTAGATATAAAGTTCTTTAGTATTGTTTTTCTCAACTCAAGTCTTTCTCTGATCACAAGACTGTGATAAGGTTAATGTCTCACTTTGATGCTAAAAACACTTTCAGTCTCTCCCATTTCCACGAGTTTCTCCAATAATCTAAAGATGCAGCAGGGGGTCTTTAGCTTTACCTAAAGGGAGAGGTGAATCAAAACTAAAAAGGAAGCACACTGGTCTCCAAACAGAATTTTTAATCCCTCCTATAATTAGCTTTTCTGTACTGTTGCTTCATAATTAGCAGATTTCATTTGAAACTATTTTAATTTCAGAAGAGGGATTTTTACAATATTTTTTCAACTTGCATATAAAGCAGACTAGATGAGATCACTTCTGTAATTACCATTGCAACTGAAGGCATATCTGAAAATCTTGATGAAGCCCTCCCTGTTTAATACAGCACTGGACTTTACCAATAAAATTACAGTATTATCAAAGTTACCCAAAGACCATTATAAGATCCAACAGTCAAATGTCATAATTATGTAGGGATTCACTGTTGAAAAGTGTGATTATCCTCAATATAATTTCATGGTACAATTATTAAGTTTGAAGGACAGATAACTAAATCCAGTGTTTTTAGATGTCGGGACATAGGAACCAAAATTGCAGACAAACATTCTGGAGGAAAATTTGTATCTTAGCTGAAAAGGACTGAAAATGAGATCTTCCTGAAGTGATGCTACTTGGTTTACCAAGAAGTTGACCTTTAGGTGGATATTTGCTTAAAGAAAGTATACTAGGGAGAATGTTGAGAATCAACATTACCCCTAGAGAAAAAGACACAAGATTTCCTCCCTCATCCCCACCCCACCCTCCTGCTATAAATGTTGAAATTTGATATAGTCACAGCAACAGCATCAGCTGTCTTCTTAGAAGTTTTGAACCTCCACAGAAACTCAAAGGTTGTCTTGTGGACCTTAATTATATGTAAACTCATTCCCCATTGCAGCAGCCATATAGTAGTTAGACTTAGCACCATCCATCCAATTCCTTATAAGCCAAGTCTAACTGAGGTCTGTACACATGGATCTGTGTTCATATATTTTAACAAAAAGATTTACCAATCTTCTTTTTGAGGGTTTTGTTCCCATTGTTGAATTTTAAAATAACACTAAACAATCCTACTTCATAATTTTGAAATGTTTATTTGGATTGTTTACTTTAAATTAGTTTTCAGATTTGACGGTTTCTTTCCAGAAAAAAAAAAATGCACTAATAAAATAGTCCTTTTTAGAAAAAAAATTCTTGATGCTGTTATTTTGTCTGATATATTACTTTCTGTCTTCAATTGGAGTAAGACAAGATGATTCCTACTATATTCATCGTCTATGCACCATGGCATTTTATCCTGCTTTATAGGGGTTTGAGGACAAAACATTCTCTTTCATTGTGAAACTTGGCTCCTACTGAACAAGTTCTTCAAAGCTAATAGATGTGGAAGAAGATGAGAAAGTCTGTGACTTTGTGAAACTTTTAAGAAAATAAGTTATTCTAATTCCAGATTCACTATGTCTCAACTATAAACTGTGGGCAAGGAACACCACACACACACACACACACACACACACACACACACACACACACACAAGCCCTAGTGCTTATTTTATACCAAAATTACATGTAACAACATTAACACTCACTGGGATTGACATGTAAAACAAGAATGTTTCTAATTTAAAGAAAAAAGAAGATATTTTATATTTTAAAATGTCAGATTTTAGTGGAGCTATTTTTGGTCCCTTTTTAAGAGAAAATTAAAAAAAAACTTTAAAAAACAAAACAAACAAAAACAACATTAACACTCATCAATAGTACTTAGAGCA
Source organism: Cricetulus griseus (assembly GCF_003668045.3). Taxonomy (NCBI): domain Eukaryota; kingdom Metazoa; phylum Chordata; class Mammalia; order Rodentia; family Cricetidae; genus Cricetulus; species Cricetulus griseus. The sequence goes on along the minus strand of NC_048600.1, from coordinate 6,561,347 downwards.
ATCTAAATTAAAATATCTTACATTGGTTTAGATAGTCTCTGAACATATTCTAAGAAGCCAAGGGATAATGCTTGACATTTAAACACAAACAAAAAAGACTGGTGTGATTTGTAGGCTGGCCTGGTATTTACTGATCATGTTCTTACATAAACAGAAGTCAAGTTTTTGGTCCATCATTACCCACCCTTTCTCTCTTCTCCACATTCTAGCTGCACTTTGTCTCCTGGTGGTTAAGATCCTTCAATGCAGAGGCTAAGCTCTCTGTCTCTCTCTCTCTTTCTTTCTTTCTTTCTTTCTTTCTTTCTTTCTTTCTTTCTTTCTTTCTCTCTCTCTCTCTCTCTCTCTCTCTCTCTCTTTTTCTTCTTTCTCTCTCTCTTTCTCTCTCATCAGATCAATAATAAAGTGATTATCTTCAGGCACTATTTTGTACATTAAAACAGGAAGATAGGAGATTCTTAACCAGAAATTCTCTGAAAGCACAGATTTCTGACATATTTTATGTCACCAATGATAATGATAGACTTAAAGTGTTCATTGACATCACTGAGTTTCTATGCTTAACCACTTTGAGTAGTCCTCAACAGCAGGCTCTGATATGTGGAATATTTTTATGCCCAGTTTCCAGGTGGAAAACTAAATGTAAGGAGATTGTCAGTAACTTTACCAAGATCCCCAAGCTGAAACTCAAAAGCCAAACCTGGCCCAGGGCAACAAAAGCTCAAGGAAAAACACAGCCAGCCATCTCCTCTATGCCTTCTCCCTGAGACAATTGCTGTTAGGGAGGGACCAACCATTAAATTAGGCCAGGACTCCAATTCTCTGTTTTTATGGAATTCCTGTTGTAAGAATGCATGTGTCTATGAGTCTTACGTATTGCTCATAACTTTTTATTTTTTTAATCTTTTTATTTTGGCTCTTTTTCTTTTGCTTGTTTTGTTCTACCTTGGATTATTTGTTCATTTTAATTGTATTACTATACCTTAGACGCCTGATTGTTTTCTAAGGAGAGACAGAAAGGATATGGATTCAGATGGGAGGGCAAGTTGAGAGAAAAATGGGAGAAGTTGGGGGAGGGGAAACCCCCCAATCAGAATATATTGCATGAAATAAAGTATATTTTCAATTATATAAAGGAATCAGTTCTACACCTTTAGAACAATGCTAATATCAGCATCGATCTGATCTATGCCTACATTTTTAGTCAATGATTCTCAAACTTTCTAAAGCTGCAACACATTAATACAGTTCCTCATGTTGTAGTGACACCAACCATGAAATTATTTATTGTTGCTACTTCATAACTATAATATTGCTACTGTTTATGAATCATAATACAAATATCTGTGTTAATGATGGTCTTAGGAGACCCTATAAAAGGGTCATTCGACCTGAAATGGTCACGACTCATATGTTGAAAACCCCAGTTCTAAGTGTTTTGTATCCTGATAAATTGCCAGCAATTCATAGACTCTTATAAATCACTGAGAACTCTCAATAACATCCTTGCTTTTACATGAAAGCCCACCAGATCTACACATTCACACTTAGATCTCAAGAGTAGGTGTTCTACACTCTGTCTGTCTTGGATTCCATTACACTTTCTGTCTTATAACACTACAATTAATTGGGTTATTCCTCACGAGATTCCAACTGCATAGTTAGACTCACCTAAACTATGAAATGTGGAATAAAATAACTGTGCAGCCAACATGAAAGTTTGTTGATTTCCCAAGCTTCAGTACAATGAATTCTCATTCCAAATGCTGTGTTCACAGTAAGAGACAACATTGAGGATACTTGCATACAAGAATCTATTATAATTATAATATGCAAAAAAAGAAACCTAAATCAATATTTTATTCTATTACATTAAAATGCTGCTCTATCCAAATGGATGACAACTGGAAAACACAGAATTTTATGTTGCTTATTTTTCTAGGGCTGAAAATAGGTCAAAGAAAATAAAGATGTGATATAAAGAAACATGAATCAGGAAGGAAATAACGATTCATAAAAACTAATGGGACAATTGCTCATTGTCTATTTTATTGCCTTGTCTCATGACATGTAAACAGTGCAAGACCTGTGAGGAAAGCATACAAGCACAATTTTGCAATAACAATAAAAATTATATCCAAAAAGCTCAATTTAATATCCAGTTTCCTCCTTGATATATGTAAAACTTTGAGCAAGTTACAAAAACATTCTCTGGCTCGGTAGTCAAGGAAGTATGGTATCAATGTATTCACATAATCTCGTGTGTTATGGAAATGAATGTGCTTAATGCCATGACAAGACAGTACAAGTATTAGGATCAGTGTGTGCAAATTGAATTTGAAAACTTTGGTCCTTAGGCATATTGAAAGAGCTCTTTGTTCTTAAAATGTGAAAGCATTTTATATATTCGCAAAGCTCTAATTACTTTCCATATTTTTTGGTTTAGATAATGTAACTGTGAGAGATATTATGAAGTATAAATATGCTTGAACACCATAGAATAATTTAAACAATGAATGTTTAATTGAAAGCACTATTAACTAGGAACAGAGTAAGAGTTACAGAGAATACAAGATGAATGAAGGTCAACAGATACACAGAGCATCATATTACTACCAGAGCTGAGACTTAGTACCAAAGGAAAGAAAAGCAAAACTTGGACAGATACCCCTCTCCCATGACTGAGATTTATCCTTTATTGTAGAGGTGATGGTTCTAGTGTACAAGGTCACAGGGTATCCTAGTGAAGTGCTTACATATTAGACTTGCCAGATGGAAATTACTCAATGACTGCTGAAGAGACTCATTAGGAGGATGCCTGAGGTAAGCATTGAGAACTTAATCAGGAACTGGCTGGGACACTGACAGCGTTTTTCAAGAAGGTAAATGAAAGGCTGGGATAGTGATCCAGACATCCAGGGACAACAAGGACTGGCAGTAATATATGACATATATGCATGAATAATACATACAACTTTTGACAAGCAGTTATCCCTGGGAGTGAAGAAGAAAAAAATACCAAAGATTCTTAAGTTGTTTAATATTAAATATATGTAGTATCATAAATAGTTTTGACATTCATCCATTCATCTTTCACACTGTATGTCTAGAAAGTCTTTTACTCTATTTTAATTGAGTACAATTTTTGTTCCATATTTATGGTTATATTGATGTAGATTGTTGCATATATTTTTAATATGATGATATTATTCTGCTTCCTAATGAGCTGCAGATCCTACAACAATATAAGCTGCAGTCCTTATAAACAATTTGCATTCAAGAGGTTGTAAATTTTGTATGGTTTAGATAAAGCACTTTTGTATTACAGATAAAAATACTTGTCAAAACTAAGATTGAGGTGTAGAGTCTAGTGTACAAAGAGCTACTTCAGAAATTGGAACAGAAGACTGCTTTATTCCTCTGATTTTTTTTCACGGAAGCATCCTGCTATATTGATAGTGTGAGTGATAATATCTACCGACAATCAATTTTTGTTACAATTAATTACATCAGTTAATAGATTCTAGCATCTTAGATTAAGATAGGTGTGACCACAACTATAATTTTTTGAGAATGTATCATGAGGGGGTAAGAAGATGTTTCAGAAATATTTAAAACGTTTTGCCTTCAAGTGAGAGGTTCCAAATTTAAGCCCTGAGAACAAAGTAGGCATGGTGACCCATGTAATTTTAACATAAGATAGAGACAATGGATATGCAGGGAAACTTGGAAGCATAAATAGTAATATTGGGGATCCCTGAGCTTATTAAGAGATTCTGCTTCAATAAATGAGGTAAAGGGTAATGAGGAAAATTTTCTGACATCAATCTTGGGGGTCACATGCCTGAAAGTGTGTCATTGGTTAATAGATAGATCTTCTATAGTTTACAGAGATCCATAAAAAGTATTCTCACATAATTAATTACTTGTTATTTGAAAAATAAAATAGCACAAGTTCCTGGATGTTATTTCTTAAAATGTTATTTCAAAATTGTTCTTTCTTTTGGAAACATATGAAGAACTCCTGCAGGAAAATTATATCATGTTGGCAGGTAATTTTTCATGTTTGATCTGGTAAAATATGGTCAAGCATCTTGATTTTTTTTAATTATGGCCATATGTTTGCAGTTTGTGTGTACATGTGTATAATATTGTATAAGCCACTGTTTATGCAAACACCAGAGAAGGATGTCTGGTGTCCTGCTCTATTATTCTCTGAATTACTCCATTAGATAAAAGGAAGAAAGGGCTCTCCCTGAATATGGAATGTGGCTGAAAACCAGAATGCCCCAGCAATCCACTTGTCTGCATCCACTAGTCCTGGAGATACAGATCACACTCAAATATGCCTGGTGTTGTATGTGGGTTCTTGGGATTTGAACTTAGGCCCTCATGGTTGTGCAGAAAGTATTCTTCTCTAATGTGCCATTTCCCTAGACCCTGAATTTTCATATATCTTATTAACATTATCAATACCAGTTAATCTGTGTGGGCTCTTCAAATGATATTCACTCCTGCAGACCAGACCTAAACTATAGAATCTACTTTGAAATCTGGAATTAGAAGTCACCTTCTGATTAGATCTCCATGAAACTCAACATTATGCATGAAAGAACTATAAAATGATGCATTAATATAATAATTCATTAGCATAAGTTTATCTCATTATTGTGTTAATCACATTTGAAATCACATGAATCTGCATTCATATTTAAAGAGAAATATGTTTTGACTAGTGACCCTTAATAATATCTGAGGTGTAAAGAAAAGACAAAAAGAATAACTTTTATAATATATATGCCACTGTGCATAGGAAGCTATGAAAATAAAAACCTCCAAGAAATGCAAATGACATTTTCTTTTCACAGACCCCCCAAACCTTCTCTCCTATTCATGCATCAGCTCTCCTGGATCCTATCATCACTCAGTAATAAGATGAGAGTTTAAAACAGACATTCATGATTGTACAACATTTCAGTAATCATTAAATCATTTGCTTTGTTTAAGTCAGTTGACCATACAACACAAAGAACCAAGGCTAAATGAATGTTCTGAGAAGGAACAAAAATGTGACAATGATTTAAATTCTGCACTCAAAAAGTTTAATTGATGTGAAATAAAAAATATTGCAATTAAATAATTGATGCAGTGAGGTTTTATGCCAAATCAATTAGTGTTAAAATCCATATATTTGAACCTTCAAATTTATTTTATTCATACATAGTCTCTATGAGCAATACTCACTAAGGTTGTCTTCTGTTTCCCTAATAAATTTGATATTGCTGTGGGGATCACCTAGGGAATGCAGACCCCAGTGATCAAGTTCCCTGTTCTCAAAAGTAAAAGAAAGGAATAAAAGGAGAAAAAAAACAGAAAGGAAAATGCCAGCAAACAGAACCTGTATGTAGAAAAATGAGTGTTTAAGAAAATAAAGCCATAAAGTACTAGAGAAGAGTGTTAGCTACTTTTTTAAAAAAACTGATATGACAAAATAATGGACAGAACTAATTTAAAAGAAGATTATATTATGGCTCATGGCCCATCATGGCAAGAAGACATAGTAGTTGGTCACAATGATCTCAAAGAGAGTTGAATGCTGGAGCCCAGTTTAGTTCATCTTTGATCCTTCTATTCAATCGGTAGCACCAACCCATGGGCCATGTTGCCCACATTCCAATTATATCTTTCCTTCTTGGTAAAAACTGACGGGAAACACAGTAAGTTTCTCCTAGGTGATGCTTATCTTCAGTGAATTTGACAATGAATACTAGCCATCATATTGGCATGTAAAATTGATTAAACAGTTGTTAAGTGAATGGCAGGACTTATTGGCCTATTTCACCATGTAACACTGAATAAAGTTTAAAATCACTGTAGAGAAGATTAATCATAATGCCATTCTGAAGGACCACAGAAAAGTCTTCACAATGAATGGTGTTTATGTTTGCAATATTTTACCTTAGATTTTTCATGTTCATTAACCTTCAAGATCAAATGCTGTGATCAAAATCACTCATGAGATTAAAATAAATAGATTCACATAATTCCATATTAGGAAAGTGTCATAATTTTATCAATTAATAGCTTGTCTTGCCATTAAATTATGTTTCATTTAACAAAGATTATAATTTGTTATTTGATCATATTATGATGATTCCATCATAATAATGGAACTGATAAATTGTATATAGGTACAAATAATTTGATTTGTAATAGTTAATACCTTGAACAGATGACAATAAGTATAATCTGGATCAAATTCTGTTATCAAATGGACAGTTTATTATAATAAAATAATTTATACTTAAAATTCTACATAGGTCAAAGTGCTTTTCCAAATGAAGCATTATACAGTTGATTATGGGGAGATTTTAACCAGCAGTTACAAAGTTCTGACTTGCTTTGCTATATATGGTAACACAATTAAGGCTTATTGCTATAAAAGTACATATTTAGTATAAGAGGCTGAGACATGCAGGGTCAAGTATAGAGTAATTTTATAACTATAAAGCACATTCTGTGAGGTCCAAATTAAAAAAAAATGTAATACACCATTCAGACGCTTAGTCTATGTGCTTTCTTAAATGTCATGGAAAACATACCAAATCTCATTGGGGATTTAAGAATTGAGAGATTATAATGGGTTCACTTACATTTTCAAAATTAAAAATGACATAATATCAAATAGACATGGGAGCTAGCTATGCAAACGTACCCAAAGTACAGCAATGTGAGATGGATAAGAATGTTAAAATATAAACAAATTATAAAATAAATATCCCTAAGTCTATACTAACACAAATAAATAACATTGGAGATATTTGAAAAGCCATAGATACACAAACTATTTTAAAAATCTACTTAAAATACATAGTGTGTGTGTATGTGTATGTTTAATGGAGTTATATACAAAATGATCATTCTCCTCTCAAAAGCCATGAACTATCTAATAAACCTTGGTTTCAGATAAGGTAAACACCCCTCCTACTTGTCATCCAAGGGATACAAAATACTCCCAAACAATATGGCTCCTGCCATTGCCCTTGGTTGACTCCCAGAAGATAAAGGTAACTTCTGGCTCTTGAAATATTTCCACCCTCATTCCAGAGCCTTTCCCTAAGCCATAAGTATAAGAGTTTCATTGCAGATATTTCAATTCAGATTGAGCATTGCAAATTTGTGTATGTTCTGAATTTTGACATGGGCCTCTGTAACAGTCTCCATTTGTTGCAAAATGCCCACTGAGTGGGAAGAATTCATATCTATACCATAATTCCAGCCAGCTACTCCTGACTGGAGAAGTCATAGACATGAGAAAAGAACCTACTACTGCCATTTTTTACACTCATATAATTTCTAACTGTATTCTAAATATTAAACACTTTTTCTTTGCCTCTGTTTATTAAGCAATATGTAATTTTATTAGTTGAGGTGAAATAAAAATGCCTTTAATGAATTTTCTTGCTTATAGATGTGTATGTTCTTTCACTGGAGATTTTTTTTAACTTAGTTTTTATCTAAACCTCTTTTCATACATACAATATAGTTTGATATTTCCCCTCTTTCAACTCCTTCCAGATCTCAAAAAAAAAGAAAATCAAAATCAAAACAAACAATTGAAAAAGAAATAGAAAACAATATGTCAAATATAAAGGAAACAAAACATAAAGGTTACAAAGGGAGCATGGAGTTTGTGTTGTCCAACTACACCATAGTTCACACCCTCACCAAATAATCCTTTTGTACTAAATGAAGACTGTTGCAGAGGGCCATAGCATGTAAAGATGCAGAAAATGCTTGAATATGGGGTGTTCAACCCCAGTTGCTACATCTATAATGGAACCCTTATGCCTAAGACTTAGGGAAAAATCACTGAAGAAGTGATGGAAAGATGTTAAGAGACAGAGGATCCAAATGTCTGTTTCTAGGTAGTGTCTTTAGACATGAGAAGGAAACTTCACCTATGAAACCTCAACAGTGTGATTGTCTGAATAAGAATTATATAATGAGAACACCAATTTGAATGCCAGTGTGAACAGGGAAATTCCACAAGGTTCTACACTTAGAGGAATAACTAAAGTTGGTCAATGGATGCTCAGGGTGGGAAAATGAGTATTCTCCAGGGAAGAACTTCCATGTATTTTGTCCAAAATCATGTGGTTCATGCCTGTGTATGTGTATGTGCATATGTATGTGTGTGTAAGTACATGTGTATGTGTGTATTTGTGTATGTGCATGCATATAAAAACATATATATGCACAAGTGTATAAACATATATGCATAATAATAATTAAAGACAAAGTTACAAATTTCGGGGGGTCATGGGATATCTGGAAGGGGTAAGGATGGCAGGAATGATGTAGATCCAGTGTTCATCTATGAAGTTCTCAAAAAAATAGCAGCAGGAAAAGTGGAAAAGGCTGAAGGAGATGGTATTTCTGGTTGATGTCTGCCCTCTGTGCTTAAATTAGTTAATGCAGTCTCCCCTCTCTCTCAGGTGCTTCCGATGTTGTTTTCTACTGAGTTCCATCTCCTTAGGGGAAGTTTCCAGATACATTTCTCCTGACAGGCTGCAGCCTGGTGGTCAGGTTTACACCAGGCTTTATCTGTAGCAGAGTAGATAACACCTTTGGGGAAGTGGAAAGTATTTGTCTCTTCTTAAGGTGAGCTGCACTTCTCCCATCTGAAAAGTAGCTATGGGCAAAAGCCAGAGAATTATCATGCACACGCAGATTAAAGTCCGTGTAGGAAGGGCAGATATGGAAGTAGTTTTCCTTTGCATATCAAAGAGGTTCAATTACCAGCATTCTTTCAGCTCTAAAAAGAATTGAATTTGTCCATTATCTGAAACCAGGTGCAGCAATTTATAGTCTAAGTGATAAATATCTTTTATACAACTAGTAAAAACATGATGAGCATATTAAAATACATTTATTGTTATGGAGCAAAGACAAATATGAACCAGGCTTGCAATATCAAAGGGACACAAGAAACACTGTATTTTATAGGTATAACTTATACACAATGTGTGCATGTGGAGATATAAAATGCATATAGAATATACTTGTTATTTTACAGTGAACTTCTGTAAAGTCTATACATTTTTCTATACAACACCTAAGAAAGAGTAATTTAGAATAATATGAGGGCCAAGGAGAGGCGGGTACTCATGGATTGAATTCATCTTTGCCCTATGTCTACATTATTCTTGTCATGGTAATGAGAAATGGATAACTAATGGAATGTTTTTAAAGGGGAGCACTTTACAGAGTTTATAAATATATCTCTGAAATTTGACTATAAAAAGACATCAGCTCCCTTCTCTTTTCAGTGCCTATAACTAGAAACCATCAAGCTTTGGATTTCTGGTAATGTTCTATCAATCTTGATATCCCTATATTTTTTCTATTCTACTCAAGACAATTAATTTTCTGTCACCTACCAGTTTGAATTTAATGTTTTCTAAACAAAAATAAAGTAAATATAATAATACAGTATAATATATATATGTATATATATATATATGAATACATAAAATTTAATCATAGAAAACATATCACAGAGGGCTGTTGTTTCATAGAATACCTTGCTCCCACTATATTTCCCACTTGTCTCTAACAAACTATTGTCTGTTTTAGAACTGATGTCAACCTCGGATTACTTTCTGAAATTTTTTACTAGTATTTTTAATTGGAATTCTTAAATATTTCAATAAGAAGACAGTATTCTACATAGAAAAATGCATAATACAATATCTTTATTTGTATTTATATATATATAACTATGTTTACATATATGCATAGAATTCAAATACTTATATATTATATTATGTATATATATACATTAGGGAGTTACTGGACATTATGACATGCAGAAAAAGCACAAGTAAGACTATGAAGGCACCGTAAGGAAAAAATTACTGTGATGTTTTCCTAGTGGATATATATATATATATATATATTTTACTCTAGACTCAAAGTCTACGTCAGTATTGCCCAGTATTTCACTGCTGAAATAAACCTATTATAGCCAAGGAAACCTTTATCCAGAGTCTATGGAAGACAGTGGCCTAAAACTTTTCTCATAATTTGCACCCTGCTCTCTGATTTCATGGGTCTCTGAGCTTCTTCTATACCGTGTATTGTAGACACTGGATAGACAGGATCGCCAGATTAAAATCTCTCTGTCTCTCTATATGTCTTTCTCTGTGTCTCCCTCCCTCCCTCCATCCCTCCCCCTCACTCTCTGTGTATACTCTTTTTTTTTTGATCTGCTATTGCCAAAGTTTAAATATTATACTCTTTTCCTTTTTTATTTAATTACATTGCAACCCCTACCAGTCTTTCTAATCTGGTTTACCCTCCTATCCTTCTGCTTCCTAGCAAATTAGTGTTCTTTTTCTTTAGTTAATATTTCACATATGTGTGAATATAAATAAGCAGAAAACCTGAAAATTAAATTATGTCAGCCCTACCCCCTCTGAGGAGTAGATGAGAGGTGGGGTGGGGAGAAGGAGGGAGTATCAGGAGGAGAGGAAGGAATAGGGACTAGGATTAGTATGTAAAGAAAGAAAAGATTGTTTTTAAAATAAAAATGATAATAAATAAATTTCTCTTTCTCCCCATTAAAAATCATGTCACACATCAAATGGACCCAACAACTATCTACCTAATATCCCACTCAGACAACTAAGAATATACATTCTACTGACAGCTCGCAGAAACTTCCCCCTTTTGGCACTGATTATTCATGACCTTGGGAATTCCATCACTGACTCTCTAAATTTGGAACTGTTAGATTAGATGGGATTCTAGACATTGTGGAAGCCTCCCACATCCTTTGCTCAATGGCTTAGACAGCTGATGCCTAACAACATTAGGAATAGTTAGAAATAAAAACAATCCTTCTAATTTCTAAGCCACCAATATCTCAATGTTTCTTCTTGTCCAAATAGCTTTAAAAATTTCTGCCCTGTTATATTATTAATTTTCATCATTATAAAGCACCAATTCCTAAAATTTCTCTTGGATGTGGTTCTATAATTGATTATTATATCATCCTGTTTGCTTCATTAAGAATGAAATTTATATGTGGTTTAGAACATTTTGAAAAAATAAAATGAATTTAGTCAATATACTTTGGCGATGACTGAATTTTGTAGATATGATATTAGCATCTTTTATGTGACTATCTTAGAATACATTATTTTACCTGGAAACACTTACATGTCAAAAATCATATTCATTCATTTTATAGTAAACTACGTTTATCAAAAGTTGGTCATATCACTAGAAATCTATATGCAATGTCAGTGCTTTCCACAAAAATTCAGTAGTTCCAAAGAATGAGTAAAAGAGGCTCTTCGGTTATAGAATATAATAAAGAATAACTTAATAGAAAATATCCCCTGTATATAGAGTAGTTGCACCAAAGTTGACATAATCATAAATAAATGACACCAAACCTGAGGCATAATTAGTCCAATTCCCATGCCACCAAACGTGAATGAATCCTGTGCCATAAATGATAGCCTGTTTACTTCTGTTGGATGTTAATAAAGTTTTATCTATCTAGTAAGAGAAGGCTGGTGTGCCTTCCAGCGTTAATTGCTGCAGTTTCTGATTCTTTTTTCCCAGTTTCAAAAGTTATAAATAGGTGAGAATGAAACAGCAGAGAGATGTCATAAGTGCCTTGGGTACCAACAGTGTCAGGACAATAACAAATAATTTGTACTGAGTTACAGAGAGGCTAAGGAATGACTGAAAACAAAAAAGGCATAGGAAGGATGAGTATCAACAACTACATGACAACACCCTTTTTATTTGCTTGTTTCCCACATCCTCCAGGGACACTAATCATGTATGGAGCAAGTCTTGCCCAGAAGAAGGCTAAAACCATGAGGAATGATTCTGTCTATTTTAACTGCTCTTCAATTCATTTCCTACACTCAAGTGTCCAGATTTCAGTTATCGCCACCCAATGAAGTGGTCAGAGAATGGGGACTGCTGAATTCATCATTTTGGAAGCATACTCACTCAGAAAACAGTGACATTCAGAATGAGATTGTAAGAAATGTGGTTCCAATGTCTGGGCAGGAAGGTAACTGTAAGGTAAAAAAGCAGTCCTTTCAAGATGTGTATAAAATAGCTCAACTTAACTGTGCAGAAGCAGAAGATAAAAAAGCCAAGAAATAGACATGGAATATATTATTAAACAAAGCAGAAGTTAGCATGACTCTATGTAGCTGGAGTTCTGTCTGGTCTCTCAGTTGATTAGCCCCACATAAGCACATAAAACATATTAATTATTAAACTGTTGGCTGATAGCTCAGGCTTCTTACTGGCTAGCTATCTCTTAATTATTAACCCGTTTCTATTAATCTAAGTATTTCCAAGTGGTCTTATCTTACAGGAGAAGGAACCAGACCTGTTATTCCTTCTTCTGCTATATGGCATCTCCCAGTGACACCTCTCTCTTTTCCTCTCCCCAGCCTTCTCCTGGTCTGGTAGTCCTGCCTATACTTCATGCCTGGCTACTGGCCAATCAGTGTTTTATTCATCAACCAATAAGAGAAACATATGTACAGAAGGACATCTCCCATAAACTCTAAGCCTGTGTTGCCATCCTTTCTGTGGCTTATTCTTGGGTGTTTATTATCAGAACACTTAAGCTTCACCATTGCCTGTTGAGTGACATGGTTAGTTTCCTACTCAGTGGTAAGCTGTTTTGAGACAAGATACACATAGGAACACACCTATCACTAGCTTTCATTTTGCTCTCCCTGCCTCTTAAATCACTCTGCTTTAAGACATACAGTACATGGTGCTCTGTGCTTTGGTTATATACCACCGAGTCACAACTTACAGAAACTTACAGCTATGTCTCTGTAAAATCTATTTTTTCTCTTTTCTAATAAAAGTGACTTTCCTAAAAAAGAGATTGTCATTTCATTTTTTAAAATTTTAAAACCTTAGAAATCTCCCCTTTATTGAAAATAACTCAAGCTACACAGGATGAATGTAAAACCCCTAATGCTATTTCTTATAGGTAAATATCCTGCCTGCTTCCCTACTTCCGTATTTGTATGATTTTGTCATCATTATTCTTATCTAGACACATAGGCTATAAGTTTCACATAGCAATTTTCACTTAGCAAGTACTTGATGTTTCACCGTTTTTCCAATGTCTGTGGCTCTCTAGATTTAACAATGTGCCAGACATAGTAATGAGCAACTACCTCAGAGACTGTATATGAAATGTACCTTCCCTGTATATTCAAGGTAGGAATGGGCAAGAGATTGCAGTGGAAATAAACTGTGGAGAATTTCATGGGAGAATTATAACCCATGAAAAAGAAATTGTTTTTGTTTTGTTTTTGAGACTGCATGGCAGAAGAGGGCACCATATATCATTACAGATGGTTGTGAGCCACCATGTGGTCACTGGTAACTGAACTCAGGACCTCAAGAAGAGTAGTCAGTGTTCTTAACCTCTGAGCCATCTCTCCAATTCCTATGAAAAAGAAATTGTCAATGTCTAACTCCTCATTTCTCTTTATTGTATACCGAGATAAAAATAGTAGCCTACTCTGTGTTGCAAAGAATCAAACTCTGAAGGACAGTCGCCTTGAAAATCAATAGGACCTTCAGCTGAGTAAATGCAGATGTTAAAGGTGCGATACTCTTTGTTTACTATCATCTCCTGAGTGGAGTCATTAATTTTCATTTCTTATTCTGCTCTCAGTTGTGAAATATGTGAATGTACTGTGTCCAAGAACTTTTAGTAAAAGAATTAACAAAAAACGGGGGTAGGAAGGAAGAGAGAGGGAGAGGTAGAGGTAGAGGAGGAGGGAGGAGGGAGGAGGAGGGAGAAGGGAGGAGGGAGGAGGGAGGAGGAAGAAAGAAAGGAGTAAAGGAAAGAGAAAACAAGAAGGTAACTGGAGGTGATCATCATATAAGCCTGAATATTAGGCTTTTAATGCCTGCCATTCTGCTAGCTACAAAACCACTTGTAGCTGTTTTCTTTTCTGCTTGCACTTGTTCTTAAGAATGTGAAGTCAGTCTGACCCTAAGCAAAGTACACAACAGCTTGTCATCACCTTAGCTGCGATGTTAGGGTATTATGCTATCATAAAACAAGGAACATGAAAGAACCAATTCCTCAAGATTGACGGTAGCAATGTGTATGCGTTTTAAAAGAATAATCAGGGGGAAATTGAATTTATCCCCCATAAAAATTCCATATGCAGCTTTTGGAGGGAAAATAAGACTGTCATGGAGGTATTTTCGGGGCGGGGGGAACTGCTGGTTTAAGTAATCCAAATGCTAGATGCTTTGGGTAATGCATGTTGAAGGTGAAATTCATGCTTTCCGGACTAAAATATTATTAGTGGTATTTTTCACTACACTTTAGGTATGAGAGATACCAAGCAGCCTTGCTAGTAATTTTTAAGAGTATCACTGACACACATGTTCATTACCACATGTTGTCAATTATGTACATGATAATTCACACATATGATCACTGCCATAAATAATCATTGGCACACATAATCACTGACACCTGTGGAATGATGACTCTTTTGCCTCCGGTTTGATCAGTTCAAAACTCCAAGCTTGCCAAAATTTGGAGTTATTCTCTCAAAATACTTTCAGGTCTGAAATCCAGACATGTAAAGATAATTATTAGAATATTTGTGACCTTTTATATACTCATAAATTTGAATCATGACTATATACCTCATTTAGAAGCTTTGGTGTATAAATTTGAAGAAATTGCTAGAGATTTAAATAGACAGCAAAGACCTATATATGCAAAAATGAGAAAAAGTAGACTTCAGTTGCCAATCTTAAATACATGTAAGATTGATGTATTAAATACAATACACTGAAATATTTAAGATCATATAGCTGGCATTTTGTCCATTAAATTAAAAAGTTTATCTGAAATTGTTTTCCTAGTTGTATGCATAACAAGATTTTCATTTCATTAATGTAACAAAATCAGACATCTAATTTGATTTTATTACAAACTATTAGTTTTCCTCTTAAAATACATTAGATTTATCAAAATAAATGTTGAGATGGCTTAATATAAATATAATACCAAGGATTGTTTTAAAGATTTCACTACATTTTCATTTTAGGTACATATGTGATATTGTCATATGAAATTTAAAATGTTTACTGATACACAAATTAAATTTTAATGGCATAATGTTAAAATGCTATCATTTATTGGGAGAAACTGCAATGCATTTAAATTATTATTAATTTTATTATTGATATTATGTAATGATAGTATTATCAATATTATCTAGCCAACATGATATGATTCCTTTAGTCATGGCACCTTATAGAAAAAGACGATTTGAACTGACAAGCCCTTGGATATGTACATATATATGCACAGCTTCCGTTTGGTATAAGAGAATGCTCTTTGTTATATTTACTTTTCAAATGACATCCTGTCATCTTTAAAGACAGAGTATGTTTCTCTCTTCTTTAATGGAGGAATGGAAAATATACTTTCCATGATAGAAAAGTTACTAGCTTGATGTAAATGACATTTCTTGACTTAAATTTAATTGAACAATCATTTTGTTAGTGTTTTTGATAGGTAGGTGGATAGAAGATAGATAGATGATATATAGATGGATAGATGAGAGAGAGAGAGAGAGAGAGAGAGAGAGAGAGAGAGAGAGAGAGACTACACTCAGAAGGCACAGGATAATTAATCTGTTTTTCAGAAGACTAGAAAAAACTATATTTTTTTTCATCTTTTTTTTTTCTTGAGTTCTAGGTCTATTGAAAGTTTTCTTGTACCTTCATAGAGAAAAGCTGCTACCCAGGGACATACTTGGGCCATCAGTTATGACTTTTCCATCTAGTATGGTATTCTGTGGTATTAAATATCAAGGCTATATTACAGACCAAGTTATATAACTCCTTCATTGAACTAAAAGACTAAAGGTGGCAAAAATAAGTTGGACAAAATTTTCACAGTCAAAGAAAACAAATACAAACCATTTATTCATTTTAAATAACATTTTACAAGGCTATTTTAATTATAGCAATATTTACTCATATTTCCATAGTTATATTATAGAAATATTAATTCTCTATGTGATTTGAAAAATCCTCATTTTCCTTTTATTATCTGTAATTTATGTCTGCTGTAGCTTAACAACTAAAAAGTTGGCAGCAATGTATAGTGTATGTAGTGTTTTCTGCCTCTCATTTTTTAAAATTACATTTACTTGTTTTATTTTATTTTGTATGAGTGTTTTGCCTTCATGTATGTATGTAAAGCACTGGTGTGCCTCGTACCTCAGGAAGTAAGAATAGGGAATCAGATTCCCCTGTAACTGGGGTTATGGGTGGCAGTGTCAGTCTCCTTTTCAAACAGGAGATTCAAATCCTCCAAAACAAATGTATCCTATATGGTGATAAAACTGCATTGCTACAGTATCTTACTTGGGAGTGGAATGTAGGCAACTCAGTAAAGGGAACTAATCACAGGACAAAAATAAATGATCTTCAACAAATTTGTTAAAAACTATATTCTTTTTTTCTTAGGAGAAAGTTTGCATGTGTGTTTAGCTGACAAGAAGAAAACAAACTCCCATTTCATTTTTATACAAAAGTCATCTAATTATTTCAACAGGATTTTGTTGTGTATGTGCATACCCATTAAATATTGAACATCTATAATCTATAGGAGCTTGGAGGAAGTTATTATGTTGTGTAGTGATTGTAGACTTAACCAAAATATATTTATGTCATGTATAAAATTTTCAAACAATGAAAAAATAAGAAGAAAAAAACAAAGCTGGACATGTGGTTCTCTGGTAGACTAAACACTTAGAATGAGTGGAGCACTGCATTCTTACCCTAGTGCAAGAAAAAATAAAATGGCAGTATAAAAGTGCTGCTGATGTACATTAATTGGCACTGGTGTGTACATGTGAGTGCATGAATGTGTATCTGTAGTCCCTGGGTTCCATAGCTGTTATTAAAACATACACTTAAGGAAAGAAAAAAAATGGCTACACTATGGTGCATCTTATTCTCAAGTGATGGAGCCTATCTCTCAGGTCCTTCAATCTGGTCTTGGCCAGGTAGGCAAGACATTACCACAAATAAAGCCAATAGTAGTGTTTAGTGGCACTTTACCATCTGGCCTTGCCTACTCTTGTCTTTCCTTGGAATTCCAGCATCATTATAGAAGGAAGGATGCTATAGAAGAGTGTGAAAAACAACCCAAAGCAGGGGCCCCTCAGCTGGCAACTCATTATCTGCAGGAACAGAACAGAAGTATAAAGCCCAGCCAACAAACAGAATCTAAAGCAAAAGCTGATTGTTATTTTTTGCTACAAATTTTTGAGTAGATTACTATGTAGAAAAGAAAAAGAATCATGATAATTTGCTAAAAATGTGATATATAAATAATATTATTAAAATACTGGGGAAAAATAAAATGGAAAATGTCTTCCTCTTCAGAGCAACTTGAAACATGTTTTTTTTTTTTCCCTAGAACCTACCATAGGCATGTTTATGGAAAAAGACTGTGACTATGTCTTATGGTGTGGGTATAATTGGAAATAGCAAATACTACTCACTGCACGTGTCAACTTAAATAAATCACAAGGGGGTGTTTGGAGCACTCTAAGAATAAATATTCTGGGATTAAGAAAATGCCATCATGACTGATGATTCATTTTCATCATAGGATCATCTCTCATAAGGGACATGTAATGCCAGCTGTCATTTCAGGAGGGATAAACAAAGGGTACCTAGGTGTAATCTCGCAGAGGTAGACTATGTTACCACAACAAAACACAGTCTACCAGGAGCTTTGAAAATCTCCCTCTAGAACTCAAAATTAAATTCAGAGATAATATAATCATTCTACATGTATAATTCAAAAGCTATCAAGAGAAAATTCTGGCCTAAATATGCATGATAAAAAAGGTAATTTACAATTTAATAAAATAACAAATGGAGATACCTTAATTGGCCAGTGCCACATTATTGTGTACAGTACAAAGAGTTGTGCAGAAGAGAAGAGCTGGAAATAAAGACTGAGGTAGGTGAGGTGTGGCCTGTTGTTTAGCATCATTCAATGAAGAACATAGTATTATCTTGCTTTACTCAGTAGTTCAATTCCCACAAAGTCCAGGGTGTGTATACTAAAGCTAAGCAAACAACTCTTTGTGATTCTCTATAAGTCAAAAATCTTAAGTTTATATGATGACAGATAAATTATTCTTCCACTTATATAAACATTCAATAGCTTTTTTTAAAACAACAGATATGCAGACAGTGTGCACATCTGTCCTTCCATGCAGAAAGTTTCTGGTTATAATAGTAACTAGAGGGTTTATTTAAAAACGGTCTATCCCAGGATAACACAGCTCCATAATTTCAATAGTCCAAAATTTATTCCTTCATTGTCTCACCCAGATTTATGCATCATTGTTTTGTTTTTTATCTTCATAATTTATTTGTATTTTGGAAATTCTTATATGTAGATACTTTAAAACTTTAAATGCTATGCTTCTGCTATCTACTAAGTGTTTACCATTTCAAATACTAAAATGATTACTTCAATTGGTAAGCAATGATCTTATATTACTGATTTCCACTACCCCCTTCCCAGTTCCCAAACACAATGAGATTTACTTTTGATTAAATCTAGAATTAGTTTATCCAGCAGTACACCTCTGCAATATTGTTTGCTGAATAATTTTGTTAGTTCTTTCCCTTAGAGTTAATTACAGTTTCATTTTACTTTTGCATTTATTTAATATTTTTGCATATTTAAATAAATTTCCTGGCTTCGGCTAACAATTTTATAACAAGCCTAGTGATAATTAGCAATTCTAATTTTCTATTTCATCATCTTAGGCACTATCTTACTCTCCATGTTTTGGTGTGGGCTGTTTACTGTCTGGACTTTCAACACAAGTATTACCATGATCTTTTCCTGTTCTGCTCCAGGGAATTTCTTTGTACCTCTTTTGATTTGTGTCTTGTTTTCTTGTGACTCAACTGCCTCACTCTAGTAAAAAACACCACCTACAATGGTTTTCTAAGAAATAATGAAAGAGTACAGAATGCCCAACATAAATCATGTGAATTCTTGGTTGAGTTTAGAACTCATGATTTTGCCATGGGTTCCTATTTTATGGTGAAGAATTCAATGACAGTCTAAATCCACATGTTTACAGACAGAGTAAAGCCAGATTTGCACTGCGTATCATCTTTTGTTCTGGAGAGCCCCTGATATTTTAGAATTCCATGACTGCTAATGACTTGCTGCTCTGTCCATAGACCATTGCATCCCTCAATACCCATCAGCAAAGCTTCTAGCAGGAGATACCAATTAACACTGACATGTACAGAGAAGACTATGGAGTGCACAGCCTCAACAGGTGTAGCTCTCACACCCCTCCCCTCAAGCTTAGGGGCACCTCACACAAGAGACAGAAAGAATGTAAAAAGTCAGAGGTGGAGAGGATGGTTTTCCAAAGACCTATATTTTCTGAACAAAACATGGCAGTTGAACATCTAAATTCACAGTCATTGTGACAAAATTCACAAGACCTATGAAGGTTCAATTCAGAAAAAAAAAAAATCCTAGCATGTCTGTGGTGCCAGCTTCGCATTTAGACTTACTTACTTATACTTTTATTTATTTTTTTAATTTGAGATGGAGCCTCTGTATAGCTCGTATCTTATAGCAATCCTCCTGCTTTTGCTCTATAAATTTAGAGATTATAGGCATGTGCCACAACACATTGGAGTTTGTTCATTTTCTAGTTCCCTGAAGTATAATGTCACTCTGATTGTATGGGCTTTTTTATGTAGTCCATTGCTGGGGTATTTCTGCTTGCAACTGCTATTGCCGTAACACTCATTTTATGAGAGAAATGATTCTATACTTTCCCTATTTTTTATATCCTCATCATAATTTGGTATGAATGTTATGATAGCCCTTTAAAATGATTTATAAGTGTTTCTTATTCTTCTTTGCTCAAGAACATTCATATAAGATTGTTGTAATATGTGTGCTCAGTGTTTAGGAATATTCTTTAGTGAAGATAAATAGCTGAAATTTTAGTCAATGTAATATAAATTGATGAGGTATATTTTTATTCCTTTCCCCTCAGCTTTAGGAGATCACATTCTCATAGTAGATTATGCATTTCACATAAAGTTTTAAATTTATCATTGAAATATGGTTTAATAGGTATCATATTCTATAAATGTACACTCTTACTGACTGAGGTTTCTTGTCATGGTGAAATAGCAACAGGGATGTAGTATGTATAAAAGACAGCCTAGTAGATTCAATGAGAAATGATACACCAAGAACTACATGAGAGTCCAGGAATTCTAAGTAACTGATTTCATGCTTTCAAAGAGCAACCTTTGATGTAGGTTAATTATAGTTATTTGATTTTAACTCTGTTTTATTTCACAAGGTTTACTCTTTCTGATTTTTATTTTTAAAACAGTCTTATTTTACATACCAATCCCAGATCCCTCTCCCTCCCACCCTTCTACTCCCTCCACCATCACCCCATCCCACCCTGCATCCACTCCTCAGAGAGGGTGAGGCCTCTCGTGGAGAATCAGCAAAGTCTGTCACATCATTTTGGGCAGGACCAAGGCTTTATTCTTATTTTATCTTCTTCCTTCTACATTCAATGTATTTAATTTTCCCCATCTAAATTCTCATGATAGATACCTATGTAGAATGAATACCTACATATATTGTGCATTTATAAACTTTATTTTAATGTGTGAGTTTTCAGGTAAAATTTTTCAAAACCACAGTTTCATTGACATTTAACAAATTAGATATGTGACAGTTCAATTAATGCTGACTTAAGGATTTTTTAATTGAATTTCCCATTTCTGAGCAATTAGTAAATGCAAAAACATTTCAAGTGCTCATGGAATATTTTCCAAAGTTGCACCCACCTATATTTTCTATTTCCTTGAAAAGTGAATATAACCTGTCATTTATGTGGATAGAGAAGTTGAATAAGCACCTGTATGATCATAATATATATCTTCCATATTTATTGACTTGATTTAGTATGTCTCCCTGACTATCTGCCACTGAGATTTCCTTACTGTTTCTTGCTAGAGTTCTCAATGTGTCACTTCTTGTTGAATCTATAAGATTATCTTTTGTATATTTTCCATCCCTCTTGCTAGTTCTCTTACATGCACACTGGGTTGTATTTCTGTTCTGTTGACAGTTATATCATTGTGTGCTACTACTAATTTTCTCCTGCCATGTTTCTTGTCATTAAGTCTATGATGCTATTGCTGAGAGACACATTGTTGTTGGTAGTGTTGGTTTTATGAGTTTGTTTGTTTGTTTGTTTAAGGGCATGATCTCTACTTCCAAACTTGTAGTTTTACCTTCAGTTCATCACTATATTTAAAGTAGTTTCGGATGTAACCTTTTTTTAAACGTAGTTCTACTTTTTATTTTAATTAGATCCTTTAATCAATTTCTCCTAAATGTATTTTGATACATCAGGCTATATATTTAGTTTTCTCTCTGGCTGTGTATTTGTTCCATACATTTTATGTTTTTTCATTATCTTTATGAATTATTTTATTATTGATCTGTTTTCATTTAATTATTTTCTAAGCTACATATTGCAGATGTATTTCAGAGATTTAATATACAACTTTGAATTATACTCAGCATTAACTATTTTGAGCATTCACTTTTTTATCTCTTACTCTTAATACTATGACTTTATGATTCATTACTTCAATGGCTCCTCTTAATTTAATGTTGTTTGTGGCACTTTAAAGTGTACATGCATTTTTACATGTGATATATTACTATTATTTTTGTATAATTAATAGCATCCTGTATAACTAATTTTCTAAAACCTTTATCCAGCCATATGTTTTATGGCTTCAAATTGTGATAAATCAATTCTTTATTACAACTTCCCTTTTGGTATGTTTTTCTTTAAGTGTGTGCCTACTGGCAATAATTTATTTAGTTTCTTTTGCATAGAAATTGATTTGCATCACCTTTTCAAATATATATTGTGGGTCTGTGAGAAGACTTGATGTGCACACACATTTGTTGCCAAGCCTGATGGCCTAGGGTGCACAATGTGGAAAGAGAGACGCACCTACCTTTTTTGAACTGTCCTCTAGCTTCCACACATCTGTATACATACATGCAAAGTAAATTTAAAATATTTTAAAGACATTTTTAGGATGGAAAGATGGTTAGGGCTCACTGGATAAG
The DNA here is from genome assembly GCF_003668045.3 of Cricetulus griseus. Taxonomy (NCBI): domain Eukaryota; kingdom Metazoa; phylum Chordata; class Mammalia; order Rodentia; family Cricetidae; genus Cricetulus; species Cricetulus griseus. Next base: position 6,539,053 of record NC_048600.1, on the reverse strand, counting down.
GTGATTGTTATACAATCATTAGGACCAGAGTTCAGTCACCAATACACATTAAAGGAAAGGAAAGGAAGGGAGGGGAAGGGGAGGGAAGGGAGGGGAGGGGAGGGGAGGGAGGGGAGGGGAGGGGAGAGGAGAGGAGAGGAGAGGAGAGGAGAGGAGAGGAGAAGAGAAGAGAAGAGAAGAGAAGAGAAGAGAAGAGAAGAGAAGAGAAGAGAAGAGAAGAGAAGACAAAAACCAATATGACAGTGACAGGAGGATCCCACAGGATTCTTGCAAGCTAGTGTTGACAAATTAATGATCCCCAGGTACACTGAGAGATGCTATCTCAAAAAATAAATTGAGGAAGGTGAAAGAAGAAGATACTGTGGTTGAGCTCTGGCCTTCTCTCACACAAGCACATACACACATGTGGGTGTGCACTCACATAAAAGTTCACACAAACAAAAACATACCCAGCTGTGAATCTTTCCTCACACACAAACATTTTCACTTGGAATTTCTATTCTATGTCACACAAAACCCATTGCCTCATTTGTTTCCACTTGAAGCTAGTTCTCAATCTCATTGTTGTACTGTTTCTGGAGGGCATTCCTATATTTTCCAAGATAATCCCATTGCACTCAGTTTAGGTATGAAGTTCTTCATAACTAATGTTCTTGCTATCTGTGGACCTTATTTGCGGAACTTGCAAGTTTTCATAAGTTACAGGAATACTTCATTATGTCATCAAACACTGGTTTTGCCTTTGTTTACGCATCTCTCTGATGTGCCATTCACATGCATGTCCATTGTCTCCAAGGGGTCTTGTGTGTCTCTTACTTTTTTTTTTTTTTGTACTGTCTCTGCATGCTTCTATCCTTTCTCAGCCCACCATCTCTTAATTGGTTATTTTAATCACTTATTCATTATTGTCCACTCCATTGGCTGTTAAGTCAGTTTTCCTTGTTGCTGTTTTTAGCTCACTATCTTACATTTGTTTCTTTCTAAATTCTTAATACGTCCTTTATAAAATTATTCACAATATCATGGATGTTTTTAAAAATGTCAATCACAAATGTGAATCTGGTCTCTTAACTACATAAATATTAACTGTGATTTGAGTATATTTGTATGTCTATTTTTTTATCTAGGTTGTTTATAAATCCATTTATTTTATATATTAACTTTTCTTTGCATACCAAGTACTATCAGACACATTTAAAATTCTTGAAACAGTATTATTCTATTTCAGATAGAATGAATCCTGTTCTATATTAGGAAGAAGACCACTTTATTCATTATTGAATGACTTGATTTGAAAGTGTGGTAATATCTGGGGAAATTGCATATGCCTGTCTCAATTTTGACCCACCGCATCAATTTAACATCCAAATCTCACCTGTTGGCATTTATTGATACCCCACCAACTCCTGTCAGGTCTATGCCTGTGTTTCAGCACTTTTTGACCAAGGGACTCATGATAACTACATTGATTTTCAAAAATGCTCTTAGTTTCTAAGTATCTTTCTTTTTTTATCTTGACTTTTTATTTTTCCCTTTTAATTTAAATTAGAAACATTCTTATTTATATATCCATCGCAGTTCCCTCTCCCTCCCATTCTTCCAGGACCCCTACCAACCCCCATCCCATCCATCTTCTGATCCACAGAAAATGTGAGGCCTTCTATGGGGGATCATCAAAGTCTGTCACATCATTTGGGGCAGAGGCTAGGTCCTCCCCCATGTGTCTAGGCTGAGAGAATATCCCTATATGGGAAATGGGCTCCCAGTGTCCATTCATATACTAGATATAAACGCTGATCCATTACCAGGGGCCCCATAGATTACCCAGGCCTCCTGACACCCACATACAGGGGACCTGTTTCTGCCCTATGCTGGTTTCCAAGCTGTCAGTCTGGGGTCCAGGAGCTCCCCCTTGTTCAGGTCAACTGTTTCTGTGGGTTTCCCTAGCATGTTCTTGACCCCTTTGCTCATCACTCCTCTCTTTCTCTACAAGTGGATTCCAGCTCAGTGCTTAGGTGTGGGTCTCTGCTTCTGTTTCCATCAGCTAGTGGATGAAGGCTCTATGAGAGTATGTAAGGTAGCCAATCTCATTATAGGGGAAGGGCATTTAAGATAGCCTCTCCCCTATTGCTTAGATTCTTAGTTGGGGTCATCCTAGTAGGTCTCTGGACATTTCCCTGGTGCCATATTTATCTTTTAACCTATACTGGCTCCCTCTCTGATGGTATATCTTATTTTACACTCCTCTATTCTTCCCCTGACTCAATCTTCCTGGTCCCACTGTCTTCCTCCCTGGTCCTCTTCTCCCCTTCTCTTTCTCCTGAATCCCTCTTCCTCCCACCCATGCTCCCAATTTCTTCAGGAGATAATAGCAAAAATGAGATCCCAGGTGGCTGTTCAAAGACTAATTTTGCATTGCTCCTACTAGAATGTGAATGCTAACAAAGGAAGCATGAAGCCTGGTGCATATTTAAACTATCTGGATCTAGTTATATATCAAGAAAGTTTTTCCTTGCATCTCATATGTTAAATATATTGTATTGTGTCACTTTTTTATGTAGTGCATTGAGCTTACTGGAACATAGCTTTAATTAATCAACAGTTAATTGATTAAAATAATAATACCTATTTGTACTTTCATATGCCATTGTGAGGTAAAACTATTTCACAAAATAATATGGTTTATGTATTTAAGCAATGTGCACACTCTGCCTTCATCAATGTGTTGTATTTTACAGTTGTGTTGACTACAATTACGGCCTTCTTTTCAAAACAAGAGTGAACCTGTCTAACTACAGGTAATCCTTCAAACCCATAGGCTTCATACAGAACTGATTCTGCATTCTGAGATGGTATTTATATAGTGCTAATACTTGTTATCATGTTGCTTCAGCCTGAAGAAATGGTTACATAAGAGACTTAATTTACTTCAATAAATGGTTTCCAGAAATTTCACATTACATTTAGAATGTAACACATTTTAGACAGAACAAATCCGTGTTGGAAAACATCTCCCTTCCTGAATCCATCCCTGCCCTTCTCTAATGTCAACTTCCTGTCTTGGCAACTGAGACCTTTCTTCCATGAGACATAGAGTATTTTTTTTTATTTTTTATTTAAATTAGAAACAATCTTATTTTACATATCAATCCCAGTTCCCTCTCCCTTCCATCCTCCCAACAACCCCCATCCCATCTCCCTTCTGTTCCCCTTCTTGTTTGTATTTACCTTATCCAGAAATACCTTGCTAAAAACAGAAAAATACTAGACTATTTTGAACTAAAATCAAATGAAAACTAAATCTGTGGTTTACAAAAATGATATCCATAGAGAAGAGGATAAGTTCCAAGAAAGAACATGTAAAACTTGCATGCTCACAGCTTAGCCACTAAACATGCATGATTAACAAGTGACTTCTTGGAGAAAGTGACTCTAATCTAAACTGAAGCACAATTCACTATCCAAGGAAACATGAAAAAGCTGTCAAATATGGTTACCAGTCCCAAATATCCTATCAATGCATTAAAAATGGATGAAATGAGAAAAATTGAAAACCCATCTGCAATTTAGATTTAGTAAGGTTCTTTTATTATCTTCATGAATTTTGGGATTAAGGAACTGGCAACTAGCAGAAAGCCCTACAGGAAGATGGCTCATGGCTCCAATTTACCATTTTAGAATAATCCACATTTTTGTATTAAACATCCATTAAAATCCATTGTTATCTACTAGTCATTTTCCTTGAGTCTACAAGCATGTGTTAATTAAGCTATAAAATAAAACATAATAAAGCAGTTAGCTTATATACTATGGATAAGAAAAGAAATAGAAAGAAAACCCCATGATCATTAGTCACATAGTCTTGATCACGTTACTGCTTAGTTTCAATTTTTTCTTGAAATTTTGTTAAGACTAGCATCTTCTGAAGTGGCTGGAAGAGAATATTTTGTTTACCTTAAAGCAAAGCTCAGCCAGATTCCCTGGGCTGGACAACCTTTAAATATTTCCTGGAAAATTCTTCTGTTATAAAAAGAAATATCTTAGATACTTTACAAATTTTGTGAAAGTCATATGACCTTTGAAAGAAGGACTTCGTGTTGGCATGAGAGTATTTAATTGTATGTCTAAATGGAATATAAGAATTAAATCCACAATTCAACAAAGGGTAAGAGTTAACTTTAGAAATAAAATTAAAATCTAATTAGAGATATTGAAAGAGAGAGAGAGAGAGAGAGAGAGAGAGAGAGAGAGAGAGAGCATCCCAGTATTTGTGTCTGCTCTTAACATTATGGTAGCTACTAAAAACCTGATTACATTCAGTTTGGATATGGAAAATGTATCTTTAGCAACTCTTTGGATACAAAAAGAAGTTCTACAAGTAATCCTGGAATGATCTTGTTTCACACCTGTGACTCTTTGCAAACTCTGCCACCACATACACACATAATGAACATATAATGTGCATTCATTACACTAAACCAGGAAAGAGACAAGTGGATGCCATGAGTATACAAACATAGGCTAATGCCATAGGTTACAATTAAGCAGCATTATAGAGTAGCTATCTTGGCTTTGAGCAATTATAAATATACCCATGACTATAGCTTACAATAAAATAATGCATTGGTAATGGAAAGTTACATATTGCAATGACTATTCTTTGAAGCTCACACACAAAAAGATATAAAAGGCTGCAATGAAAAAAAACAAAAATCTTTTGTTCCATTAGTTTACAGACTCATCTGTAATATTTGCCTCTGATTAGACAAAATCACTCCACCAGAATAATTTCACAGCTTATAACATCTTCCACCAAAAGACTTGAGTGCAAAATTAATGCACAAAATAAGTGTCCTTCCTTTATATAACAGACTAAGAAAGAAATCAAGGAAGCATTATCTTTTTGATAACTCTAACCAAACAAGTGAAAAACATGTACACTAAAAAATTTAAAACATACTAAAAACTTTAAAATGCTGAAGAAAGAAATTTAAGTAGACACTCAAAAGTGAAAATATCTTCCATGTTCATGGGTCAGTAGGATTAATGTTGTACTAATGATAAACCTACCAAAAGCAATCTATAGATTTAACACAATCCATATCAAAATACCAACACAATTCTTCACAGAAAGAGGAAAACAATTTTAAACTTCCTACAGAGACAGAAAAATATCCAGGATAGCTAACTAAACCTAACTAATAAAAGAACTACTGAAAATGTCACCATCTTTGCTCCCAAGTTGTAATAAAAGACTCTGGTAAACAGCATGGTGTTGGCATACAAATAGACACATAAATTAACTGAATCAAATTGAAGTCCTAGACATGAATCCATACACCTACAGAAACCTGTGCAGGTGGGATTTAAAGTTTTATATATGCTTAGACTATGCCCAGTGTGATAGTCTCTCCCTGTTTCTTGTGGATGAAGGCATAGAACTCTGAGCTCCTTATGATCACCATGTCTGCTTGCACACCAACATATCCCACTATGATGATAATGGACTGAACCTCTGAAACTGTCAGCCATCACAATCAAATGTTTCCCTTAATCAGAACTGCTGTAGTCCTGATGTCTTGTCACAGAAATAGAAACCCTAAGAGAAGACATAAATCATATCCAAAAGATTAATATCATATGTTAGGTTTTAAGCATTTAAAATATATTCTATAATCTGAATAGTCACAGAAGTTAGGTACCTAGTAAGAATCTGAGGTGACTATTATCTCCTAGTGAACACAGTAAGGGAAGCCAGTGTCACTGATAGATGATGTCCTACAATGTACAGGAAACAAAGCAAACCAACCAAAACAACAACAAAGTCTTACCCACAGAACTACCTATGGTGGAGGATCACCTTTATCTATTTTGAATTTTATTAATGGCTTTCATTAATTATAATTCAAAAATGAGGAGTTGATTGGATTATATATTTGTTTTTTCCTCCATTTTTATTTAAATTGGAAACAAGATTGTTCTACATGTCAATCCCAGTTCCCTCTCCCTCCACTCCTCCCCTGCCCCCTCCCAACGAACACCCTACCTATCCCATACCCTTTCTGCTCCCCAGGGAAAGTTAGGTTTTCCATGGGGGGTTTCAGAGTCTGTTATATCCTTTGGGATAGGGCCTAAGCCCTCCCTCATGTGTCTAGGCTGAGGGAATTTCCCTTTATGTGAAATGGGATCTCAATGTCCATTCCTATGTTAGGGATAAGTACTGATCTACTAAAAGAGGCCCCATAGATTTCCAAGGTCTCCTCACTGACACCCATGTTCATGGGGTCTGGATCAGTTCCATACTGGTTTCCCAGTGATCAGTCTGGGGGCCAAGAACTCCCACTTGTTCGGATCAGCTGTTTCTGTGGGTTTCAACAGCCTGATCTTGTCCACTTTGCTCATCACTCCTCCTTCTCTGCAACTGGATTCCAGTCCAGTTCAGTGTTTGGCTGTGGGTATCTGTTTCTACTTCCATCAGCTGCTGGATGAAGGCTCTAGGATAGTATATAAGTTAGTCATCAAAATCTCATTATCAGGGGAGGGCATTTAAGGTAGCTTCTCCAGTGTTGCTTAGATGGTTAGTTGGTGTCATCCTTGTAGATCTCTGGACATTTCCCTAGTGCCTGGTTTCTCTTTAAACCTATACTGGCTCCCTCTCTGATGGTATCTCTTATTTTGCTCTCTATTCTTCCACCTACACAATCTTCCAGCTCCTTTATGTCCTCCACACTCCTCCTCTTCTCCCCTTCTCATTCTCCTTGCTTCCTCTCCCCTCCCCCCAAGCTCCCAATTTGCTCAAGAGATCTTGTCCCTTTCCCCTTCTGTGGAGGACTATGTGTGTCTCTCTTAGAGTCCTCCTAGTTATCTAATTTCTCTAGTGGTGTGGATTGTAGGCTGGTAATCCTTTGCTCTATGTGTAAAATCCATGTATGAGTGAATGCATACCATGTTTGTCTTTTTGTGACTGGGTTACTTTGCTCAGAATGGTTTCTTCTATTTCCATCCATTTGGCTGTGAGTTTCAAGATTCCATTGTTTTTGTTTTTGTTTTTTCTGCTGAGTAGTAAGTACTTCATTGTGTAAATGCACCACATTCTCTGTATCCTTTCTTCAGTTGAGGGGCATCTAGGTTGCTTCCAGGTTCTGACTATTACAAATAATACTGCTATGAACGAGGTTGTGATGTCTTTGTTGTATGAATGTGCTTCTTTTGGGTATATGCCCAAGAGTGGGATTGTTGGATCTTGTGGTAGACTGAACAACTTCATCTTTAACTGAAAGTTTGTTTTAAAATATAACATGGGCTTTTCCATATCTAGAGAGCACAAGAGGAATTTCTTTTTCTGTTCATTTGTGTTGAGCTCAGAAGAAATTTCTTTTTCTATTCATGTTGTGTTCTGCTCTACCATGGTTTCAATACAGAATGTTGACAGCAATGAGCAATCTCTCACCCACAAACAGGCTTTCTGGTGATCAAAGCAAATGCAATTAGTACTAAGGACAGCTAGAGCTCTGTTAGAGGTTTAACTCAAAGACAGTGTTAGTTGCAAGGAAGAAGAACAGAGCAATCAGGCCTATTTCTTCTATAAGAATGAAAACTTCCTATGGGTAGAGAATCTATATGTATGGTTCATTGCTTTATTACTAGCACCAAGAATAACACATGATACTCCATAACTACTCCATAGAACATGGTAAATTAATAAAAGTTAGTCAGCAACAGGCTAGTAGTTTTCTGGATGACTTGACTTAGAGGATGAATAACAAATAATAAATGGATTCAATGGACACCCAAATACCAGTGTCTAAACATCTAAGAAAATAAAATGAGAAGTGAAGACTTAGAATGTAGAATAATGTATAGATACTTTATTATATGAATGTAAAAGAAACTACATAATTATTTATAAGGAAATTATTCCTATAATCAAACAAATTAATCTATCTACTATCTAATACAATCTTTTTAATGTGGCAAACAGCACATTAAATACATTTTCTTAGCAACTTCACTCATCATATATTGTTATTAATTATACCATATACAACCTTAAAATGAACTTCATTTGTTTTTTCACATTTAGACTTTGATTTCTTTGCTTTCAATTCATCTAATTAGTATTGACCTTTATTTTCATTTGTTTTTCTTTGGTTATCTAAACAAAAATGCATATTTTTCTTCTTTACAAACAACATAATACCTAAATTGAATATATTTTGTGCTATGAATTTTCAAAGCACATTAAATTCTTATCCTTTTTCTAAGAGGAATTAATGAACAATTCAAGCTGCCATGCTGGTCATAATACTGCCAACAGATTAAGTCACACAGCTGATTTAATTTCAGAAGTTAAAAAACTGGTATTTTAAAAGTCATATTGCCAGGTTTAAGTACTAAATATATCCCAGTATTAAAAAGAACTTCAAAATCATTATTTGACCATTTTGTATAAAATATACTTCTCATGAATTATTTTGGAAATAACACTGGGACGAGAAACCTTGTATTATTTAAGGCCAGCACCTCTTTCTCAAATAATGATCTGTAATCAGAGATGTTTAGATGTAGGAAGTGGAGGAAGCCTTTGGTTGAATGTGTGGTTTTTGACATGGGCAAAGGCACCAAAGTCACACAGACAAATAGGAGTGCCAAAGTTGTCTATTGTTGAGGCACTCGGGGATTGAAAATACTTTCTCTGGTTCCATCATGAATGCTGACAGTGCATGAAAAAACTATAAAGTGCATTTTGTTCCTCTATGATGACTGCAGACACCCCCACCCCACTGAAACCAGCTACCTAGATTGGATAATTTTGCCTCCTTTTAGTTGTTTCTAAAGTGGGTGTTCTCTAACACAGTATATCCCCCATCATAACAGCTTTTCTGTGCATCTGAATGTCTCTTATTCCTTTTTTCCCTCAGTTGTGTTAATCCCTGAAACCTTGCAGAGCACATGCAGGCATTTATATTTAAGTCATTCTATATCACAGTTTGAATATTTATAGCCCTCAAAGTTCATAAGTTTATATTGTAATCCCCAATGTGATAATAATTGGTAGTGAATCTTTTCAAGGCATTAATTCATGACCATTGAGCCAATATAAACATAAGTAGCAGTTTGAATGAGAATGTCCTCCACAGGCTCATGTGTTGCATGTTTGTTCCCATATTAGTAAAATGTTTGGGAAGGACTAAGAAGTGTTACCTTTTTCAAGTAGGTAGGACCTTCTTGGAGAAAGTGTGTTGTTGTGGGTAGGTGGGTTTTTGAGATTTCAAAATCCACTTGAGGCCCAGTCCTTCTCTACCTGCTGCCTGCAGATCATAATGCAAAACTCTCAGCTACTGGTCCAGTGCCATGCGTACTGACCACCAAGCTTCCTGCCACAATGATCTCAGACTAACCATTGGAGACTACAAGCAAGCCACAAATTAAATGCATATTTTAAAAGTTGTTTTGGTCAAGGTTTGTCCTCATAACAATAGTAACTATAACTAAGACACAAGATAGTACAAAAAACTGTATTATTATCATGACCATGCTGTTGTTTGGAGGAATAATTCTGGGACTTTGGGCTGAAAATGGTTAAAACATTTTAAGTGGGGCTTAATGGGCCATTCTAGTGGGAGCATGGAAGACAATAGTGCTGAGGGTGATTTGAATTATGGCACCAAAGAGGATTCAGAAGGGAATAGTATTAAAGACCATTATTGTGAATTCTTGGCAAAAATGTGGCTGATTTTGTCATTTTCTTAAATATGCTAGATGTTAAACTGAAGAGTTTCAGAGGAGATTTCAAGGAAGCCTAGTAATGAGTGTGTCACATGGTTATTAGTGATAACTCATGCTGATATAGTCAAAAAGGAACAAAAGGTACAAAAAAAGAAATAACAAATGTGCAGTTTGAGGACAAAAAGGAAACCAAGAAATATAATGTTGGAACAAAGTTCTGTGCGAAGGCAGATGAGAATCTTAAAGAGAGGACTGATACTGGATGAAATAAAGGGGTGGTGATCTCAGGGCAAGACTCCACCCAGACAAGCTTCTAAATTGTGAAAAGGAAACAAAAGAAAACATGAGCAGCAATGGAATGCTTATACAAATATAAATCAGGAAGGGGACTGAGGTTTAGCCACAAAGAGAAGCAAAACTTGTCAGCTTTGGCCACACAGTCCAGGGTTTAGAAATAATGCAGAAACGAAGATATGGAATATTCCTCTGCAGTTAAAGAAAGCTGCTGAGGCTAGGTATGTGGCAGCAGAGTCCCTGCTGATGGCCTGGAAAAGCCATTGTTTGAAGCTGTGAAGGGGAGGTCTGGATTGCTTTGGTAACCAAAATATCTTAGTGATGCCACACACAGCCCTGCTTATGCCAAGAGAAAACCAAAGACAAATCCAAATGAAATCAGTGCAAGTGTGCCAGAAACTCTTTTGAAAATGGAGGAACATGAATCTAGAGAATGTTGTAATTAAAAAAAAAAAAAAAGCAGCCTCTAAGAGAGAAAGGTGCCATGCAACAGAGTTGAAGCAGAGGGGATTTTGATAAGGGGAAAAGAATCCTAAAAAATGGAAAGGGGAGCTGGGAGACTGACCACTGGAGCAGTAGCAAAGAGGAAAGAGTGGGAGGGAGGCAGGAGGGGAAAAAGAGAGAGAGAGATGAGACAGAGAGATAGAGAGACACACAGAGAGAATAGGCAGAGGGAGAGAAAAAGAGAGGGATAGGAGGTGGGCAGGGCTCTTTTAAAAGTGAATAGGCACAGGTGGTATTCTTAGTGGCTGTAGCTGAGGGCATATCTTGTCAGAACTCCAAATGCAGGCCAGTATAAATGCCTAAAATACTAACAGGGAGACTTTTAAATAGCAAGCCAGAGCTGGAACCAGAGCCATAGCAAGAGGGAGAACTCAAATTGGAACCAAAGCCAAATACCGGATAGAGGCCAGAGTCAAAACCAGATCTAGGACCATCAGTGAGTCACATTGGAGCCAATACTCCATCCATTCTATAGACAATATTCTTTAGGAAAAATGGAAGGTAAGAAAGTTATGTTGCACTGCAGGGGAATTCCTAGTGATGAGGTAGAGTCCCGGGTACAGAGACAGGCATGGGAAAGATGTTATAGAGAATCCAGGAGTCAAAGGATCTACCACTGGATAATGTCTGTTGCTGAAGACAGTATTCTACCCTCAAAGGAAGTCTATGAATACAGCCTACTAACTTGAAACCAGTGTAGAAAAGACACATTTCACCTCACACCTGATACAACATATTCCTACAGAACATTGCTAACAGTCACACAAAAGAAGACCAATGACAGAAAAGTAAAAACAAAAAGAACAACGAACAAACCCTCTCACTGATATACAAAACCCAATGCAAAATAAAAGCAACAAATAAAAACAAAACTGTTTTTTTTCCAAAAACACCTACCAAACTCAGGAGTCATGATCCATTATAAGAATGAATTATATGACATTCCAGACAAAGAATTCAAAAGAATAATTTAAAATACAGTGAAATAAATGAAAGATGACATGAATAAATGCCTGAATGATGAAAGAAAAGTAATAAGAGCTGAAATGAAATTCAGTAAGGGATAGGATTACTGATGAAAAAGAAGCTAAACTTAAATTCTGGAGATGAAAAATTAATTAAATCAAATATAATGCCTCACCAAGAGACAAGATCTCAGATAACAGAATACCATGGGATCAAAACAAGATAAAAATGGAACATGAAGTACAGGATAATGATTGAATCAAAACAACTCATTATTAGAATGCATGAAATTTTTGAAACATGAGGAAACAATCAAATAAATTAGTTATGAGAATAGAAGGAGGTAAAGAATTCCATGCAAAAGGCACACATTTATTTTAAATGCAATTTTAGCAGAAAATGTTCAAGTATAAGGAAAGTGAGGTCTATTTGTGTACAAGAGGCACACAAAACATTAAATGGGAACAGAAATATGCTCCCAATGTCATGTTATACTTGAAATGTGTTATGCTTAATTACACAGAACAAAGAAAGTGTATCAAATGTAGAAAATAGAAAACAAGTCACATTTAAACCAAGCCTACCAGGATAATAGCTGCACTTGCAAGAGGAACTCTAAAACCCAGACAGGCTAAAAATGATATAGTTGGAGTTCTGAAAGACCACATTTTCCAACACAGATTGCTATTTAAAAAATGTCATGGAGAAAGACAAGCATTCCATCCTAAAATTGAGTTAAGTGAATTTAAGCCAGTTCTAGAGAGAATGGAGAATGATAAAATACTTGAGAGATTACAGAAAGAAATATATTAGAATAATAGTTTAGCAAGAAAGGTTAAGGAAAGTAATAAAACAAACAAACCATTCAAACATAGGAAACAAAATATAGTAATTAATATAAACCTTCAAATAATAACTTTGGGCTTCAAAGGTTTTAGTTTCGCAACCATTAGTCACAAGATCCACTTATTTTCATACTCCAAGAAACACACCTCACTTCAAAGATAGAAAGGTAGAAAAAGGTATTCCAATAAAAGGAAACTTAGACAGAGCTAGATGTTGCTACTCTAGTATCTCACAAACTAGACTCACACCAAAAGTAGTCAGAAGAAAAGAAAAAAAAAAAAAACTAATCCATTCATTTGCAATAACTGATCACACCATCAAGAAGGCATTACAGCTATAAACATATATGCACCAAAATAGGTATGGATAATTTTATTTTTAGAATTCTACTAGATTTAAGTCATGGAATAATCGCAAAAGAGTATTCATGACGATTTCAAAACCATAGTCTCACACAACATGCATAGTCGCTAATCAAAATTTAACAAGAAAGCATTGGAGTTAAATGAATCATAGATCAAATGGATGTAGCCAACACCTATAATATTTTCATTTCAAATACTGAGGAATATCTATTTTGTTCTCAGCAACCCATTCAAATTTATCTAAAGTAGAGTATATATTAGGACACAAAACTAGTCTCAAGAAATACAATAAATATGAAGTAACTGCCTGTATTCTATCATATCATGATAGAATAAATCTAGAACTCTGGAGTAAGGGGAACTTCAAAAGCTACACAAACTCCCAGGGATTAAACAGAACACTATTTGTAACAACTTATACTGATTGACTGCCAAACTGACAGGTTCTAGTATTATCTAGTAGACAAGCTTCAAGGCACTTCTATGAAGAAGATATAAATTATTGGCATAGGGAAAATAAGCTTTTGGTTGATATCATTCCATAGGCTGAAGTCTTTATCCATATGATAAGAATTAGGCAAGCTGAGCACCACAAAGTCACGGTAAGAAAACAAACAAAAACATGTGGTACTGGCAGAGAAGCAAGTGTGCCTATCAGTGGAATACCACAGAGAACCCAGTCAGAAGGTCTTGCAGGACCTGATCTTTTACATGTCAAAGATTTTTATAAAATAAACAAATACTGGAGAAAAGACAGCATCTTCAACAAGTAGTGCTGGAAATTTTGATATTTTCATGTGAAGTATGGAATTAGCTCTGTATATCTCATTCCACAAAAGGATCTACTATAAGTGGTCAAAGACCTGCATGTAAGCCTGAAGTTGCTAAAGCATGAAGAAGGGAAAATATTACAAAGTCTACGAATATGTAAGGATGCTCTAAATAGTACTATAGTCACCAGGAAATAAAACAACAATTAACAAATGGGACCTCATGTATTATAAGTCTCTGGCCAGGAAAGGAGAAAGTGAATTGACTAAAGAGACAGCTTACCAGATGAGAGAAATGCATTACCAGCTATGTGATGGAAGCTTAATATTCAGAATATAAGGAAAACTAAATAATTAAGCAAGAAAGAAAACAATAGTGTAAGGATGCTCTAAATAGTACTATAGTCACCAGGAAATAAAACAACAATTAACAAATGGGACCTCATGTATTATAAGTCTCTGGCCAGGAAAGGAGAAAGTGAATTGACTAAAGAGACAGCTTACCAGATGAGAGAAATGCATTACCAGCTATGTGATGGAAGCTTAATATTCAGAATATAAGGAAAACTAAATAATTAAGCAAGAAAGAAAACAATAAAAGCTTAATTCCGGCCCCCACAGAGTGCAGAGGTGAGCTGCTTCCACCCCTGTCTTGGGCCAAACTTCTGCCTGCCTACTCTGGGAACTCCAGCCCCTGGGGTCTGCAGGCAGATTGAATTGGCCCCTGAGAACCAAGCAACCCTGACTCTGCTAAGATTGATGGGCTATTCTGGCCTTGCAGAGGCAGATTGAATCAGCCCGTGAGGACCAAGCAACCCAGAGTCTGCTGACATCTGTACCCTAGTTCCACTCTTGCCCACCTAGAGAGCCAGTGCAGACCTGCCTATACCCACCTTGAGACCCATCAGAGGATTGAAGCCAATTGCACCCACCTGAAGAGAACCCCTGACCCATACACACCAGGAAAGGAGGAGACACTACCTGCACCCAACTGGAAGAAGAGATGGGAAGACAACAATATAAGAATACATCCAACAACAGGAAAACCAATATGACAACACAAGAGTCTAGGGACTCTACACCAGCAAGACCTGAACATCTCAACACAGATGAAGCAGAAGAGAGTAACCTTAAAAACAACTTCATGAAGATGATAGAGACCCTAAGAGAAAATCAGAAAATCCTTCAGAGAAATAGAAGAAACAATGCAAGCAATCAAGGAAAGCCAAGAAAATACAATTAAAGAGCTGAAGGAAACAGTTCAGGGCCTGAAAACTGAAATAGAGACAATAAAGAAAACAGAAACTGAGAGAATGCTGGAAGTGGAAAAGCAGAGTAAACAATCAGGAACCACAGATACAAGCATAACCAACAGAATACAAGAGATAGAAGACAGAATCTCAGACACTGAAGATAGACTAGAGGTAATAAATTCATCAAGCAAAGAAGCTCTTAAGTCCAACAAATCTGTAACACAAAATATCTAGGAAATATGGGACACCGTAAAAGACCAAACCAAAGGATGATAGGTATAGAAGCAGGTGAAGAAACCCAACTCAAAGGTGCAGAAAACATATTCAACAAAATCATAGAAGAAAACTTTCCCAAACTAAAGAAAACATGCCAAAGAAAGTACAAGAAGCCTACAGAACACCAAATAGTACCACAAAAGAAAGTCCCCTCATCACATCATAATTAAAACACAAAACATGCAGAATAAAGAATATTAAGAGCAGTAAAGGAAAAAAGCCAAGTAACATATAAAGGCAAGCCTATCAGATTACACCAGACTTCTCCATGGAAACTCTGAAAGCCAGAAGGACATGGATAGATAATTCTAGAAACTCTAAGAGAACATGGATGCCAGCCCAGACTACTATACCAAGCAAAGCTTTCAATCTCTTTTAATGGAGAAAATAAGATATTACACCACAAAACCAGATTTAAACAATATGTAACCACTAACCCAGCCTTCAGAATATACTGCAAGGAAAGCTCCAAACTAAGGGAATTAACTACTCTCACAAAAACATAGGCAATAGATAATCCCACTTTACAAAGGCCCAAAAGAAAAAGCAGGGTAAATCCACATTCATTACCACTACCAACAATAAATTAAAAACAAACAAGAATAAACCTCAATGGCCCTTAATTTCCCTCAATATTAATGGTATTAACTCACCTATAAAAAAGACACAGACTAACAGATTGGATACAAAGACAGAATCCATCATTCTGCTGCATATAAGAAACACACCAAATTCAAAGACAGCTATTACCTCAGAGTAAAGGGGTAGGATAAGATATTCCAATCAAATGGACCCAAGAAATGAGCTGGGGTATCTATCCTAGTATCTAACAAGTTAGACTTAAACTAAAATCAATTAATAGAGATAAAGAAGGTCATTTCATATTCATCACAGGAAAAATCCATCAGGAAGAAGTCTCAATTCTAAACATCTATGCCCCAAATACAAAGGCATCAACATTCATACAAGAAACATTATTAAAACTCAAATCATAAATAAGACCTCACACAGTTATAATGGGAAACTTCAACACCCCACTCTCACCATTGGACAGGAACACCAGACAGAACCTTAACAAAGAGACAAAGGAACTAACAGAAGTTATGACAAAATTGGGATTAACAGACATCTATAGAACTTTCCATCCAAACACAAAAGAATATACTTTCTTTCAACATCACATGGAACCTTCTCAAAAATCAACCACATACTCAGCAACATAGCAAACCTCAACAGGTACAAAAAAAAATGGAATAACCCCCTGTGTCTTATCAGACCACCATGCTTTAAAGTTAGAATTCAAAAACAACACAAATTGCAGAAAATATACCAACTAATGGAAATTGAACAACATTCAATTGCACCATTCCTGGGTCAAGGAAGAAGTAAAGAAAGAAATTAAAGACTTCTTAGAATTCAATGAAAAGAAGACACAACATACCAAAACTTATAGGATACTTTGAAAGAAGTACTAAGAGGAAAGTTCATAACTCTAAGTGCTCACATGTAGAAACTATACAATAGTCACACCAAAGAGTTGACATCACAGCTGAAAGCTCTAGAACAAATGGAAGCAAATTCACCAGATGATGCCAGGATATAATCAAACTAGAGGACAGAAATCAATAAAGTCGAAACAAAAAAATTCAAAGAATCAATATAAAAAAGAATTGGTTCTTCAAGAAAATCAACAAGATAGACAAACCTTTATCCAAGCTAAACAAAAGGCATAGAGAGAATGTGCTAATTAACAAAATCAGAATGAAAAGGGGTCCATAACAACGGACACTGATAAAATCCAGACAATCTTCAGGTCATACTTTAAAAATCTGTACTCCATAAAATTTGAAAATTTAAAGGAAATGGACAATTTTCTGGACAGATATCACTTACCAAAATTGAATAAAAAACAGATAAGCAACTTAAACAGACCTATAACATGCCATTGTTGTTTGTTATTGTTATTGCTAATGTTGTTTTTCTCATTTGCAGTACTGATGATCAAACACATAGCCTTGTGCATTCAAGATGAGTGAGTATACAATCATTGACCTGTATCTCCATGCTCTTTAATTCTACTCTGTCTTCTAGCCCTTAGAACAAATCTTCATTAGTTAGCTGTCTTCCCAATCTTACCCACATTTTGTTTATCTGTTACATTCTATGGATCATATTTAAGTCCTGAAAACCCTAAAATTTTATGGAAATCCTTTGGTTCACTACTTTGAGGAAAGTATATTTACAAACTTTTAAGTGATATTATAAAGAAAACAATCTGTGTCAGCTATCTCAAAAATTTCAATCCTCAGTTCTGGGAATCTCACATATATCTTCTATTTGGTATCTTTTCTTCAACAACAGTATAAGTATAAGAACACTGTATTATGCTTTTTATTTTTGGTTGCTTTTATTGTATTTTATTTTAACTCATAGTTCTATATATTATCATTTGACTAAACTGGAAATGAAATGAGCATATGTAATTTGGAGGCATCTAAGGAGCACTACATATTGACTTAGTTGGTTTTAGTAGATGTGAGTGATAAAATATATTATGACTTACAAATTCATTTATTTGTAAAATGAACTTGCAAATGCCTTATAACTGGTAACTTTTAAGATTTGGTGGTTAAAGACCTGGGGAAATGGCTCAAAAAAATTAAGAACATGTATTGCTCTTGCAGAGAACCCAAGCTCAGTTCCTAGAACCATCATCGGGCGGCTTATAACACTTCAAATTCCAGTAGAGGATCTGATGCCCTCTTTTGGCATTTGAGCACACAAATGTGCACACATGTGCACACATGTGCACACACACACATACACACACACACACACACACAAACACACACAATTAAAAATAAAGTATAAATGTAAAAAATATCTACTTTGGTATAATGAAAAAGTTTCATTCTGTTGGTAGGAGACAGCAGGTCAAAGAGCAATTAAAGATAGACCTGGGCTGTGGCATTGGATTCTGCTCAACACATAAAGGCCGCCACTCTTGCTAGCAGTGCATTATGGTCTAGTGAAGCAATAACCTTCAAAGACTGCAGTTATGAAGGTGAGGTGAATTCCAAATTCTAGAGATTTTTCTAGCAATGTGTTAGAATTATGTTGTATATCCAGAGAAATAAAGAGCATTCATAGAGTGAGGGAGCAGTCAGTATCAAGAGCAATATCAGAAACTGTAGTAAGAACAAGAGCCACTCTGTACCCATAGTCAGAGGAGACCAGATATCCATCAAGGCCAACACACATAGATCTAATCATGTGTGGAGAGCTGCGATGCACCCCGCCTTAAAGATGGCACCGGTTTCTGCCTTCCACCATCCCGAGGGGAGCCCTCTCTGGAATAAACAACTCCTTATTTGGCTTGGTCTAAGATTCAAACTTGCATCAGCAAATGCGAGCCTATCTGCCTTAGCCACGTGGCGTTCTGGGGTTGGCTGGCAAGAGTGCTTTCAAGCTGTGGGCTGGCTTTCCCCGGGGTCAGAAGATTGTTTAAGTTTTCTGAGTAAACTGCTTAAGGAAGAGTCTCAGCGTTGTGTCTTCCTTGCTGGTCAAGGCGGTCGCGACAAGTGGTGGCCCGTACGGGGAATTCCTCCTCTGAAGAGACTCAGAACCTTCTGCAGCCAGGGCAGTGCACTGGTAAGTCCCAGGTAAGAGGGATAAAATTAAGGGCCCGTGAAGAGGGCAGACATCTACGGACGGCGACTAGAGTGGTGATGAAGTTTTCCTTTCTCTGTAGATAACTAAATATGGGCGTGTCGATCTCGCACCCATTTTTTGTGGCCCTAAATGAGTTGCTTCACTCAAAGGGCTTAAAACTAAAACGAAGCACCCTAGATAATTTTTTTAGAGCAGGTGGACATAATAGCACCCTGGTTTGCAAACACTGGACAGCTTACAGTCCCTTCATGGGAAAAATTGGGGAGGGACCTAGATTTTGTTTGGGAACAAGGGGAACTGAAGCATGGTGTCCGTCCAGTCTGGAGATTAGTGAGAGGCTGCCTGGAGGACAAGAGATGCAGTGAGGCAGTTGGACAGGGACAGGCCACTCTTGACTCCCTTCAGGAGGAGCGATCCGAGAAAGCTAACAGTGAGAAAATCTACCCGAGTCTTAAGGAATTGGAGGAGACAGAATCCTCCAGTTCCGAGGGGGACACAGAGGATGAAGAGGAACTCCAAGCACTGATAAAGCAGCTAGAGAGAACCAAAGTAAAAAGGATAAAAGGGACACAGGAGAAGCCCAAGTTCAAAAGGTCCCTCAAGCTTGAAAATGAAAGGGAAACCCCAGATGAAACCTTTCCGCGCTGCCTCCTTACAATATGACAGAAGGAGATGGTGGGGGCGGTGGCGAAGGAGCCTCACACTGCCCTCAGGTCTGGCGGGAAGTTCGCTCCGAGTTGCGCCTCGCTTGCCAGGTATTCTTAGACTCACAGGGGCAGAGGTATCACGAGCCTTTAGACTTTAAAACTATCAAGGCCCTAGCAGAGTCGGTGAGGACTTATGGCATTACTGCATCCTTCACTGTGGCTCTGGTTGAGTCCCTTGCCAGGCTTTGTATGGATGTATAATGCAGGGGTTTTCCCACGCCTTTTTACCACCAATTGAAGTTTAAAAGATTATCTCAGTTTCTATTACAGAATTGGTCATCCGAGTTTGAAGACACCATGAGAGAACTCAGGATGGCTATCGTGCATGTGAATTCCACCTGAATAGACCTATCCCTTGCGAGGGGCCTGACTTCCTGGTTCAGGAATGGATCATTTGAAAGAGTGGGCAGGCATCGGAGCCTTAGCAGGCCTCTTGATTATGGTCTCCCTGGTCTGCCTGTGGTGTATATGCAGGATTAGGGCTACACAAAAGAGCGATGCAGCTATGATTATTCAAGCCTTTACTGCCATAGAGGCAGGGCAGTCTCCCCAGGCCTGGTTGGCCACTATTAAGAACTAAAATGCTCTCTTAAATGGGGTGCGAGGCTAAGCACTGCACGAGGGTTTGCTTGTATGCGGCTAGGCTGCCCTCGGAAGACAAGCCCGATTGCATGAAGGTTGTACCCAAGATCCTTCCCCTGGGAAAATAGGTACGGGATGGGTTTGGGTCACTGCAGGCGTAGAGTTTGTGGGTGTCACCAGTACATTATCCCATGTTTGCACACCGGGGATCGGGCCTCTATCTTCACCCACTCTGTTTTTTAATAAAGAAGGGGGAACTGTGGAGAGCTGCAATGCGCTGTGCCTTAAAGATGGTGCTGGTTTCTGCCTTCCACCATCCCGAGGGTGAGCACTCTCTGGATTAAACAACTCCTTATTTGGCTTGGTCTAAGATTCAAACTTGCATCAGCAAATGCGAGCCTATCCGCCTTAGTCACATGGCATTTTGGGGTTGGCTGGCAAGAGTGCTTTTAAGCTGTGGGCTGGCTTTCCCCGGGGTCAGAAGATTGTTTAAGTTTCTGAGTAAACTGCTTAAGGAAGTGTCTCAGCGTTGCATCTTCCTTGCTGGTCGAGGTGGTCGTGACAATCATGTGTCTTCCATTTTTTGTTTATTCCCTCATTATATTCTTTTTTATTAGTTCAAATTAGGAAAAAGCTTACTTCACATGTCAATCCCTTCTTCCTCTCTATCCCTCCACCCAACCCCCCACAAGCCCCCTACCTCATCCCCCCCTGCTCCTCAGGGAGGGTAAAGCCCTCCATGGGGTTCCCCAAAGTCCTCATATCATCCTGAGCAGGGCCTAAGCCCTCCCCGATGTATCCAGGCTGAGAGAGCATCCCTCCATGTGGGATGGGCTCTCAAAGTCCCTTCTTGTAAAAAAAAATTTTTTTAATTACTTTTCTAAATGGTCTTTTTCCTATGAACAAACTTGTTCCATCCTGCCTCCTAAGATATAGCTTGTCAAATAATAATTAACATTTTAATTTATCACTGAGGAGTATCTTATGTCATTTTAATTCCTTCAGAGTCATGGTACATATCCCCACCAAGTCAATGAGTAAACTGTTCATGTGTGATTTGGGTTACAATTAAAACCTTTTTCTTTTCATGTTTTAGGAATCTTTCCTTCCTGTACAGCAAACTGGATTTCATTTTACCAATGTGTCTATTTAATCAAAGCAGGCAGCTGAAGGAACAAACCACTTCGAGCTGAACACTTTGTCTTATTTGTAATAGTGAGTGGATTTGTTTTAATCATTCTCCTTTGTAAGACTCTGAACTCTCCACATAAAACAAAGCACATTTTTTCTAAAATTTCTAAACTAGTTCATTAATGACCTATCATAAGCCTTACATCTGCAGAAATCTTAGAAATTTCATTTTTCCTTGCACCTTATTAATAATACGAAAAGCTAAATCACCTGAGATATTATTTTTTGCAATAGGATCTAACTGACAAATTGCTGGCAAAATGCTTATTTTTGACAAGATTTGTTTACAATTTAGTTCTCTGCAGAATAAAAATACAGTTTATACCTCAAGGACTGGCACACACACAAAAAAAAAACCTCAGTAAATTGTGATGGTATAAAACTATTGTCATGGTTTAGCTATTAAATGTCCTTTATAGGTTCATATGTTAACATGGAATCCCTACCTAGTGGCACTATTTTGAATATGATATGCAGGAAAAGTTAGGAGATGGACTCCAGTTGAAGGAAGTAAGTTGCCAGAAATATGCCTTTGATTCCCAGTCACCTACTCTCTCTCTCTCTCTCTCTCTCTCTCTCTCTCTCTCTCTCTCTCTCTCTCTCTCATCTATCTATCACTCTAACTCTCTGTCTGTGTTTTGCCCATCCTTCCTACCTACCCCCATCCTTCATGTTTTCAGTAAACCCCCACTGTCACAACATCTTGCTTATATGATTAACTGTTTTATTATTGGCTTAGAAATAATGAACCGAAACTCTTGACATGGTGAGATAAAATAAATATCACCTCACTTTGTCTTAACTTCAGGATATCTTCTGAAGGGTTGTGCTAGGTGATGAGTGATCTAATAGAATGATTCAAGAAATAAGGGTAACATAACTGCCATTTATGTCTCATAGAAAAAAATTTCCATGCCAACTCAGCAGGTAAAATTGAAAAGAACAGGAACTTAGTAGTTAGTGATGTACTTAACATTAGTTGTATCTCACCTATCAGAGAGAAAGTTCTTAGAGCAATGGTTCTCAATCTTCCTAATGCTGTGACCCTTTAATACAGTTTCTGGTGTTACAATGACCCCAACTCATAAAATTATTTTGTTGCTACTTCATAACTAATTTTGTCCCTGTTATGAATCATAATGTAAATATCAAATATGCAGGATATCTGAAATGTGACCTCCAAAGAGGTCACAACCTATGTTATCCCAGAATAACGTGCAATTGAAATTTATAAAAAGAATTCTCTAAGTAAACGCTTAAAATATTTTTTCTCAGATTATTAAGTGAAAATGCTACTTCTGAAAGAAAGAATATTTTGAATATACAAAATATTATAAATCAAAATGATACATTTTAGTTATTGATACCTGTTTAGGAAGCAATGTCTGAATTTTTAAAGCTGTCTGGTAATATATATATGTGTATATATATTATGTGTATATATAATATATATGTATGTGTGTGTGTGTGTATATATATATATATATATATATATATTCTACCTTCTGAGGCTGATCAATTACTAACATGTTTACATGCTTAGAGTATCGTAAATACAACTAGTAAATATTAATTATTAGTGCTATGCATTAAGTTACATGTAATAATGTTTCATTTTAATATATATCAATGGGAAACATCATTAAACCAATTGTTCCTATCATTTAAACACAGTTCTGTGTATTTTCCCAGAAAACAACCAAGGTTTGAAAGAAAGATCACAGGTGCTTAACACAGAAGACTATAGAAAAGTATGTTGCCTATTTTACAGAGTTGGTAACAGGTGACAGTAATGCCCTAGGAAGTAATCAATAGCAGCCATGAGTTGAATTCATCACTAAGGAAACCTTAGTTGATTAAGTTGATCAGCTTTCCCTTAAGAATGTAATTTACATCTCCTAATTCAATAACAAAGGACAAAATTGATTCAGTCCAGCATAGCTCATACCATACACTCTGCATTGTTCAGTGTCTTCCAGGCTCCTGTGCACCTAGGAAACTAGCTTCAAGGCCAAGAAAAGATGTAGTAAATCTCCACAGTTCACTCTGAATTACAATTTTGTATCTGCTATTTAGTAGTGGTATGGAACAATTCATTTCATCTTGCTTTGCCTCAGTATCTTCACTAAAATAATGCAAGACATCATACCTACCTTCTGAGGTTGATGAATTACTAACATGCTTAGAGCATAAATACAACTAGTAAATATTAATTATTAGTGTTATGCATTAAGTTGCATGTGATAATGTTTCATTTTTTACTATCATAATAATAAAATTACACTAAATTCTTTCTATCATATAATTGATACTTTCTTTCACAAAATGTGTTCTGGCTTTTCTAGTGCATAAGTTTTCTTCTTGAACATGTAACAAATAATATATTCTATGATACTTTGTTTTTAAGTTCTTTTATGGTTGAACAAATCTAGAATTATCTAAGGGATAAGTCAAGATCTGATAATTCTGGGCATGCCCATTATAGAGTTTCTAGACTGAACACTTTTGGGTGTTAAAGTATTAACTATTTTCATTATACAATAGTACACAGTCATTTACAAAACTGATTTTCTAATTCTGGATATATTTTCCTTATAGACAATACTAAAAAAGTAATAAAATGATGGTTTTTGTCAGATACAATATAGTTTATCATGCTTATATATTTCTAATTGAAGTTATTGCATCTAAACTTTTGATTACATTTCTTCCTTTTGTTCAGAATAGTTGGTTGAGCAAACTTTATTTCTACTTTTTAAAATTTATCTATGATTTCCTCTTTTTTGGAATCTCAGTTAGCTAATGAATTATTCTAAAATATGTATTTGGCTTCTCTTCCTTTTCCTATTTCTCACATTTAAAATAAGCAATTTCAAATATATGATCAATTTTACATGATGTATTTGTAAGGGTTAATTTCCTTTTATTGTTTTTAGATCTTCATTACATTGACCCTGCTAGAGAATTAGTGTAAAGTAACAATAGATGATTAAGCCAGCCAGATCCTACCATGAATGGGAAAGGACCTCATGAAGTCCCAAACAAAGTTAAGAAGCTATTGGCAAACTGTTGGTTGCCAGGGTAGATAGAGTGAGTGTACTTCGTGAATGCATTCCTTATGGATTGTCTACCCATGTTTCAGTAGCATATTCTACATCCAAGTACTTACAGGCAGCACTGAACAGATTCAAAGGAAAAGTGGAGAGGAATACAGGGCAGGAATTGGAAGGAAAGGAATAGGGTAATGGAGTTGATGAAAACATATTGTTTGTATGCACAAAATTCTCAAACAATAAAAGTGAGGATAAAAGGTGAAGAGCAAATAAAGTTATAATTGGAAAATATTAGAATAACTCCTTTGGGTTCCAGAGAAGAAATGAAAAGTAATCTTACTGTGGCAACTTAGCATAATGTCTACGGGGGGGGGGGGGTTCCTGTGCAATTTGTGAAATGTCTTTAAAAACTCTGAATATGACCCATATATCTTACAGATAGCACTGGTAAACTATTAGTGTAAAAATAAAGTAGCTTATTCACTTCCCATCTGTGTAAAGATACATACAATTATTAATTTATAATAATGGTTCCCATTCTGAAATTACACAAGTAATGTATCAAAACTTTGGATTTTTAGTGTAATTTGGCCTTGTAATTATGTTGCTTTCTGATAACAAATTTTTCTAACCCATGATTTTGTGTATTTAAGTACAACTTGGGGTCTAGGAGTATGACCATAAACAATTTACTTTCTTAATACCCTGACTTTCTTCAATGATGGACAACAATGTGGAACAAGATGGACAACAATATGGTCATACTCCCTATGGAGTATGACCATAAATAATTTACTTTCCCGTGCTTTGGGTCATGGTGATTGATCACAACCATCGAACAAATAGTAGGTTATTGCTGAAATGTCTGAACATGTGCTTTACGGAGGACTGTGGGAGAACTCAAATGTTCACTATTGAATGCTGAGATGTCAGAGGGCTGTTGGGTAGGAGCTTGGAAGATAAGAATGTTGAGGGCAATGCAGACAATGGAGGCCTGGCTTATGAAGTTTCAGAGGGAAGTTTTAAGAATTTATCTAGTCCATTTGTTATTTGAAATTAAGATCCCATGGTTCTGGTTAGCTGGGGTTGAATAACTAGCTATGATTAACAAGACATCAGATCTTCTGAAGTAATAGCATTGTTTTGAGGGGATACTTGATGCTGGGCAGCTGGAGCTGAGAAATTCCTGGTGATCAAGAGACCAGCAACTCCCGCCCCCACTCAGGGAAGAGGTGAGATTTGGTTCCTGCCTTCCACTTGTCCATTCTGGGAACTCCTGTCCTTGGGTCTGCAGACAGGTCAACTCAGCCCCTTGAGGACCAAGCAACCTCAACTCTGCTGACATCTCTGTGCTAGTCCCGCTCCCACTCAGCTGCAAAGGGAGTGCCTCAGACCTGCCTGCACCCATTGTGAGAGCCATCAGAGTATTGGACCCTCTTTCACCCACAAGAAGAGAACCTTGGACCAGTTCACACCAGGAGAGAAAGAGACACCACCTGCAC
Organism: Cricetulus griseus; assembly: GCF_003668045.3. Classification (NCBI taxonomy): domain Eukaryota; kingdom Metazoa; phylum Chordata; class Mammalia; order Rodentia; family Cricetidae; genus Cricetulus; species Cricetulus griseus. Next base: position 6,513,343 of record NC_048600.1, on the reverse strand, counting down.
CCACTGGAATAAGAGATGGGAAGACGACAATATAAGAAAACATCCAACAACAGAAAAACCAGTATGACACCACCAGAGTTTAGGGATCTACATCAGCAAGAACTGAACATCCAAACACAGATGAAGCAGAAGATAACATGCTTAAAACCAACATCTTGAAGATGACAGAGACCCTAAGAGAGGAAATGAGAAAATCCTTCAAAGAAATGGAAGAAAAGACAAACCAAAAATTGCAAAAAAAAGAAAAAAGAAAAAGAAAAAGAGAGAAAGAAATTCAAACAGTGAAAGGTTTGAAAGCTGAGTTAGAGATCAAAAACAAAACAAAACAAAATAAAAAACAAAAACCAAAAAAAAAAAAAAAACCCACAGTCTGAGGGAATGCTGGAATTAGAAAAGATGAGGAAATGATCAGGAATTACAGATGCAAGCATACCCATCAGAATGCAAGAGATGGAAGATAGAATCTCAGGCATTGAAGATACACTATGAGAAATAGATTCATCCACCAAAGAAAATCAGCCCTCTGTCAGATATGGTTTTGGTGAAGGTCTTTTCCCATTCTGTAGGCTGTTGTTTTGTCTTCCTGACTGTGTCCTTTGCCTTATAAAAGCTTCTCAGTGTGTTGTTTGTAATAGTCAGAACATAGAAGCAACCTAGATGCCCCTCAACTGAAATGGATAGTGAAATTGTAGTACATTTACACAATGGTGTACTTCTCAGCAAGGGGAAAAATGGGATCTTGAAATTCACAGGCAAATGGATGGAACTAGAAGAAACCATTTTGATCGAGGTAACCCAGTTACAAAATGATAAACAAGATATGTACTCACTCATATATGGATTTTAGACATAGAGCAAATGATTACCAGCCTACAATCCACAACATCAGAGAAGCTAGGAAACAAGGAGGACTCTAAGAAAGACATGTATGGGCCCCAGGGAAGGGGAAAGGGACAAGATCTCCCGAGAAAACTGGGAGAATGAGGGGAGAGGAGAGAGAATTAGGAGAGTGAGAAGTGAAGAAGAGGCAGGGTGAGGAGGACACGAAAGAGCAAGACAGTTGAGTAGGGGGAATAATAAAGGGGAGCAAGATATGTGATACCATAATAGAGGGAGCCATTATAGGTTTAAAGAGAAATCAGGCACTAGGGAAATGTCTGGAGATCTACAAAGATGAGAGCAGCTAACAATCTAAGCAACAAAGGAGAGGCTACCTTAAATGCTCTCCCCTGATAATGAGATTGATGACTAACATATATGCCATCCTATCGCCTTCATCCAGTAGCTGGTGGAAGTGGAAGCAGACACCACAGCTAAATACTGAACTGAACTGGAATCCAGTTGCAGAGAAGGAGAAGTGATGAGCAAAGTGGACAAGACCAGGCTGGTGAAACCCACAGAAACAGCTGACCTGAATAAGGGGGAACTCTTGGTCTCTAAACTGATAGCTGGGAAAGCAAAATGGGACCGATCCAAAGCCCATGAAAATGGGTGTCAGTGAGGAGGCCTCAGAAATTTTGGAGCCCTCTTGTAGTAGATCAGTACTTATCCCTAAGATAGGAATAGACTTTGTGAGCCCATCCCAAATAGAGGGACACTCCCTGAGCCTAGACACAAGGGGTTAGGACTAGGTCCTTTCCCAGAGGATATGGCAGACTCAAAGATTCCCCCATGGAAGCCCTTACCCTCCCTGGGGAGTCGAAAGGGTATGGAATAGGTAGGGTGTTAGTGGGGGGGGCGAAGGGGAAGAGGTCAGGGAGAGGAAACTGGGAGTGACATGTAAAACAATCTTATTTCTAATTTAAATTAAAAAATGTAAAAAATGGAAGAAAAAGAGACCAGCATCACTGAGGTAAAATCCTTTGGGAAATGTTTCCTGAGAGTCAGCATACAGAAGATGGGTTCTACGAATGGCCAGGTTGTATTTTGTGCTGACAGCCTAACTTGTAAGTGTAAGAGTCATCCAGGTTGTGCTGGTTTGAATGTATGAAGGGATTATGGAGAGTGAGTGTCTACAGTCTGGTGCTGCACATCAGGGCTGGAATCTTTGAAGAAAGGCTATCAGGGAAAGTGCACAGGAGATTACTTCATGAACATAACCATAATAGCACAGACACTGAGATCAACAATCAATAAATGGAACTCCTGAAACTGAGAAAATTCTGTAAGGCAAAGGACACAGTAACAAGAAAAACTGAAGCCCACAGAAAGGGAAAAGATCTTCACCAACCCCACATCTGACAGAAGGCTGATTTCCAATTTGTACAAAGAAATCAAGAAGCAAGTCACCAAAACACAAAATAATCCAATTAAAAAGTACAGAGATAGAGAATTCTCAATAAAGGAATCTAAAATGGCTGAAAGACACTTAAAAAATTGCTCAACATCCTTAGTCATCAGGGAAATGCAAATCAAAAAAACTCTGAGATACCATCTTACAGTGGCCAGAATGGCTAAAATCAAAAATACCAATGACAGTTTATGCGGAAGAAGATGTGGGGAAAGAGGTAAACTCCTCCAATGCTGGTAGACGTGCAAACTTGTACAGCCACTTTGGAAATCAGTGTGGTAGTTTCTCAGGAAAATGAGAATAAATCTACCTCAAGACCCAGCAATTCCTCTCTTGGGCATATACCCAAATGATGAACATTCATACAACAAGGACATCTGTTCAACTATGTTCATAGCATAATGAACCAGAACCTGGAAGAAACCTAGATGCCCCTCAACCAAAGAATGGTTGGAGAAAATGTGGTGCATTTTTACAATGGAGTATTACTCACAGGGAAAAAGCAAAGAAACCTTGAAATTCTCAGGCAAATAGATGGAACGTTAAGAAACCATCCTGAGTGAGGTAACCCAGTCACAAAAGCCAAATATGTATTCACTCATATATGGATTTTAGACATAGAGCAAAGGACTACCAACCTACAATCCATGCCTCCAGAGAAGTTAGTAAACATGGAGACCCTAAGAGAGACACACATGGCCCCTGGAGATAGACAAAGGGACAAGATCTCCTGAGCAAATTGGGAGCATGTGGGGGAGTGGGAGAGAGGTAGGAAAAAGAGAAGGGGAAAAGAGGAGGTGGGACAAGTACATGAGGAATTAGGAACACTGAGTCAGGGGAAGAACTGAGGAGAGCAAGAGATACCTTAATAGAGGGAGCCATTATAGATTTAAAGAGAAATCAGGCACTAGGGAAATGTCCAGAGGTCCATAAGGATGATCCCAGCTAAGTATCTAAGCAATAGTGGAGAGGCTACCTTAAATGCTCTTTCCCCACAATAAGATTGATGATTACCTTAAATGTCATCCTAGACCCTTCATCCAGTAGCTGATGGAAGCAGAAGCAGACACCCACTGCTAAGCACTGAGGCAAACTCCTGGAATCCAGTTGTAGAGAGGGAGGTGTGCTAAGCAAAGGAGTGGAGGGGAGTGGGAGTTAGGAGAAAGAAGGGAAGAAGAGGAGGGGAGAGGAGGACATTAGGGATCAGATTGAGTGAGCAGAAAAATAGAGAACAAGAAAAGAAATAGCTTAATAGAGGGAGCCATTATAGGTATAAAGAGAAATCTGGAACTAGGGAAATGTCCAGAGATCTACAAAAATGACCCCAAATCACAATCATTGTAATAGTGGAGAGGCTACCTTAAATGCCCTTGCCTGATGATAAGATTGATGACTACCTTATATGCCATCCTAGAGCCTTCATCTGTGGCTGACGGAAGCAGAAGAAGACACCAACAGCTGAACACTGAGCAGAACTCCAGGAATCCAGTTGCAGAGAGGGAGGAGTGATGAGCAAAGGGGTCAAAAACTAGGCTGGAGAAACCCACAGAAACAGATGACCTGAACAAGGGGATCCCCATAGACCCCAGACTGACAGCTGAGAAACCAGCTTAGCACTGTTGCAGATCCCCTGCAATCTGGTGTCACTTAGGAGGCCTGGGCAATCTAAGGGGCTGTGGTAGTGCATCAGTATTTATCTGCAGTATAAGAATGGATTTTGGGAGCCCATTCCGCATAGAGGGAAACTCTCTCAGCCTAGACACATGGGTGAGAGCCTAGGCCCTCTTCCAAGTGATACCCAGACTTTGAAGATTCCCCCACGGAAGTCCTCACCCTCCCTGTGGAGCAGAAAGGGAATGGGATTGGTGGTTGGTGGGAGTCAGAGGGGGAGGGGAGGGAGAGGGAACTGGGATTGACATGTAAAACAAGCTTGTTTCTAATTTACATACCCTTCCCCAAAAGAAAACAGCTTCTGGACAAACTGGGACACCTGCACATGTAAACACATAGAAAGATTGACAGAACTTTAAAAAAAAATGCTGAAGCCCCAAATAAGCAAAAATTCTAGAATGGAGAGAAAATGTAGGCCTACAATCTTATCCTAAACTGTGGAACTAACTTTTAGTTCTTGGAAGCGTGAAATACAGTTTTCGATAAGAGTATAGCCCCAGGTAACTGAACCACTCTTCAGTGGAAGATGACAAATCCAGCAATATTTGAGTACCACAAATTGATCTTTAATTATTTCAAAGAAACAAAATGATAGAAAGTTGGGTGAGTAGAGATAGGAGTCATGAATTGATAAAGAAGTAGAAGATGTGGGTGAAAATAATCAAAACAAATTATATGAAACTCTCAAAGAAATAATTTAAAGATTTGGGAAAGGGTCATGAAACTGGCTTTTAAATAAAAGGTAGACATTGTGAAATAAGCTTCACAATTATAAAAGTACAGGATATCTATTAATGTACTTACAACTATATATTAAATAGCATCCCATATAAATTATACTATTCATGTCCCGATAGCTTACCCTTAAAGATTTGGTGTTTATTAAATGATACTCAGTTCTAAAAGCAATATAACAAAGATACCATGGATTTAATACAACACAACAATTGCAGAGATCATAATAATCAGTATTGAAATGACGAAGACAATTTAGGATTTAACTTGGTAGAATGTGCATTTCATGAAATCATCCAAGAATTTTGAAAGTACATGGGATGAATTTTACTACCTTGCTGGGAAACAATATTCATAAAATATGTTAACTGTAAGTACCTTGGAAAGCAATTTGGCATGTGCAAACACAGAAAATGGTTTCTCAAATGCTGTACAATTAGAGACATTGGTTCTCCTATTACTTGAGCAGTTCCTCATGCACAGGGATAAATTCAGTAAGGAGAAATGCTGGAGAGTGAATTACACCTCAGTCCTCCACCTGCTGCTGTTTCTCTCTGCATAAGTTCTTGATATGTGTAAAACCCACAAAATTTTACTGATAAGCACCAAGTTTCACATTTTTGTGAGCCTTAATGTAAAATACATATATTGCCATCATTGCTTCTAGACAGGACAGCCAAGCATGAAAGGAAAAATAAGACATTAAAATGTATGTGACTGTTCTGCTTCACAGGGAACTGTGGTATCTGTCACTGACCTTGTAGGTTCTGAATATAACTGAAACCCAACATGAGATAAAACATTCCAATTAAATTCTTTGTAACTTTTATGTATATAAAAAATTCTTAAAATCACCCATATAAAGTCACATGCAACAGAAAGTACGATTTATCCCTAGAAATTGGAAGTAATTAATTAATTAATTTACAGAAATCTTTTTTGGAAATATTCAGTATCAGTCAGTTGGGTTATTACAAAGTGTAGCCTTCTAAACAGAATTATGAATATTTATCACTTGGCTAAATCTTATGCCCATTTCTTTGACCAGTTTCGAGGTGTCAAAGTTTATTTTAAAATGTTTCATATCAACTGAGCATTTAGATGCATCAAGTGGAGAGGATTTGTGAGCTTTATTCTTCATCTGTTCTTTTCAGCAGAAACTCTAACCACGCTACTCAGAGCATTAGAAGAAATGGTTTCTAGTTGTCTTCATATATACCGGCAGTATCATCTAAATGGCAAAAGGCAGACCTGAATAAGTAAATCACTTAAATTGGTTGAAAATGCTACAACATTAAAGTAGAAAAATCTTCACCCTGGCTGAGCTTCCAGGATACAAAGTGAAATACAATACATGTGGAGCATAATTGGGATTTGGAAACCTATGCAAACATGTAAAAGTTCTTTGTGGAACACTGTATCAACTGGAACAAATGTTCAATATCAAAATAAAATAACAAAATAAAATGTTAAATTAAGCAACTAAAAAACTGGCCCACCAATTAAGAGTATATACTGCTCTTGTAGAGGACACAGGTTTGTTTCACCACACACATGTCAGTTTGCAACTGCTTATAACTCCAGTTCCTGCAGGACATCATTCCTATGGCCTCCAGGAGCACTTACACATATGTGAGCAAACCCTCCCCACACATACATGTATTTAAACACTTAAAAATCTTCATTTTTTGAATAAACCCTTTATTCTTGAAAATGTCATACATGTAAATATATATGGAAGTCAAGTATCACACATTTTTCAATTTCCCCTCCAATATCCATCATATACCCTTCACCATGCACCCCTTCCAGCTTCATCTTTCTTTGTTTTCAGATAATGTTGTTCATAGGTACTCAAATGTGGGGCCATCAACTGGAGCACAGGAATCCTACTGCTGACCACATGCTCAAAGAAAGAATGATTATGCCTCCTGTGGAAGCAACTTTTCACCGCCAATACCTTCTAGACTCCTCCCGGAGATTCTCCCCTTCATCATACTAAATACCTAAATTAACAAAACAATATCTGTAGAGGAAGCTGTAGCCATGCCTACTTAGGGGCTGGCTACAGGTGTGCCTGACCACGCTTGCCAGGGAGTGGTCAGGGTGAAGTAGAGTGAGACTTGAAGGGGACTGCATCTCTCTTTCGGTTTCACTTTTGGGCTTGCGTACAGACCGCTGCCACGCTAGCTGGCTAGGACGCTCTGTAAGTAAGGCTTTTCCCTATTAAATACTCTTATATTTCTACCTGACTCTGTATTGGTATAAATGTTAAATACAATACAACCACTATAAATATCAGCTGCTTTGAAGACCAAGTAAGTATGCACAGGGAAACCTAGCAAAGACAAAGAAAAAAAAATGAAACATGAAAAAGAAACACATGCTGATCTCGGTGGAGAAAGAAGCCAAGTATTCCAAGAGCCTTGATGCTCCATTTTAACTTTGCCTGAAGGGCATAACTGAGCTGTTTGCTGGTCAACAATGCTTTTACAGCATCCCTTCTCTTTTACTATCATGTAGCTCAGAATACGTTTTTCTTATTTCTTTTTATGCTACCATCATACATTGTTATGGTGCAAATGGGGAACTGGGAGACAAAGTATGAAAAGGCTATGCATGAACATTAAAATATTGTTATGAAGCAGTGAGAAAAAAATGTTTCTGATAAATGTGCTGACAGATGGAAATTTTATAGCAGACATCTCTCAGAACTTATCTCCTTTTTTAAGTTTAATATATGGAGAAAAATAGATCATGAACTATCCAAGAAAAAGACTGCAGTGGAAAAAGGAATAAGACAACAAAACCATAGCTCTTACCCTTAGCTCAAACCACAGGCTGCTCTTAGCCACTAAGTCCAAGTATTGGGAGAAAGCCTGGAGATTTGGATGAACCACAAGACTCCTGGTCTTTTTCTGAGACAATGTCTCTCACCTTTATTGTGGAGCAGCCTTATATACAAACTTACAAAAACCCCAGGTCAAAGGGCTCACAACAGGATATTGATCCCAGTGGGGTGAGGTCAGGAAAACAGGAGGTACCTGTGGTTATGCTGGAAAACAACTCTTAGAGACCCCATGGGGGCTGAGTTCCAACAGTTACCCTTAGCTCAAACCTCAAGCCAGTGCAAGATTAATTTGTTTTCGAGGGAAGGGAATTGTCACCCATGTGCATAAGGAAAAAAATAACCTAAAATGCTTTGACCAGAAATGTTTCAATATTGAAGCCACTCAGACTCCTTGTTTCAGCCAACAATTTGAAGGATAATTTTGCAACCATGTCTAAATTGTACTCATGTCTTTGTAGAATAAGGATGCAAGTAAATGTCAAACCAGGTTTGTAGTAAATCAAATGATTCTATATCATTTCAAACTGTGAATCATCTTTGCAATATTTCTGTCTATATGAGTTTGTGGAGTTTCTACTCGTTTTAATTAAGCTCCAATAACTTTTGATTGCCATGATGTAATCATTCTTCAGTCTAATGTATTTTCCTGTAAGATTACTAATATTAAAACACAGGCTTAGATAGCATTATTAGCAACTTAATAATTGTTCTAGGAAAGTAGAATTACAGGATAATTCAATATGACTATCATTATCTGGAAGGATCCCTGTTATAAGACTTCTTCACATTAAAATATGAATGAATATATGGACTTCTTCTCTGAATGATCAAACTCATGCCAGTGTCCTATTTTGATCATGCAAATTTATTAAAAGCTCCATTTCTTTCAGCCATTTATTAAACTATAAGAACCACCTCTTTTCTGAACATGAGAGAGAAAGAGGAGGGGAAGATGTTCTTTTGAGATTCTATCATTCTCTGGTCTGGTCCACACCTCACACAAAACACTGAGAATGTGTCAAACTCAGCTTTATTCATATCACTCTATCTTGAATACAGTAATTTTAACAACCTGGTAAATGCGGTGAATTTTGGTAGATATATCATTATACAGTTCAATAACCACATTATTACTGTAAGTACCCAAAACAATGGCATTATAGAACTTTAAAAATGTAAACATGAAGATATACTAATAAAGCATTTTGTCTTCAACCAGTTGCCCATAAGCCATCACTTCTCATATTCCCCTTTATTTCATGTGTTTCTATATGATAGTAACTCAAAAGAAGACTGGCAGGTCTTCTGGGAAATCCTTCTGTACCCAACTAAGGTTTGGAATGTCATTTCTTGGCTTATTATTCCTCATTATACAAAAACCTGGGGTTCTTTCTACCTCCTAGATCCACTTTGTTGGTGTTTTGGCTTGTCTTCCTTCTCAAACAAACAAAAAAGAAACCCACCATAAGATATCATCTGGTCAAAGTATCCAAATGATATTTTTATTCAATGAAGTTCATTGCAACCTGTACTAGTTTTACATTGCATTTAGACTTTAAGAATAATTTATTTATAATTTATATTCTTAACATCATTGTGTTGATCAATTTTGTTTCATTGGCTGTATAACATAAATCCTAGGTCATTTAATGTATATCTGTTAAAAATCATGATTAATCAAATGTACAAATTAAATAACTTGTGTTCCTTTAGGTTCTTATTTTGCTGGCCATGTATTTCAAGACAAATGTCAGATGGGGGCAATCTTCTAATAGAATTCTGGGTCTTCATCTCATCCCTTGGGTTCTCTAATATCTACTGGGGTAGTCTGAATTAATGAGATTTTTTAAATTTAATCACCTAATGAAGGGCATTCAAAGGGATGCTCACTCATAGATACTCCCCAGTGTGGATAGCAAAGCTAAAAGCATCATCCTAATTTAGCCATTCTACCTCCAGGCTATAAATTTAATGTTCTCATCTTTGTTGTATTATACTTAGGAGACAGCAGAACCCAAAGATAATTAAAATTGTTTTGGATTCATTTTTTTTTTTCAGGTACAGTTGTTACTGTGTGTGTGTGTGTGTGTGTGTGTGTGTGTGTGTGTGTGTGTACATTTTACATTCTACTTTGGGTATGTGTCTCTGCTTTGACTGAAGTAAAGTTAAATGAGAAATGAATGTACTTTTATATTGATTTTAAAATGAATTCTTTTGACTGCAAAAGCAATACATGACAGAAATAGCTTTACTACGTTGTTTCAAACCATTCCCAATCTTTTATACCCATCAAGGTGATGCCAGTCACCATATTTCCTCTATACCAGTTGTTTGCATTTTGTCTTTAAAGGCAACACATATTTTTAGTATTTCCTGCTTTTGAATTCATTGACAAGGCAAGAAAGATCTGATAAATCTAGTTTCTCCAACTAAGAGCAGCATTGCTGGAAGATCCCCCAAGCATATATGCCTTCTAATAAATCTACCCTTTCTAATTTAATTTTCCCTCCAGATTTCATTTGCCTTCTATGTTGTTTTAGACAGGATCCCTCAATCACCTGCCAGCATGTGCTCGTAGCATGGCATTTCTCAAGTGGGAAAAGTAGAATTTTAAATGTAAAAATAAATCTTAATGACTAGATTTAGCCTAAAACTCTGTCTGGTGTATTTTGAATATCTGTGTAGATATGACATGGTTAATTCCAGGAGATGGAAAAAGACATAATTCAGGTAAGCTGGGTTATGCCTCATCACACTAAATACAGTGTCAGTCAGAATATATTTAGTTTATTAATAAAAAAAGTTTCCAATTTCTTTTACATTGTACTTTGTACTCAAAAAGTTCATGTTTTCATGTATGGTTCTCATAGATTCTCTGAGATAAGCATTATGCCCACCTTACAGATGATAATACTAAAGTTCAGGGCATGTTTACAATTTTACAGTTTTACACAGTGTCAGCAGGTCTGAAAGCCAAACTAGTCATAGTTTGGCCTGAAATAAACCTACCATTATACAATTCTCCAGTATTGAGAAGTTCCAGGTCAAAGACAAAGTTAAACCAGTCAATAATGTTTGATTCTCCCTGCAATATTTTGTTGGTAATTCTTTTCATGTAAGAACACTAATCCACCAACATATATAAAGAACAATGTTCATATTACAAGGACATCCTACTCACAAGCTTCTCATGAGTCATAGAAAATTAAAATAATTTTCACCTTGCATACATATTCATTAGAACATCACTAGAAATGCCAAAGAACCCTATGTCTACATGTGCAAATTATCTCCCAAGCAAGTAGGAATTCGTCAAAACAGTCAGGATGTGACTCTCTATCATTCAGTTCTGTAATAGGCAGAAGACTTAAGCAATCCCATAACTAGTTGCTTCTAGTGAGTTAAAGGAATTCAAATGACCAATACAATAAAATGCAAACACATTTGAGAAATTTACAGCATTTTCTCTTGCATATTACTAATAATGGTTTCAATTAGTTTCTTTGACAGAATGGATCTGAAAACATGATAATGAAAAAGATTTTGTTTTTTGAGATAAATGAGTATTTTTAGTTTCCCAGGTTCATTAATAATATATTAAAAGTCATTAAAAATTCTATGCCTTTTCTATAAGTGATACTTTCTCAATTAAAGGATATTCCATAAATATTAATAATATGACTAAATTCCCAAAGGGCATGATATTATAAAAAAGTCAGTTAACATAAAGGAAGAATAGGAGTGTAGAATACTCTGTCAATGCTATTTTAAATATAGAAAGGGCCAAACCTGTCAGAAAACCAAGCAGGCTGCCTCTTCTCTTCTCTCTCTGTCCTTTCAGATCCAAGTTCCCAGTCTTGGCACTAAAGAATCCAACAAAATGACAGCTGAAGTCTTCACTCATCCTGCCTTCATCTCCTGAGGATTCCACAGACCACCCCTTCCTAATCTTTCTCCCTGAGCTTCTTGCTTTGTCCCAGACCCCAACTCCAGAAAGTGCCCCTATGCAACTCCTCCCAGGTCAACCAATAACCTACACATACCCATCCAACTGCTCCTGAGATCCAGTCCCTTCCCCCCAGTCTCATCCTCAGCTCTGTATCTGGAAACCTGATTTGGTCGCCTTTTCCTCTCTGACCCCATCCCCAATGGATCACAAAGGCCTTCTCCTCCAACCTTCCTTCACCCAACTCATCCTAGTCTTCCAGCCTCTAAGAGCAGCAGTATTCCTTGTGGACGCAACAGCTGAAGGGGCCAAGAAAACAGGCAACATGCAGCCATCACACTCTCCAAAAATCCTGACAGGAATCAGAAACCAAAGAACAAAATACTCACCCTTCAAAGAAAAGCCCAGAAATCAGCTCCTAGACTCATAATCATTCCAACTCCAGATGCTGATATGTCAGTGTAAAACCACAACCAACAATGACCAGGGCAATATGTCACACTAACCTATCCCAGCATGCCTGAATATTCCAACAAAGCTGAATCACATGAAAAAGATTTTAAACAGCCTTTATGAATATCATAGTCGTCCTTTACGAGGAAATGAATGAATCTCTTAAAGTAATTCAGGAAAACACAAACAACAGGGTAAGGAAATAAATAAAACTGTTTAAGACATGAAATTGGAAGTAGAAACAAAGAAAAACAAAACTGGAGGACTTCTGGAAATAGAAGTTGATTAGGTTAGACAGGTAGGTAGATGGACAGATCAATATTAAGACAGATAGAATGTAAATGGATGATAAAGTTAATCTAGAGATATGTTTTGATAATTGAACATTATAAGCAAGAAATATCACATGTAACATTGTATATAGTTAGAAGGGAACATCTTTTATACCATGAAAAGGTTATAACCTTCTCCACCCAGTGTTCACATCCAAGTTGGTCATAGACTTTTGTTCAGTGTTTTTTTTTTTTTTCAAAATCACCTAGAATTTCCTGCAATATCAATTTTTCTATATATCTAAATGAATTTTTCTTTGTGTTAACACAGGTGGTCAACCCCGAAGACTCTAAGACCTGACAGTCTATCTGACTGTGTTGCTAAATCTGGCCAGTTTGTATTATGGTACTTTTAATCATATCATCTCAAACTGAATTTATTTTAGCTGACATGAAACATACATCTACTACTTTATGGACCCCATATAATATTTCCACATATAAATACATTATGTTCTCATTAAATTATGGAATACCCCAGTCTTATCCAACACTGGTGATTTTGTTATGTTATAATATACAAATATATATCAATCAGCAGTATAACAGCATTCAAGAATTCCTTTCTCCTAAATGCAGCTAGTACCTTTCCTCATCTGTAGTCCTCCCTAATCCTCTCACACCCCTACTCTCCCCAAGTCCCTGTCAAACTCAGCACTACTCTGAGCTTCTATGGAGTCAACATTTTGGGTTCATTATGTGAGTGAGAGCTTACAGTACTTACATTTCTGTGTCCACATTATTTAGCTTAACACAACGATCTCTAGTCCCATCCCTGCTGTTTCAGAACAGAATTGCATTTCATTCTGTGTCACTTTTTAAATAACATTCTCAATAGACAGACACTTGGGATGCCTCTATTACTTAGTTATTGTGATGACTCCTGCAGTGAACAAGCAAATGTAAATGTCTCTTTGATATCAGGAAAATAACTGCAGTGATGTTGCATATAGAATTTCTGTTTTGAAAACGTATATACTGTTTTGCATATTGAATTAATTATGTGCCCATAAAGAGTGTGCATGAATTCTCATTTCTCCATATCCCATAATTTTTCTTTGTGTTTTTGATAATAATTATTCTTACTGGGTAAAGTATTATCTCATTATCTTTTCATTTGCATAACCTGGGAATTACTGATTTTGACATCTGTATGCTAGACTATTGCCCAGGAGAAAACAGAATGGGCCTATATTGCAGAGAAAGTATTTAGGAAGACTACAGATGTAGAGAGCAATGGGGGAAGGAGACATAAAATGGAAAACATAGAACAGACATTGAGTTAAGAGTCTCTTGCTGAGTGGTGGCAGGAGCAGGTGCATGCCTTTAATCCCAGCACAAGGGATGCAGAGCCAGGTGGATCTCTGAGTTCAATGCTGGCCATATCTACAGAGAGAGTTCCAGACCAGCCAGCAGGAGTAAACAGGGAAACTCTGTCTCAAGAAACAAAAACAAAACAAAACAAACAACAACAAAAACAAACAAAAAAAAAAACCCCACCAAGACTCTCTGATTTCAGAATTAAATACAAACTCAATTGTTATTGATCAGTTGCAAATTCGAACATGGAGCAAGTTACTGTAAATTATCTTACAAAAACCTAAGGTATTTTTGCCACCTGGCAGCTTGTGAGTGGTCTAATTCCCCTTGTTTGCTTTACTTACTAACACTTACAAAAGTGGTCACAGTACACATTCATTGGATTGATTCTTACTTGGCTTTTTGAACTAATACATATAAGGCCCTGAGGCCAGGGACTGATTTTGACTTCTCTCTTAAATTTCTGATGTCTGAAATAATCCATTGTCAAGGTGCCCTCAGTTAAGAGTTGGTGTATAAGTGAGTCAGCTTTAGTAAATGAAGGAATATACATCAAAAAGTACACTGTCATGTACAGTTTAGGCACTTTGGAATCAGAGAAATTCAGGCAGACCAAGAGGTTTTATTAATTAACAGTATGAACTTGGACTTCCCTACCTGTCAAATGGGGTGGAGGTATGGAGTCAGAAAGAAACTTATCTTTAATGGGTGTCATCAAAGTGAGGCAACTAAGTGAGGTTAATAATGCCTTGTGAAAACTGTACCTATGAAAGAAATTTAATTAATTTAGAGTGAAAGATTTGTCCAAAGAATTCCATTGAGTGAAAGTTTTTCCTGGACAAACTGACCAGTGTGAAAAAGTCAAAGAAGGATACCAGAGGCATTATGGGTACAAACTTTCCACTGAAGCTATCCTAAGCACAGTGCAATCGTGAATAAACTCGGGTCACAATAACATATGCCATAGGAAGCTGACACTTCGGGATTTAGAGTGTTATACATTGGTTGTTATTCATAAATGCATATGAAATTTCTCAAGAGGACTTTCACATATCAAAATGGTCATGTCTAAGGCAGAGTCATTTTCATAAAACACGATGTTACAGATTTACATTACTCTTTACATCTTCTTTATACAAAGCCAGTCAGTTTCATAGCATACTGTATGTAAGACGTGAAATATCAAAACATGAAAAGTGGACTGTCAATAGTCCTAGAAGTTGAAAGGACAGACTCAGCCACATGCTCATTGTGGCCCCAGAAATCACCCTCTGAACCTGTATTTGACCCAGTTTCCTGTAGAGAGTTAGATCCTCATAGCAATGTTTAAAGAAAGACCAGAAAGAATCATGAACTTGCTAAAATGGCTGTGTGTGTGTGTGTGTGTGTGTGTGTGTGTGTGTGTGTGTGTGTGTGTGTTTATAATGAAACTAAAACTCACAAGTGTGCAAACATTTTTAAATTTACTAAAATGCTTAAATGGTTTACAATGGATAATTTAAGCTTTAAAATTTATTAAACTAATAAAATTGCATTATATTTATTTTACCTTACTTTCTTTGGTATTTTCCTCAGCAGACATAAGAATAATAAAATAAAATTAGAAAAAAATACTTCCATAGATTTTTAAATATACTAGTTTATACAACAAAGCATCCTATAAATACTTACAACATTATAATGAGTTCATAGTTAATAGCCTGCTCAAATCCAAAAGAAATTTACACAGAGGGTCTAATGTTTTAAACATCTAAAATAAGTTTGCCTTGTCAGGCTATTTGGTTACTCTTAGGAGCATACCTAAGGAATGGTTTATTATGTAGGTCACTGTCAGAAAGAAATATTGGTAGTAATACTCTAGAATACAAAGAATGATGAAACAATTGGACAAATGGAGTCAATTTGCAATTGTGTGCCTCCAATATTCAAATGGCAGATTCTTGGTTTCTATTTATATCAGAGTTTTTTAATCAGGGTCCAAGTATTGGGATTTTTTTTTACAGTAATCCTTAAACATGCCTATCCCTAGCCTAGATAAAGAGTGAACTCAGAACAGGTAGCTCTGTGTATCAAAGACAGTCCAGGGAGAGCAAGAGTTGAGGGATAGCTGGATGACTTACAGCAGCTAGAGCAAGGTCTACCTCCTTAGAAAGGAGCAACTTGGGTTATTCCCAGCATAAACAATGATTTTATAAATTTTAAAATACTATTTATAAATCTATAGCTTGTTGAGTGTGGTTATGAAGGCTAAGACTCTGCAACAAGCAAACTACTAGAACCTGGATGAATCACACTTTCTCTTCCGAATTCCAAAAGTGTAAGGGAAATTTCAAGAGCACAACATTCATTTATGAAGAAAGTAGAATGCAACCATGGGCATATAACCACATGCACAGGAGACCTGAAAACTAAATAAATGTTAGAAAAAGAAGGGAAACAATGAATCTAATGAAAGACCTACTATCTAACAATCTGTGTGTGTGTGTGTGTGTGTGTGTGTGTGTGTGTGTGTGTGTGTGTGTGTTAGCAGCAAATTGGGTCTTTATAAAAGCCTCTTGGGTTGTTGGAGTTGACACTCCAGCATGAAGTATGGCTTCTGGATAGGGCAACAGGGCATGATGATGTATCCAAACTTAGTTTCTGATGAAAGACTCACACATCAATTATCTTTCTTATCAGATTATAATCACTGGAAGGAAGTAAATGAAACAAATTCTATCAAAGTTGCCAACTTTCCTAGTGAGAGTAAATGGACTGACTCATTGATAGGAGTTTTACCAACATAAAAGAGCAGGATATTATTTAGTGTGTAGGACAGTTTGAAGACCTGATTCTATGACCTACTACTCCCTTTGGTATCAGCTGAGGCCTGTGCTGTAATGGTAACCAAGTTCAACTTCTCCACTGCTCATTCTTACATTATTTCTTCACTATTTTTCCAACCACAGTCCACAGTGAAACTTCTGCTTAGGAATTTCCATACCCAAGACCACATCCTAGAGCCATTTCAGGATATACTTTCATGTGTTAGAATTGGTCTGAGGGAAGAAAATCTTAAAGTGATTTTATACATGAGTTCACTGAGCAGTTGCCTATGCTCTCAAACTTAAAAACAAGTGGACAATTGATAAGCTTATTGCAAAAGATATGTGCAATTGTTAGTATTCTTCTTTGACAAACTGAGATGGGTATCTAGTTTGATAAATGAATAACCTCAATAATTGTCATGTCTCAAGGGCTTGAATGATATAGCAGGATATTAAGTATCCTATACAATTTTTAAAATGAGAGTTCCTCATACATTGAAGATAAACACTGAATAGACCAAAGTAGCTAATGGACACAGTTAAGCAAAGTACGATAGAGTATTATATTAACAGTGTAGCAGGCTTCCATATTCTACAATCCAAAATTATATCCACCTATGCTAACAGATAAAATTCATTCCATGTCTAAGATTAATGACAATCTACATGTCTTCCAAAAATAATGTTCTATCTACAAGCTTGTGATGGTGGAGGATGTCCTTCTGTATTCTATGAATATATGTTTATCTTATTGGCTGATGAATACAGATGTTTTGGCCAATGGACAAGCAGGATTTAGCCAGGCAGGGAATCTAAACTGGAATAGAGAAAGGTAGTAGAAGGAGAGGGGCAAATGCCATGTAGCTACCAAAGAAGCAAGAAACACGGGCATTACAAGTAAGCCAAGACTAAATGGAGATACACAGATTAATTAAAATGGGTTAATAATTAAGAAAGAGCTAGCTAATAAGAAGCCTGATCTATGGTCCAAACACTTTGTAATTCATATAAGCTTCTGTGTGTTTATTTGAGACTAAACAACTTTGGGACTGGTGTGACAGAACTTTCATCCACAAACGGTGCCCAATTTTCAGCAACTACATTTGCATAAATACGGAGAGAGCTTGGAAAGAGATTCTAAACACAAAAGAAGAGAGGCAAGCATGATTTCTTGGTGGCAGCATTTTCCTGAGTGGGCTCTGTTTGCTAGAGAGACAAGCAGAGAGAAGCTTGGCTCTTTTGAGAGAGGCTTCCTGACTCAGCATTAGCAGCAAAAACCAAAATGATCTTTCTAGAGGTTTTGCAGCCAAATACTTAGAGGGTGTTTATGAGCAGCCAGTGGTGTGCTTCTTGATGGTGACATGGACTTAGAAACTCCACAGAGTTGTGGCAATAAACATAGCTCCCGCCAACACACTGGCCATGAAGATAGACTCTCAGGAAGCTAAGGAATAGGGTGGGGCCAGCCTCCGCTTTAATCTTAACCATGCTGTTTAGCAGATTAAAGACTCATGTGGTCAGAAAAACTTAGCAATACACAATGAAGAGTGATTCAGATGAAGAAAAACCTCTAAATACCTTACAGTGTGTTTAAAAAATATGCGTAGGCTTGGGAAAGAAAAGATAGAGGAAATTCTTAAAAGAAATAGAGTAGCTGAGTGTGGTGGCACACACCTTTAATCCCATCACTCCAGTGGCAGAGGCAAGTTGCTCTCTGTGATTTCAAGGCCAGAGTGGTCTACAGAGTACGTTCCAGCACAGCCAAAGATACACAGGGAAGCCCTGTAATATCCAAGGCCAATCTTTGGGTGGTGTTTGTAAGATTAGTAGCTCATTGCTGCATTATTCATAATAATCAGAAATTTCAAGCAGACTAGATATCTTGCAATGGGTGAATGGATAAAGAAAATATGGTACATTTACCTATGATTACTCAGTTATTACAGAAATGAAATTCACAGGAAAAATGGATAGAGCTAGAAAAAAATCATCCTTAGTGAGAAAACACAGATCAAAAATGATAAATATGGTATCTATTTATTTATATATAGATGGTAACTGTTAAATCTTCAATAATCAGGTTACAATCCATATAACCACAGAGTTTAGTGATAGAGTAAGAGATATGGGGGAGGATTGGATCATTCTAAGAAGGCCAAACAGAAAGCATAGCTATGGATTTATGGGGGGGGGGTGGTAACTAGAACAAGAAGATCCAACAGGGAGGGAGAAGGAAGACAATGGATAAGAAGCAAATACTTGAAGGGATGGCTAAAACTAAGGGTCATTTGAAGAGTTGTATGAAAAACTAATACAGTAGAATTTTCCTAAAATATACACATATAGGAATGTTATCTAATTGAAATCACCAAATAATTATATCTTATCAGTTTGTTGGCCAAAGGAGCTGGATGAGAACCCCCAAACAATGCCGGCCATTGCCAAGTTTATTCATTGACTTCTCTTCACAAACTGATGGTAAGGCTCTATTAATGAAAACAACACCTGCATACCTCATTGAGCATTGAGAACATGAGTTGATCCCTTTTTAGAGCCTTCACACCTGCTGACTAGTATAAAGGATTCTTGAAGATACTCTGCATGCTATCAAGGGAGAACAGTAAACAGAAACCCAACTATAAACCTGTTGATGTACAGAAGTGGCCTCAGGCAAAATGCAGTAGTACAATAGCACAAACATTGTAAGAGTAGCCAACCACTCTCTGATTGAATTCAAGGCCTGCTCAGTGAGATGGAACCCATTCCTAACATTGCTTGGGTGTTCAGGAACCTGACACTGTATAGGCCAGGGACCTAGTGGGAAAAAAAAAAGTTCTGCAAGAGGAATGTATCAAAAACAAGATCCATAACAACATTCACTATACTCATAGATCTATGTCTTGCTCAGTCATGATCAGAGAAGCTTCCTCTTGGAGTAGGAAATGGGAATAAATACAGAAACTCAAAGCTGGATAATATGTAGAGATTGGGAGACCTTATAATAGTCAGTCCAAAATGGGATAACTCTAACAATTCATTCCCCTCTCAACTCAGAAAACCATGGGGAAGTAGGTTCCACATTGCAAGAGCTATAGGGGATGAAGAACACCAAAGAAACAAGGCCTTCTAAATACAGTAACACTTATACTTTTGGTTTTGAGCCTAGCTTTTAATGTCTGAGCCCATCTCTCACATCCAACTAATACACATATGTACTCACAGTGACAGTGGCAGCATGAATAGGGCCTGTACAGGTCTGTGCTATGGTAGAAGTATACACAAGTCCACATCCCTCACCCAGTTGATAACCAGTCACAAATAAATGAAAAATAAGCAAACCATGTCTATAGCCAACACAAAATGAACTCAATGACATATTTGGTTTATTTTTGTTGTTTTGATTTTTGTTTGTTTGTTTTGTCTCATAATGCTTCATATAGGCATTTTTCTTACATGCAGGTCTTTTGCTTATATATGGTTTTTGATTTTGTGTTTTTATGGGATTTCTGTGTTTGCCAATATGTGTGTCTACACATGTCTAGTTGTTTCTCCTTTTCCTTTTGTTGTTTGCTTCTGTTTTATCTTACATTATTATTTCCTTTCTTTTTTTAAAGATTCCTGTTTGTTTTTTAATGAGAAAGAAAAATAAATGATGTAGGATTTGTAACATGATAATGAAAAACCCCAAAACTGTTATTGGGATTCAAGCTTCAAGCTGAAGATCAAAGAGGTAAAGCAGATAAGCCAGTAGTTTTTACCTTTACCAAGCAAAACTGGCAATCCTGTCTACATGAATCCTCAGGGTCAAAAAGCTCTCAAAGGATCCTGTCTCCTCTTCCTTATATTCCTTTCTCCACCCAGCCATAACACTCCTGTCTCTACCACCCTACTGCTGGGACTAAAGGCATGAGCTATGTTACTCTTGTGTAGTCCAGCATGGCCTTGAATTCAGAGAGATCTATCTGTATCTCTCCTGAGTACTGGTATTAAAGTTTTGTACCACAACTGCCAGACTAGCTAGTATGGCTACTGGGATTAGAGGTGTGTATCACCACTCCCTGACTTACAGCTTCTAAGGTGTTTTATTTCTGAATCCTCAGGCAAGTTTTAATAAAATATAAAGAATATATCACCACAGCATGGCATGGATGGGGAGTATCTAGGAAGAGAGAAGGGAAAATATAATTAGAATATATTGCATGAAAAATCTATTTTCAATAAAAATTACTATTTAAAAATAAATTGAAAAACATGGTGACAACTCAATATTATCTAATTTCATAGATATATAACAAATACAGTTAAAAGTAGAAAATGTATTTAGTACAATGATATAGAAGCCAGAAATATATCCACACTCCTATGACCTATTGATTTCTACAAAAAAAAAATGGCAACATTGCTCAATGGGAGGAAGAGCTTCTTTTTAAATAAAAGGCACAGGAATAATTGGACATCAATATAAAAGTGAAAAGCATGTAAGATAATACAGGTATAGGTGTCATTGGATTGATTCATTAAAAGTAGAAACCAAGTGCATTTATTTCAGAAGACATCCATGCTAAGACCTTTCTGATTAAAAAGCAAGGAGCATTAACTCAGTATGAAAAGGAAACAAATAACCATTCCCAACACACACATGCACACACAAACACACACACACACACACACACACACACACACACACAGAGAGAGAGAGAGAGAGAGAGAGAGAGAGAGAGAGAGAGAGAGAGAGAATGGCAACATGAGAGTTAGAATGTTGATAAGAACAAACATCTCAATGAGATTCAATAAGCACAACTACAGAGAGAACTAGAGATCTGAAATCAAGCACTAAAGAATTTAGCATGCATATAGCACAGAGATAAAGGGAGCCAAAATAAGAAAGAAGACTTAAGTGAGTTGAAATTTCTCATTACAAGGTTTAAAGACTGTCAAATACATCCCAAAGATGATAAAGATGATAGAAATAAGAAATGAGAGGACTGACAATATTAGACAGGATGGATAAAACATCACAGAACTAAAATGTAACTATAGTTCATATACTATGCAAAGACACATGCTTGAACATGTTCCCACTAAGCTGCAAAACGCAATAAAGTAAGATTTAATCACCCCAAATATAAATGGGAATCCCAGATAAATAACTGACAGTTGGACTGTTCAAAGACCTGAGAGGGAATCGGCACCCTGCTGTACTGTGTCAGCATCACAACTATCTTAGAAGACTTCATTCCTGGTCAGGTACAATCAGTGTGCTTATGCTTTATTGTTGTCTTCTCATTGGTTTAAAGATGAATCCCCATTCTTTTCTAATTCTGTCAACCTTAACGAATCTCATAACTAATTCTGCCAATATTTCCCTCCTTAGGATAGCAACATAATTAATGTTTGGTAATGTTTTTTCTAATTTTTTTTCATTTCACACTACTATAAAATTATACCATGGCTTGATTAATTTATAAAGAAGATAGATTTATTCCTGTGTAGGGAGCTAGAAATCTAAATTTAAGTTGCCACCAGTTCAGGCTCTGGTGTGGGCTGCTCCCTGCTTTCAATTGTACTGAGTGCCAAGTGTTCTAGAAGAGAGTGGCTGTGCCATTGCATGATAGAAGGATGACGGGATAAGGGCCCTTTGTAAAATGGTCATATAACATCATTACTTTTGTTAGTGCCATTCCCTCATAAGATAGAGTATTAAACTGAAACTATGATCCAGTACAGGTAGTCCTTGATGTCCTCCTTTGCTCACAACTTCAATGGCACAATTACTTTTATTCCAAGAAATTCTCAGACCCCGAATGCTGTTGTATTATTCCCCGTGCCTTTGGGAGGAAATGTAGTTGTAACTTTTCCACCTTACATGGCTTTCCTAACCCCCAAAAGCAGTGGTTCACAACCTTCCTAATTCTGTGACAATTTAATACAATTCTTCATGCTGTGCTGACCCCCCGACCATGAAATTATTTTTTTCCATTTTTATGTGAATTAGAAACAAGATTGTTTTACATATCAATCCCAGTCCCCTCTACCTCCCCTCCTGTCCTGCCACCCCAACTAACCCCCTACCTATCACATAACCTTTCTGATCTCCAGGGAGGCTCAGGCCTTCCATGGGGGGTATGCAGAGTCTGTCATATATTTTGGAATAGGGCCAAGACCCACCCCTATGTGTCTTGTCTCAGGGACTATCCCTCTATGTGGGGTGGGCTCCCAAAGTCCATTCCTATGCTAGGGATAAGTACTGATCTACTACAAGAGGCCCCTTAGATTTCCAAATTATCCTCACTGACACACACGTTCATGGGATCTGGATCAGTCCCATGCTGGTTTCCCAGCTATCAGTCTGGGGACCAAGAGCTCCCCCTTGTTCAGGTCAGCTGTTTCTGTGGGTTTCACCAGGCTGGTCTGGACCCCTTTGCTCATCACTCCTCCTTCTCTGCAACTGGATTCCAGTTCAGTTCAGTGTTTAGCTCTGGTTGTCTGTATCCACTTCCAGCAGCTACTGGATGAAGGCTATAGGATGGCATATAAAGTAGTCATCAATCTCATTATCAGGGGAGGGCATTTAAGGTGGCCTCTCCTCTGTTGCTTAGATTGTTAGCTGGTGTTAACTTTGTAGATCTCCAGACATTTCCCTAGTACTTGAATTCTCTTTAAACCTGTAATGACTCCCTCTATTATGGTATCACTTAATTTGCACTCTTCTATTCTTCCCCCAACTCAACCTTCCAGCTTCTCATGTCCTCCTCACCCTTCTTCTCCCCTTCTCATTCTCCTAGCTCTCTCTCCCCTCCCCCAAGCTCCCAATTTGCTCAGGAGATCTTGTCCCTTTCCCCTTCTCCAGCGGACCATGTATGCCTTTCTTAGTGTCCTCCTTGTACCTAGCTTCTCTGGCAGTGTGGATTATAGGCTGGTAATCATTTGCTCTATGTCTAAAATCCATATATTAGTGAGTACATACCATGTTTGTATTTTTGAAACTGGGTTACCTTGATCAATATGGAATCTTCTAGTTCTATCAATTTGCCTGCGAATTTCAAGATTCCATTGGTTTTTTTTTTTTTTC
This sequence comes from Cricetulus griseus, assembly GCF_003668045.3. Taxonomy (NCBI): domain Eukaryota; kingdom Metazoa; phylum Chordata; class Mammalia; order Rodentia; family Cricetidae; genus Cricetulus; species Cricetulus griseus. The sequence continues at coordinate 6,489,866 of NC_048600.1, read as the reverse complement.
TGCTGATTAGTACTCCCTTATGTAAATGTACCACATTTTCTCTATTCATTCTTCAGTTAAGGGGCAACTAGGAGGCTTCCAGGTTCTGACTATTAAAAATAATGCTGTTATGAAAAGATCTCCTTGTTGAATGAATGTGCTTCTTTTTGGGTATATGCCTAAGACTGGAATTGCTGGATCTTGTGGTAGACTGATCTACCTGAGGAAATGCCATACTGATTTCCAAAGTGGCTGTAGCAGTTGGCACTCCCACCAGCAGTGGAGGAGTGTTACCCTTTCTCCACAACCTCTCCAGCATAAACTGTCATTATTGTTTTTGAATTAAACCATTCTGACAGGAGTAAGATGGAATCTCAGAGTTGTTTTGATTTGCATTTCACTGATGGCTAAGGATGTTGAACACTTTCTTATGTGTCTTTCAGCCATTTTAGATTCCTCTATTGAGAATTGTCTATTTAGTTCTGTACCCCACTTTTTAATTGGATAGTTTGGTGTTTTGGAGACTAGCTTCTTGCCATTTTTGTAAATTTTGGAGATCAGCACTCTGTCAGATGTGGCCTTGGTGAATATCTTTTCCCATTCTGTGGGCTGCCGTTTTGTCTTGTTGACTGTATCCTTTGCTTTACAGAAGGCTCTCAGTTTCAGGAGGTCCCATTTATTAATTGTGGATCTCAATGTCTGTGCTACTGGTGTAATGTTCAGGAAGCAGTCTCCTGTACCAACTAATTCAAGGGTATTTCCCACTTTGTCTTCTAATAGGTTTAGTGTGGCTGGGTTTATGTTGAGGTCTTTGATCCATTTGTACTTAGGTTTTGTGCATGGTGATCGACATGCATCTATCTGCAGTCTTCTATGTGCCAGCATCCAGTTATGCCAGCACCATTTGTTGAAGATGCTTTCTTTATTTCATTGTACAATTTCAGCTTCTTTGTCAAACATCTGGTGTTCGTAAGTGTGTAGATTAATATCAGTGTTTTCAACTCGATTCCATTAGTCTATCTGTCTATTTTTGTTCCAATACCAAGCTGTTTTCAGGACTATAGCTCTGTAGTAGAGCTTGAAGTGAGGGATGGTGATGTCTCCAGAAGTTCCTTTATTGTACAGGGTTGTTTTGGCTATCCTGGGTCTTTTGTTTTTCCATATAAAGTTGAGAATTAATCTTTCAAGGTCTGTGATTTTGATGGGGATTGCATTGAATCTGAAGATTGCTTTTGGCAAGCTTGCCATTTTTACTATGTTTATCCTACCTATCCAAGAACATGGGAGATCCTTCCATTTTCTGGTACCTACTATAATTTTGTGTTTCTTTAAAAACACAAAATTCTTATGATACAGTTCTTTCACTTTTTTTTTCTCAATGTATTTTCATGTTGTTTGTGGCAATTGTAAAGGGTAATGTTTCTCTGATTTCTTTCTCTGAGCATTTATCATCTGTATATAGTAGGACTACTGATTTTTTGAGTTAATCTTGTATCCTGCTACTTTACTGAAGGTGTTTATCAGCTGCAGGTGTTCCCTGGTAGTCACTTATAGTCACTTATGTAGATTATCTCATCATCTGCAAATAGTGAAAGTTTGATTTCTTTCTTTCCAATTTGTATCCCCTTGATCTCCTTTTGTTGTCTTATTGCTTTACTAACCCCCTAAAGCAGTGGTTTGCAGCTTTCCTAAAGCTATGACAATTTAATACATTTCTTCATGTTGTGCTGACCTCCCATCATGAAATTATTTTTGTTGCTACTTCATAGCTATAATTATACTACTGTAACAAAATATAATGTAAATATCTGTTTTCCTACAGCCTCAGGTGACCTCTGTGTAAGGGTCAGTAGACCCCCAGGGGGTTATGATTCACAGGTTGAGAACTGCTGCCCTAGAGTGTTCCCATCTGTTTTTAAATAAGATCTATATAGAACAAACCCTCAACACGTCTTCTCGTTTATAGGCAAAAGGTAGCCTTTATAGCCAAGGGAATTGCTTTAATTGCCTTCTCCACACCTTTGCTCTTCTGATCACAGATTAAGCATACTAAGTCATATTAGGCTTTCAGCAAATATTTTTTAATTCACATACTTTTGTTCTGTTGTATATGTGTGTACCATATTTGTACCTGGTGTACACAGAGTCCAAAAGAGAGCAGCAATCACCTGGAATTGGAGTTAGGGGGTGTCTATAACTACCCATGTGGGGTCAGGAAACCAAACACATTTCACTTGCAAGGTCAGCAACTGTTTTTAATCACTGACTCTTCAGACTGAGCAATTAATAATTCTTAAAAGTTAGGAAAAATTAGGAAATTGTCTTAATATATTTTTGTTTTTTACTTCTTTTTTTGAAGGCTACCTAAAACAAGCTGGTGAGATTAAACATCAAGCCTCATGATAAATTGACTTGTTGATTATAATTATTTAACACTCTATTTTCCCATGGTGAATATTTTCAGAGTTTTCCCTCAAACAAAATGTGACTGAAAGAAAAAGAATTAAATCATTTGGGTCTAAATTAAATAAAAAGTCCTATACCACTCTCAAATTCAAATGAAAATTAATATGTTCCTGGGTTGTTATGTCAGGAAGTCCATGTGTAAATTGATGGCAGTTTTCCCAGAAGACAAAAAATAAGTTAATTTCATTTTTGGCAAGTTTCTTCCATTTTCTCATTTAGGTGCATCATATCCATCATGAGGAAATAATGAACCATACTGAATAGGACAGCATCAAATACATCTATGAATTTTAAATATGATAAGCACTTATAAACTGAAGAAATAACTGATTTCTCACATGTCTCTTCAAATGGCCTGCTGAAGATAGTTAGATGTAGACCAAGATCAATAATAATAAATGACACAGAATGCAGATCAATAGAAATAGATCAATGACAGAGATGATAGATAGATAGATAGATAGATAGATGATAGATAGATAGATAGATAGATATGATAGATAGATATGATAGATATGATAGATGTGTGTGTGTCTGTGTGTGTGTGTGTGTGTGTGAGAGAGAGAGAGAGAGAGAGAGAGAGAGAGAGAGAGAGAGAGAGAGAGATATGAATACACATGTTCTGGAGTCGGAGCCAACAATAACAATGTGAAATAGAAGTGACAAAATTATAGCTACAGATGGTTTGAAGAATTTCTACCATAAAATTGAATATAGATGCTACAGTATTATGGCATTAAGATATATTAATTCTGCATTCTGTAAACCATCCATGAAGTCTACCTCAAGAGCTATGCAATCCATAATTTTAATCAATGCTACATCTCAGTAGCTAAGGAAGTCTAGATGGAATGTCACTCTTAACCCCACATTAGCAAATGTCCAAATATATGTCTTTGAACAAAATAATACAATTCTATATTTTATCACCATGAACTCTATCAAAATTATGAGATATATACATAATATGTATCATGAAAATGGACTTCATAAGTTCACATATTTGAATGTTTAGTAACCAGGAGTGGAATTGTTTGGGAGGATTAGAAGGATTAGGATGTGTGGACTTATTGGAGGATCTGTGTCACTGGGGATGGGCTTTGAGGTTTCCTCTCTCTCTCTCTTCCTCTCCCTTGTGGGTCCCTCTCGCTGTTGCTTTCTGCAAATCAGGATAAAGAACTTTCAACTACTTTTCTATCACCATACCTGCCTCTGTGCCACTATGCTCCCCACAATGACAATAGTAGACAATAGTAAACCTCTAAAACTGTAAGCATCCCCCAATTAAAAGCTTTCTTTAATAAAAGTTGCCTTGGTCATGTGTCTCTTCACAGCAATACATCAGTGATGAAAACAATGTGCTTATTCACTTAATTCACCAACATTATCTCTTTATTCATTAAAATCCTGTACTGCACTGAGTCCTGAAAGCAAAGAAATAAACCGTATTTGCCCCTGTATGTTCAAATTCTACGGAAAAAATAAACAATGATAGTTTAAAGTGTAATTAAAATAAACATTAAATTATAATTAGCTATTCTCAGTTGGTTTTTCAATTTTCCAACTCTGACAGACAAATCTTCATCGTGGCTTTTATATGCATAGATGAAAAGAATGATAAAATCTAATCTAATAGTTATTCTATTCAAAAAATATTTTTGTCAAAATTTCTATGCTGCTTTAGCAAAGTAATTTAGCATTCATTTAGCTTTAATTCTAAGAATGAATAAAGCATTAGCATATAACATTTTTGATGACTGAATGCCTTTAATTCTGTTAATATCTTTTGCAATAAGAAACTAAAGTAAACAATTAGAAGTCTAGTCTAACCCAAATCCTTGAGGTTATTCCCTAAGGTTCTACAATTTAAATGACCTAGAGTGAACCCATTATATCCCCAAATTATTCCAATAAACACACAGTACAATTGGTCCACTGCTATCATCACATTCACGGTTTCTTTACATATAGATTATATACCGAAATCTCGCAGTGCAAAGGAAAATAAGACATATTTGGAAGTTGTATTATGTTGATACAAAGGGTGTGACATTCCTTTGACATGAGAGAAAATATGTCAGATAAAAGGAGGGATTTGAAGGAAAAACATCAAGAGTTAATGAAGATGGAGGTTTCTGTCCCACCTGGTCCCATAGCTGTTTTAGCCCCAAATAAATACACAGACGCTGTATTAATTATAAAACTATTGACCAATGGCCTACTAGGGCTTCTTACTGGCTAGCTCTCTCTTAATTACCCATAACTAGTAATCTATGTATTTCTTACCAGATAACACCTAGTGCATTCTACCTTCCTGGTCTCTACATGGCATCTCTTTGCAGTCTCTGTCTTCCTTTTCCAAGCATTCTCCTAATCTCCTAGACCCATCTTCCTGCCTCTACTGGGCAATCAGTGTTTTATTCACCAACGTATAAGAGAAATATATATATATATATATATATATATATATATATATCATCCCCCAATTAAGTTAATAGCCTCCAGATAGAGTTAGTAAAGCTTAAACCCATTATAAGGATCATTTAGCTATCCCACAAACAAGTTCATTATAGTTTTATCTTATTAGTTACATATTAAAAGTGAGTTTTATTAAATAGCACTATTAAAATCAATCCCTGCCATTAAAACACTACTGATACCTATACCAAGCACTCATGATGTTCTATAAATTTTGATGCCCTGCATGTGGTGAATAGATGATATTATCCTAACATGACAAATGGATGTCTAAGGGAACTAGATTCTTCTGCCATCAAAGGTGTTATGTTTTTTTCTAGCTATTATCAAGGTTCCTCTTTCATTTAACCCACTCATCTAGGATTAGCACAATATGGTAATATCAAATCTTTCCTCTGCTCTGACATGTCTCACCACACCTCCAAACAGTTACTCAATTTACTTGATTTCTATAGAACAATGTGAATAATTTGTTTCTGTCTCCCTTCTGTCATCATGATTTAATTTCACAAGTTGTATAACATGATGAAGGTCAAGAGTCACTTCTATTTCTGCCAGCTGCTGCTAAGAATACAGAAGAAAATCAATGATATGTCTTTGTTTTAAAGGGCAGTGAATGGTAATTGAGAAAAGTAATCTCATCCTACTGCCTATTAGTGTGTAACGGATCCACAGTGGAAATGATAGGAATTAAGAAATACATTTTGTACTAATACATGGAGCATATGACACCTTAATCTCACTTTTCACACAGCTCCAGTGTGAGGACAGACTCAGCAATGTCAACCCATTAAGACAGAATATGAGTATACCAATAATAATATTTGATATATAATGTCCATTTACACTTCAAGACCCATTTTCATTCCTAGAAATTAATTTCAAGGAAACTTGTCATATCATAGGGATAATATAATGATCTGTTATTGCCATTGCAATAAAATCTATGGCAGCTTCATATAGATTTATGAATCCATTTTAATTATGGACTTTCTTCAAACTCAGAATACACTTAATTAGAAAGAATAGTAGAGAATAGTGGGAGATTAAGTCATGAAAATGGGGTGATTATGTCCTTATGTCTGTTGGATATAAACAAAGCATTTATTTTCAATTACACTTAAACTTTCTAAGTATTGTTTAATTCTACCAGGCATCAGACACTGCATTATAAACCATAAACTGGCCAAGCAGTGGTGGTGCATGCCTTTAATCCCAGCACTCTCGAGGCAGAGGCAGGCAAATCTCTATGAGTTAGAGGCCAGCCTGGTCTCCAGAGCGAGTGCCAGGATCGGCTCCAAAGCTACACAGAGAAACCCTGTCTCGAAAAACAAAAAAACAAAACAAAACAAAAAACCCATAAACTATGCAAAATCAAATGTTAGGGTTTTTACTAAGAAACTAAACGTCTTCGAAAGAAAAAATGCCTCATATATACATACACACAGAACACAAAAAAAAATCGGAAAAATATGCAAATGGACATGCTAACCAAGTGGAGCTTTCTCATCTTAAGTGAAAGACGCTATTACCATCTTCCATATTTTATAAAGTTGAAGAAAAGTCTCACAAACATTTATGTTACTATATCTCTGCAAGGGAAACTCCATTTTGATACTATCAACAAAGAACATTTTGATCTCTAATAGCATTTATTGCCATTTCACTATTCTTTCTCATTCAGTGTTAAAAAAAGACCTGAGACAACCCATTAGCAAAAATAGGTGCATCAGATGAAATCAGAAGGGCTCATGGATTTCCTAATAGTACATTTCACTCCTCACACTGACCTTTCATTTTAAATGACTTACTTAAAATATGATAGTATAAATACCTCAGTCATGTTGGGATGCATGTTTCAGATGAGGAATGTGCTGGGAAGATTGGCACATGATTGAAGCCAGAAAAGCATCAAAACCAAGAAAATTAAGATATTTTGTAGGGCAGGAAATCATTGTCTACTACTTGACTTAACCATTCATATTAACTTTGTTAGGCAAATTGATAAAATTCAAGATTTTATTCACATCTTGTGTTGTAATGCATTTGGGGACCTATCTGGATAGTAGCCATGAAAACAATTCTTAATTAATTTGCTCTATAGATGATCTACGATCATCTCTAACTTCAAAGAGTAAATTCTCTAGTTCACAACTTTGTGCATAGAAACATTGGTGCAATATGTAAATGAGTGCAGTAACCTTGTATTGTTATTAAGGTTCCTCCAAATTTTATATCAGTTACTTATTTCTAAGGCCTTCATACACATTTTATACCAATGTTTCTCTTATTGGTTGATGAATAAAACATTGCCTGGTAAATAGTCAGGCAAGAAGATAGGCAGAGATACCAGACCAGGAGAAGACTGGGGAAAGGAAGGCAGAGAGGGGCCACAGAGAGATGCCATGCTGCCCAAGGAGCAACATGCTGGATTATAGGTAAACCACAGCCTCATGGCAATACATAGGTTAATAGAAATGAGTTAATAATTAAGAGGGAGCTAGCCAATAAGAAACCCTAGCCATCACCCAACAGTTTATAAAATAATATAGCATCTGTGTGCTTGTTTGGGCCTGAATGGTGATGGGACCTGGTGGAACAAAAACCTCCATCTTCAGAAGAGAGTCTCAATAAGGGATTATCTAGACCAGATTGGCATATCTGCAGTGTACTATTTTTGGTTCCTTTCATCAAAGCAGGAAGAATCAACCTGTAAAGGCTAAGAGACCAGCTTTAGCCCCTACTTGGGGTTCCAAAGGTGACGTGCTCTTTATTTCTGTTTCTATTCTAATGGTCCTATCCTATGTCTAACTTCTCCATTCTTCTTCTTCTAGCTTCTTCTTCTATTCTAAAAATTCTTCTCCTTTAGGAGCCTTGAAGTAATGAAGAAATTTCTCTCATTGGTCAAAAGCACATTCCTAAAGCAAGCAATAAGAAGCTGACCCATTTACCATGGCAACACAAGGGTTCAAGGCCATAGGAGAAAAACCACAACCAGACAGAGAGAGCACTGATAACTTTAAGACACAGATCTATTGTTAGTAGATTGGCAAGTGAAGAATTGGCATGCTTTTCTTGGTAGCCTTGGTAGAGATCTGTGACTCTGACCTTGTGCAAGCTATAAAGTTTTCTTTTTACAAAATTTCTTTAGTCTAATTTAATTTTCTCTGAGATGAAAGTGAGCTAATTGAGCAAGAGAACAAATCAGGCTGCTAAGTGTCCACAGTCCTTATGGAACAAATAGATCCAGTTATGAAGTATGTCTCAGTATATATTTCATACATCAAAATTATATAGCTAAATGAAAAGCCATCTTCCAGACCATCCACAGAATATATGTCCAGCAAACTATTAACATACTGTAGTGCTTTAGGAAGAATCCCCAAGATGTAATGTGAAGGAGAGATATCTTCACATAAGAATCTGCAAAGGGGATAGATATATCTTCACATAAGATGTGCAAATACCACATTCCAAAGGTGGTATTTCTTATTGTCTTGCAGATAAGGTTGAGGTATGCATCTCTGGTGACAATACTCCTCATCACCCAGCAAAACAAGGAAAATCCCTTAAGGGATAAGCAATATCTGATGGATTGACCCTTGAAGTGTATGCTGAACTCTCACTACATAATTCTATGGTCTACAGCATCTAAGCACTGGCAGTAATACCACTACCTTGCCAAGAGATCTTAGATTTCATGAGTGGAGAAAAGAAAGTAGGTGTTTGGCAAATAGGTGTTAATTGCTTTGTTTGAGGGGAGTCATAGCAAAATAGAGAAGACCAAAAAGGAAATTTATAAACTTCAAAATGAAACAACAGAAATTATGTAGTCTGTAGTCTTGGTGATACACACCCTTAACCAAGCAATTAAGACGCTAAGGTAGAAACATCCTGAGATTCAGCTTGATGGTCTATCTTATTTGGAAAATCGAAAGTCTGCTTGAGTGTGTGGACAGTCAAGGATGATTTCATAGATTATCATGGGTGATACAGAGAAAGAAAGGCCCTAAGGTTCCAATCACAAAAATATTAAAAACAACAGTTAAAATGAATGTATTCTAGTTCAAAGGAGTTTGAAAGGGGAATTGCCAATGAAGTAATTCAGCCAGAAAGCACATAGTAGTTAGGAGTGAGATGAAACATACCTAGGAAATACTGAGCATTCTCAAAAAGATTGCTAATTAAAAAAGACAATGTTTACATGTTTAAGTATGTGTGTGTGGAGGGATGTGTGTGTGTGTGTGTGCTCATGTGTACTGATGTGTATGTATGCACCAACCTGTGGAACTTCAGGTGTACGTGTCGTATACTTGACCTCAGCTATTCACCACTGCATTAGGTAACCTAGTGGCTTCTGAGCTTCTAGAAATCTTTCTGTCTCCTTCTCCCATGTCCCCATGGCTTCCTGGAAAGTTTGCACATGTCTGGGCTACTGTGTCAGGCTTGTTTGTGGTTCCTGACCATCTAAATTTAGGTGTGGTAAGTATTTCATAAAGATTTTTTTACCCACTGAGCCAACTCTCCAGCCCAAGATTGTGTATTTTTAATATGGGCTTCTGATCCATTAAAAATAATTGACTACTATGAACCTACTAGATAAAGGATTAATATTTTACTTAGATATATTCCATCTGAAAAAGAGTATATTTACAGTTGTGTCAAAAATGTAAACCTTTCAAAACAAACAATAAAGCATCTAATAGAAATCTCCATGCATCGACTCCCTATGTTATAGTTTAAAATACTTTCTAAAATGTGCGTGTACTCCTTTTACAATAAAAAAAAATAGAGATTGTACCCAAGGGAAGGTTTTTGAACATTCTGTACTGGCTACTGATTTGCAGGACATATTTTCTGAGTTATCCAACATTAAAAAATATAATCTGTAACTTTAAAAAAGTTTCCATTTTAACTCACAAAAGATATCTTTTCCAAAAAAAATTGTAAAAGCATATGCATGTATTTTCTTGCCTGGATTAATTTTCACAGAAAGAAAATGTATCATGATCAAAGACAGGGTCTGTGACTATGAAATGGCATTGGCACATTTAAGTAAACAAAGCAGAATCCTAAGAACACATTCTTCAACAGATGCGTGCTTATTTCATTTTGTGTTTTAGCTTACAGAGAATTAAACAGTTTTCCTTTTCTGGAACATTGGCAAATTTTGTTAATATGTTAATCAAAGAAACACAAACACAGTCAAATAATTAAAGCATATTAATAGGGACAATACTAACAGTTGATGAGAGGAAGTTAACTGAATGTCCTAAATAACTTTGGGGAAATAATTATATATTAATAAGCTTCGAATAGACCCTGGACACTGAAATTTGTCATGTTATATGCAAACAGTGTACTGGATACTTCTCCCTCTTTTAAACAATGATCACAGATAAATAAATGAATGAATAAATTCAGTTTCAGTGTATTTAAAAATACCATGTAGTAGTCCTCCTGTGTTTCATATCTGTTTTTTCAATACTCTAAAATAGAGATTTTTTAACTAGATTTACTAAAACTGTAATTATCAGTACTATTTCTGCTGGTAGGGAGAAGTTGTTAGATTTTATCTTCTGAACTACATAGAGAAGTTTAATTAATGGAACCATTTTAGTATTTTTACTTCTGGATTTATATTGCTACTTAAACCAAAACCTCATCATTTTAATATAATTTCATTTTTTACTCTTTTGTTTGAATTCATTTTCCCTCTTCCTTAGTTCTGAGTAATACCCCATCTAACCAAGGACATTTAATCCTCTTATGGAAATGACTTCCTTTCCTCTGGTCAGACCAGCCTGTCATAGCCGACTTGTTGTTGTCTCCTTCTCCATACACACTTCCATCAGTAACCCAAAATGAATTCTCGTAGAAACTATTAGTGATTTGTATATACCTTCCCACTGCATTCACCTCACCATTGTACCTTCTATATCAGGAGATGACCTGAAGTCCTAAACACACATTTGTGAGCAAATTGAAACTGAGCTTCAGCAGTTTTCAGAGCAGAATACCAATTAAATGTGCCACAGGCACAAGAACAATGATGAAGAGTATGCTACAAATAAGGAAGCATGCATTGTTCCTTCCTTTAGATAGTGATTATAGCACATGTATCAGGCAAATTCCATAACCTCAAGGTATAAGGAAATAAGAATCCAGTGAAACTATCTGACTAAATGTCATGTTTCTCATGGTCCTGTAATCATACCACATGCTGTATAATATTTCTCCCATTTTCTACAGATGTGAACATTCTCAAAGGCTTTGAAACTAATTCTTCATATGTTCAGTTCACTAGTAAAGGTATTATTGACTATAAACATGTGCTATTCATTGTTGTCAAGCCCACTTCTATTTAAGTACAACACCTTTTCCTCATGCTACTACCAAGAAAGGATATTTCATGTTCTGCAACCCAGCCACCTAAGGACAGCTCACAGACGAGTGAAGATTCTAACCCAAGGTCAAACAGGCCTCAGCAAGTGCTGTGGACAGTGAGCTTTATGAATTATTTTACAGATGTTGTCTCTCTTCTCTCACCTTATAAATGAACTGCTAGGAGATTTTGCCAATTGGTAGTGAAACAGAAGCTAGGAAAATCCTGTGAAAAACAACTCAAGAACAGGGAAAGTCAGATCTTTGTATAAGGTATGAAGAAGCCAAAGGTTTGCATCAGCCAAGGAGTTAGTCCCTTGCCAGTTGTATAGGATGAAGTCACAGTCTCTTCAACAGTCTATACTCCCAGATGTTTCTCAGACATATCTTAAAAACAAGATTGCCAAGAGAAGAGTGAAGTCAGAATGACCTTGTATATATAGCTTTCAAGAGTCTGCCAATCATCATTCCAGTACCGCTTTTTTCAGGAATCCATCTGTGTCTTTATAAGAAGCATTTTTTTGTGTAAAATACAAAGGAAGGTTTCTCTACTATGGCTCCTCAAAGGCAAACAGTGTATTTGTGCTCATGTGTGAGAGAGATCATGCATGTGCATGTCACAGTGTTTGAGTGCACACACACACAGAAACACACACACACACACACACACACACACACACACACACACACACACACACAATAAATTAATATGAAGCTTCTGAGATGATCTTGCAGAAGAATCATATTCCTAAGTAGAAACAACAAAGATGGAAATCAGGATCTGGGGCTCCAAGAAAACAATGTAAGAAGATGCTGGAAATCATAAGTGTTAGCAGCAAATTCAAGACATAGTATGGCTGTGGTGGTATGCCATGCTAGCCAATTAACTATGGTTATGGAGGGCATGGAGAATCAAATACTGTAAATGTGTAGGAGAGAAGGAGGGATGGGGAAAGAGAGAAGAGGAGGATGGAAGATAGCAGAATAAATTTAATTGATTTCCTAGATTTGCTAATATCTCTAAATTTTGTTAGCAGTTCTGAAATTATCACTAGTTCCACTCTCAACATGACTGGGATTTTTAAAATTTTAAGTAGAAGCAGGTGTCAAGTTTTAAAGAAGTTTCTCAGATCATTCTAATGGGCTTTGAAATTGCTTAGAGAATCACTAATTTTAAAAAAAAAAGAAATAATGGTCTTGTTTGGAGCATCAGTTGATTGAATTTCTTCTTTCAAATAGTTTTACATGATTGCAAAAGAGACAAATTGGTGGATAAATGAACAGTAAAATACATTTAAGAAGCTGCATTTTGTTAGAAATACTATGTGAAAAATGACTGCTCTTTTATAAATAAAAGTTAAATGAAAATGACTTTGAAGTTAATTTGTAGATGAATGTGCCATGTGATCAAAATCAATTTAGATTATAAAGGAAAAATCCTAAAGTTTCATCATTAATTTTTATTAAGACCCCTACAAGGGTTATGATTGTTAAATGTACAGCTTCAAAAAGAGATAAAGTAAATTACCTAAGGAAAAGGGGAGATTACAAACCCTTTTAGCCAGTGATTCTACACAACCATGACTGTCATGACATCAGCTTTCCAGTCCTCAATACTGTACATAGTTCCAACACACTGGCCAGAAATGGATGTATACATACTCAAATATAATGCTGGCATCTTTATTCTAATATTTTTCCTCTTAAAAGATATACCACCAAGAGAATGTCTCTGCCAGTTTCGCATTAAAACAGAGTTTGAGATGGTAGTTGGTGGCGCATGCCTTTAATTCCAGCACTCGGGAGACAGAGGCAAGTAGATCTCTGTGAGTTCGAGGCCAGCCTGGTCTACAGTGCCAGTTTCAGGACAGGTAGGGCTATTACACAGATAAACCCTGTCTCATAAAGAAAGAAATATGAAGACAGAGGTGGGAAGTTGATATCTGAAACATTAAAAAGAAATCCATCTCACTCTCTTCAGCATACATAGAATCAAGAACACAAATAATGGGTGTTGCTGTAATCCACACTTGAGAGTCTGAGGCAAGAGGTACATGAGTTCAAGACCACTCTGGGCTACATAGTAAATTCCAGTCCAACTCACGTTGCAGATGTCTCAAAACAAACAACAAAAAAGGAGAAACAAATGCTAGAGAGGATGTAGAGGGACAGAAAAGCTTAGGCACTGTTTAAATTTGCACAGGCTGTAACTTGTGCAGTCACTATCAACCTCCACATGGAGGTTTCCCAAAAAATAAAATGAGAACTTCCATATGAGGTGGCCACCTCTGCTGCTGATAACTCTAAGTCAATTAGCATATAGATATTTGCATACCCATACCTTTGGTTGCACTGTCAAGGTGACTGAGTCAGCCTGGATGCACAGATGAATGAATAAAGAAAGTATAGTGGAACATTCAGCAGTCAAAAAAGATGAAATCAGGCCCTAATGGGAAAAATAGTTGCAACTAGAAACTTTATTACCATATGCTGGCTAGTTTTATGTCAACATGACACAAACAATAGACATAGAGACAAGGGAACCCCAGTTGAGAAAATACCTCAATAAGACCGAGCTGTAGGCAAGCATATAAGGCATTTTCTTAATTAGCAATTATATTTGTTGTAGAAATAGACAGTACAAGACAGAATATAAGGGGAGAACAAGTTTATAAAAATCAAGCAATAAGCAAAGTTTAAAATGTAATTAATATAATATTAATTAATGTACTAATTTTACTTTTCCTATTTGTGCAAATGAATTAGATATTTTACATATTGCTAGTATTATATAGCAATATGTAAAATAAATGAGAGATATGTGGGAACTCTTTGTACATTGTGTAATTTATTTATAAGTCAAAAATTATTCCCAAATAAAAAATGTTCTCAAAATGATATCTGATTATTAAACCTGACTGTTTAATCCTTTATTTAATTCAGTAGCAGCAATTTTAAAATAAAATATAGAGACAAAGATATTGCAAGTACCACCGTCTTCTACTACTTACTTAACTTTCCTTAGCATCAGTTTCCTGACACGGACCCTATTAATGCATGGTGTGAAAAAAAATGGCACAATAACAAGGATAAACATGATTAGTATTAATTTACACTCCACAGGAACCAAACTGTGCATCACCCATCAATTTCATGGGAGCCCATGTCTATCATCTACATTTTGGAAGTTCAGGCTAGGCCAAAGCAGTGGATTCTAAAGTTCTATAAACATGATCCATTTGTGTCTTCATAATAGTTACAGTTTAAAAGATAATTTGCAGTGTGTAATTATTAGTTATGTAGTTAGCTTCTGTGTGCAACTCTATCCATGTCTTTTATTATTTGTTTGCCTGTTTGTTTTCATGTGTATGAGTGATTTGCCTGTGTGCGTGTATGTGCACTGCAGGTTTGTCTCATACCCATGAAGCCAGAAGAGGGTACAGATTTGTTGGAAGCACCATATGTGTGCTGGAAACCAAGTAAGATTTTTGCAAAAGCAGCAAGCACAATTAGCCACCGAGCTGTCTCTCCAGCCCCTTACTATACTGTTTGCACATGATACCAGTTTTTCAACAAAATAGTCTTGCAAAGACAAACCTTTACAAAATAAAAATCTATGATTAACATTTATAACTAGAATCTCTTGCTTTGGAAGACTCTGGACCACATGTTTAATTCTGCAGAGGCTGTCCATCTGAAGTTGGTAGCTAGTGCTCCCAAGGTATCAATCATCAGATGTCTATCTATATTGCTATTCTTGTTACACTGGGGTAGCCAAAGGGGATGGCATACTCCAATGTGTTTTATACTTTGGACCAAATTCAATATTTACTCCAAAACCAAAACTGGCAAGGAAATTCATACTCACAAATTGGCAATTCATATATCAACACCAGAAAATTTGGAAAGTATCCATCTACCACTATGACAATTTCAACACTTTGTTCCCTTTCCCCTTACAATTTACTCTTTAAAGAAACTGGATCATTTGTAACAAAGATTTCACAGAGTCTAGGGTTTTCAAACATTCTTATGCTGTTGTTGAAAATGTCCTTTTGAACCTTCCAGTCAACTGAACTATTATGGAGTGACAACCCTTCATATACTTCTTATGATTACCCTGACCTATAATTTGTGCAGTAAAGGCCAGCTAAATTTGTGATCCTTTCTTATCATTTAATTAGGTTTCCAAAGATAATTGGTTCCTAGCATCTGTCACATGTGTTTAATAACCTTTTAGAACATTTTAAAGTATCTCTTTGGAACTCATTGATTAAAATATATTTCAAGTTTTTTAATCAATTTCTATTATTATATTCATGTTTAAATTAACCCAATTTTGGTTAGTGGAGCTTAAATAAGTTTGATCCCTGGTCTTCTGACCTTGATTCAGACTACTTTAATACTTCCTATATTTCCTGCTTTTTTCCCAGATTTTAGATATTTCTATATCTACATTTCTTTATTTTTCCAAAAAAGAGGTAGGTCATCTTTATGAGATGATTTGTGTAGACCATAGTCTGAGAACCTTGGTTTGTCATTGTTTCTATATATTTTCCCTGAGAGAGACAAACTACATCTTGATAAATGTAGTTCATACTAATATTAAACTTAGAACATCTAGGATTTTAAATTCTTTAATCTTGCACATATTTCTATTTTTACTCAATTCTAGATTTCTCACTTCTCAACTGTAACATTATAGTTTATTTTTGCCTCATCTCAGAATAACAATAAGATTATTATGCCAATATATTCATAGGTAAATCATTTTGGAATTTTTATTTCAAACTTTTTATTGTCCTTAAGTATGCACTAACTATAACGAGAGAGAGAGAGAGAGAGAGAGAGAGAGAGAGAGAGAGAGAGAAGAGAGAGAGAGAGAGAGAGAGAGAGAGAGAGAGAGAGAGAGATTAAATGCAGTTACACTGTAACTGAATGGCAATATTCATATTAAGCACCAAAGGCTAAGAAATGAAAAGCTCAGTGCCAGGGAGGGGCTACTTCTTTTGAAGCTGATGACCACTAAGTCCCCTAGAGCTCAAACATGGCTGGCTCTTGCCAATGTTCTGGATTACTTTCCTGATATCACATGCTTGAGGATTTCAAGTAAGTCTTTGGAAAGCAAGTTACCTTAAGTCACACATCTCCTGTACTGGCCCAGTCTAAGAAAGGCCATATTATCACATCAGTCACACAACCAAAGAGAGAAGTCCACATGCATAGGTCAAATAACAAAAACTAAAACAACATGCTTCCTCATTAGTCCTATAGAGCATTCTCTAATGCCCACCCCTAGTAAATGGGGAGGTGCTTAGGCTTACTATAACTTGATATGTCATGTTTTCTTGAGATCCACAGGAGGTGCTCTCAGTGGCTGCAGTTTGGTGCATAGCCTATCAGAACCCCAAGGATGGGCCAGTACAGATGCCTGAATACTAACACCTAGTACACAAAATTTAAAAGAACAATTATTGACTTTACCATAGAATTCAAGGAATTTAAAGAACCTAAACATTTCATTGACTTTCAAAAATAATAATAAATGCTTGATTGATATCCAGGAAAACACAAATGAATGAAATGTTGAAGATAATTCAGGATTTTAAAAAATGAGTTCAATAACGAGATAGAAATATGGATAATTTGTAGTTTTATGACAACCTGATGAATTAAGAATCACTCAGTATGAAGAACCTCAGCTAAGAGAAAGCATTCACAAGACTGGCCTGTGGGTAAGCCTGCGAGGTGTTTGCTTGATTAATGATTGGTGTTGGAGGACCAGTTTCACTTGGGCAGTGCCAATCCTGGTGCTGTAGGAAAGCAGAATGAGCAAACTATGAGGAGCAAGCCAATAAGCATCATTCCTTCCTTGCCTCAGTCAGCGTGGGGTCCCTGTCTTAAGTTCCTTCCCTGAGTTCTGCAGAGGATGTTCTAAAATCTGTTAGCTAAAATAAACATTTTCACCTTCAAGGATATTTTTGGGGGGTGGGTTATTGTGTTTTATCACAACAATAGAAACTCTAAGACAGAGAGACCCCTTGAGTGGATCTTAAGTACAATTAGGGGACTATTGTCACTACCAACATGTGAGTGCCTCTTATTGTTCATTTATTGATGTTTCATGTTGGCCATTGTTGTTGTTATACGGGTCACTGCTGGGTAGGACTATTTTTTTTTTTATCTAACACATTTCATTTTGTGTGATTGCTCATACAATAATTGCATCTTAATACATTTAGTGGTTTGTTCATTTTCTGCATTACTTTGGGGATTATTCTTGAGTTAGACTTAATGTGCATTCTATTTTTGGATTTCTTATTGGAACACTTTTCATTTTATCTTTGTGAATTTTTGAACAAAAATGTTATTTTTTTGGAAGTGGGGAGGAACCAAGAGATTAAAAACTTTATTGTGTCTGACACTTTCTGGGAAACTCACATTTAATGTTAATTTCAATAGGCTATACAATGAAACCAAGACTGTTTACTTTGCATCAACTTACAATAAATTATACTGAATTCCTTACTTTCAATCTTTATTTTTTAAAAAAGAAGAAGAACATGGAGAAATAACAAGCATGAAGAGCTGAGATATGTGTCAAAAATGATGGTTTAAAAAGTTATTCACACAACTCAGAAATTTCAAGTGATGGCAAGATGCTTCAGCTAATTAAAATACTTGACCCCAACCCATAGGTCCTGAGTATATTGCCAGGACACACATTGTGGAAAGACAGAAACTAGCTGCACCTTGTTCTCTGACTCCATACACACATTTGACATGCATGTACCCATACACTTACATGTAACTTATTAATTAGTTCAAGTAATAAAGACTTAAATTTTAATGAAGCAATAGATAAATATCCATGAATTAAAAGGTGGGTGGGTAGCTGGAGAAATATCTCACTCAGCACTTAAGAGTTCTGCTACTCTTCCAGAGGACCAAAGTTCACCCACCTTATGGAGTCACAACTGCCTATAACTTCAGTTCCTAGAGCTCTGATGCTCTCTTCTGGCCTCTAGAGGCACTGCACGTGAATGTACACACACACACACACACACACACACACACACACACACACACACACGCCAATAAATAAAAGTAAAGATGAAAAAGAATTCTGTAAAAATATACTAGTAGGACTATTTGGTGGTTTTATTTAAGCATGGTATATGCTTTGTTGATGCTCATCATAAAAAAAAAAATGTTCACTTTGTTTTCATTGGTCAGATCTATTCTACAAAGTGGAGAATAGCCAGGCGTTTGCTAGAGGAGAAGTCATGCCTTGGGTTTTTATTTTTATTTTTTAACACTTCTTTCATATATTTCATCCTAAGCAACACTTTCCATCCCTTCTCTCCCCTTCCCCCCTCCCCCCAGAGGATTTCCCATCCTCTCCTCTTCCATTCCCCTTCACAACAAGGGCCATGATTTTAAAAGGACCATTTCAATCCAACTGGGCTAATTCTTAAAATTATTTCAAAATAAAGACATCTCCAAAGACACACTGACTATTTTCTCAAGAATCTATAAAATCTCATTATGTGTTAATAGAGTTTGGTGCAGGTTGGAGAAAGATAAGTATGTCACAAATTACTTAGTGATGAGTGCTCAGACTGAGCCTCTTATTGATCCTTAACTACTGTTTTCTCTTCATCCTGCTTAATTATGCCACTCTCACAATGTTTATTTGGTGAGCTGTATTTGAATGTGAACACCGAAATTAAAAGAGTGGATAAATTCCATCTCCTTCAGAATAAACAGTATTGTTTGTCCAAAGGAAAATGATAAGATTTTGTTTTCCCCATCATTTTCATAAAAATAAAATCATCACAATTGTACACTAAAAAATAAGAAACTATTTCTAAATACAAATAAAACATGCAGAAATTCACCAGGTGTCACATTGAAAAGAGCAAATATTTAACCTGTTGTAAAATAGCGTCTTTTAGTTTGCTTAAAATTATTATCAAAACAAAGATAATAATGGTCAGTACGGCTAAGACACAACCTTCTGAGAATAGAAACATTTCTTTAATTTTCAAGGCTTCTGTCATTGGATCACAACCCAGAATGTTAAAGCTAAAGCTCTAAATCCCCCGAAAAAAAATGATAATGCACTAGGCAAACATTCATTATTTAAAACATAAGAAAAAAGTAACCATTAAAAATCAGTGTGAAGTGGTTGTAAATAAAATGAAAACTCTTACTCTGACACTGTTTTTAGCTTTTTCCTTCTATTGAACATAGGCTTTTCCCCCTCACATAGTACATCCAGATTACTGATTCTACTCTCTCTACTCTTCCCAGTTTCTCACACCTCCACTCCCATCTAGATTCCATCCCCTTTCGGGCTCATTAGAAAAACCACCAAATTTCTAAGGGATAATTGTAACAATAAGTCTTTACTCCATCCTCACCATCTGGGCGCCCGGAATAACACAGAGTCTTAGTTTACAATGCTGCTGTCCAATTGACTAGAATTTCTTATATGCTAGCTCAGTCATAATTATCATAAATCTATATATTTTATAAGACTTATCAAGGACCTTTCTGCTGGCGTCCTCTTCCCTAGATCACATGGCAGCTCCATAGAGAGCAGAGGAAGAGAAAAAGAAAGAGAGCAACTTCCTATCTGTCCCTGCTTGTATGAATCTGCCTGCTAAGTCACTTCCTGCCTGTATCACTACACTTCTTTACTACATTTCCCAGAATCCTCCTTGAAACCTAGTCCTTTATTCACTTGCCAACAGTACTTTATTCAACAACCAATAAGATAAACATACACAGAAGGACATTCCCCATCAGGTAATAATAAAATGAAAAAGGATAGAATGAGATAAAACAAAAATAATGTTGGAATAGGAAAAAATAAACAAACAGAAGGAAAGAGTCCAAGGAAAGACACGTGCGGCAGATATAGAGACAGAGACCTGCTGGTTTGCACACTCAGGGAATCACAACAAACAGTACACTGGATGCCAAGAGGACACAGTCAGCAAGACAAAACTGCAGCCCATGGAATGGGAAAAGAACCTCACCAACCCCACATCTGACAGAGGGCTGATCAGCAAAATATACAATGAACTCAAGAAGCTAGCCACCAAAACACCAAACAATGCAATTAAAAAGTGGGGTGCAGAACTAAACAGAGAATTCTCAACAGAGGAATCTAAAATGGCTGAAAGACACTTGAGAAAGTGCTCAACATCCTTAGCCATCAGGGAAATGCAGATCAAAACCACTCTGAGATACCATCTTACTCCTGTCAGAATGGCTAAAATCAATAACATCACTGACAATCTATGCTGGAGAGGATGTGGCGAAAGAGGAACACTCCTCTACTGCTGGTGAGAGTGCAAACTTGTATAACCACTTTGGAAATCAGTATGATGGTTTCTCAGGAAGATGGGAATCAGACTACCTCATTATTCAGCAATTCCTCTCTTGGGCTTATACCCAAAGGATGCACATTCATACAAGAAGGACATATGTTCAACTATGTTCATAGCAGCATTATTTGTAATAACCAGAACATGGAAGCAACCTAGATGCTCCTCAACTGAAGAATGGATAGAGAAAATGTGGTACATTTACACAATGGAGTACTATTCAGCAGAAAAAAAAAACCAATGGAATCTTGAAATTTGCAGGCAAATGGATGGAACTAGAAGAAACCATCCTAAGTGAGGTAACCCAGTCACAAAAAGAGAAACATGGCAAGTACTCACTCATAAATGATTTTTAGACATAGAGCAAAGTATTACCAGTCTACAATCCACACTGCCATTGGAGCTAGGAAACAAGAGGACCCCAAGAGAAGATTGTGTAATACCGCGAAGAAAGGGAGGGGGACAAGTACAACTGAATAAAGTGGAATCACGGGGCATAGGTGGAGAGGAAGGAGGTGAGAAGGGAAGAAGGGGAGAGGGGAGGAGAGCAAGAGGTCTGAGAGAGAGAAGGAATAGATGAAAGCAAGAAAAGAGATGCCTTGATAGAGGGAGACAATACAGGTATGGAGAGAGGTCTGGCACAGGGGAAATGTTAGGGTATCCACAGGGGTGACCCCAACTAAGAATCAAAGCAGTGGTGGAGAAA
Source organism: Cricetulus griseus (assembly GCF_003668045.3). Classification (NCBI taxonomy): domain Eukaryota; kingdom Metazoa; phylum Chordata; class Mammalia; order Rodentia; family Cricetidae; genus Cricetulus; species Cricetulus griseus. The sequence goes on along the minus strand of NC_048600.1, from coordinate 6,468,455 downwards.
TGCCATTGATGCCCTTCCCCTATAATGAGATTGGTGTCTACCTTGGTTACCATTCCTAGAGCCTTCATCCAGTAGCTGTTCAAAGCAGAAACAGGCACCCACAGCTTAGCAGTGAACCATACCCCTGGAATCCAATTGTGGAGAGGCATGAGCAAAGAAGTCAAGACTGTGTTGCAGAAACCCACAGAAACAGTTGGCCTGACCTAGGGAGAGTATGGACACCCTAGTTATAAAGCTGCAGAAACATAATTGGACCAAACCAAGCCCTCTGAATGTGGGTGCCAGCTAGGAGGCCAAGACAGTTTATGGGACCTCTAACAGTGGAACCGGTCTTTAATCCTAGAGCACAAATGGACTTTGGGAGCCCATTCCCTATGGAGGGAAACTATTGCAGCCTAGATACAGCAAGGAGGGCCTAGACCTTCTCCCAAACGATATGACAGACTTTGAAGGTCCCTGGTGGAGGGCCTCTCTATCCCTGGGGAGGAGTTTGGGGATGGGTTTGGGGGGGTTGGTGGGGAACATGGGAGAATGGGAGGGCAAGGGAATGGGGGGATGGATATTTAAATATGAGTAGTAATTAAATAATTTAAATTTTAAAAAGTAGACCAGACAGCTCAGAAAAAAAAAGCAGTCCCTTGCAAAGAGTAGTAGCTTAATAAATATTTACTGTTGAATTAGGGCATGCATTTAAATTCAAATAGATAAATTTTAAAGAAAACTACAGGATGATGATATGTGAGATTAACACCTTTAATGTTTATAACTTCAGTGACAAGTTCAATTGCCACATATCCCACTAAGTCAGAAAAATTAATCGGAGTAGAATCTTAAGTCTGTTTACTTCATGAATGAATAATATAGAGATGAGTCAATATGATAGCAGTTACTGATTCTGGTTTGTGTAACAAAAAATATTAATCTATTTGATAACCAAACTCATTTTATGTTTAAATCTTGACCCAAAATATATTGTCTCCCTCCCCAAAGGGTGAAACAAAGCATGCCTCTACCATCTGAAGTTCATAAATCCATATTTCCATTCAAAAATTAATATATATATACATATATATATGACATTGACTCGTTAAACAGATTCAGAGAATAAGTTCTTCAACTAATTTTGTCATTAAATCTACTATCTTTATTACTTTTATTTTTGAGATTATAATATAATTACATTATTTTTTTCTTATTTTTTCTTCCATTCAAACCCTCCCATAAACCCCCTCTTACTTTCTTTCAGATCCTGGGCTTTGGCTGGTCTGGTTGTTGTTGTGGTGGTGGTGGTGGTGGTTGTTGTTTTGTGTGTGTGTGTGTGTGTGTGTGTGTGTGTGTGTGTGTGTGTGTGTCTGTGTGTCTGTGTCTGTGTGTCTGTATGTGTGTTCCTACATACATAAATACAACATGATCAGTATACATAATATAATTATATGTGCGTATTTTCAGTAAAGTGACTGTTATAAATTCTTCTCTAAGATTCATGACTTCACCCAGCTTGGATGGTTGGCCAGGTTTACTGCCAGGCATTATTTTCCTTTTGTTGAGAACATCTTAAGTCCAAGTAGAGAGCTGTTGGTTACCACCAAGGTATGTTTGCCACTACTGCACCCTTAGGGTTATTGTACCCTGTTGGGTTATCAGTGTGGTTCACAGCAGTCATAATGGGGTTGAACTGTTGATTGCTTCCCTCCTTTAGAAGCTGGCATGATACTAGCTGGTACCATGAAAGCTAGTCCTCAGGAATGAGACTCCCAGATCAGGTCCTGCTCAGAGGATTCTGGGACTTTTGTCCAAACTACATGGTGTCTGAAGCAATACAGATCACTTACCTTCCATGTCTGGGGGACAACCAAGAGCACATGTAGACCAACACAGAAAACCACAAACAACCCATTGTCTTTTAAATCTCATCCTAAATACAGAAATACAAGCACAATGTCTTAATTTCATAGTGCATGGATTTATACACTAGACTTTTTGCAGACACATAAAGTATTCTTTAATTCTTTAGATACACACTCATTATTTGTAAAATGATAAAACAAATGTTTAAGAAATTCAAATCTACCTCATATGTAAGTATATTTTACTTCTCTATAACTAATTAAAAGGGCAAATATTTCATTCAACCTCACTTCAAAGTATTCTCTGAATAAAAATATCATGAGTCTAAGGGCAAAGTACTCTCACTTCTGTGTTGGTACTTAGTATAATGGTGGGTCTCTTTTCATGTTATTTTCATCATTTGGTGTAATGAACTTTATAGTTTTTCCAATAATGGAACAGTATCATGTTGAATATATACAAATTATTTTCAAACAAATAAATTAAATAGCTAAAATGAAATTATTTTAAAGTATTATACATACGTGTGTGTGTGTGTGTGTGTGTGTGTGTGTGTGTGTGTGTGTGTGTGTTAAAACATTCCCTATCATGCATGATCCACAATTGAATACATTGAATATCTTACAAAACTACATGCACCCTTTCAGACTATTTCAGCATTCAGAGGACAACATACTTCCAAGTTTCAGTGATAAAGATCAGAAAAGTTTAGTGTTAGTTTCTATCACTTGTCCATATTTATTTTACTGAATCTTGTTTAACTAAAATTTCTCCTACCCCTGCCTCAATCCCCAAAACAGAGAAGCATTACAGTGTTTTGGAGTCTTGAACTGATTGTACTGGGATATGCGACATTTTATTCAATATGAAGTTTCTCTTTCACTTGTCTATATCTAATATTCCCTTTCTGCCCAGTGTGTGTTTTAAGCCCTATGATTTAGTAGCAGAATAGTATAACAGCTTTTCTCTTTTGCTGATAATTAAGGACATTTGCTACTTTAGTCTTGATTAATCTTGATATAATCCCTGTGATAACATCCTAAACATCACTCCTGGTCTCTCAGGTTAGGCAGTCTGAATGGCTCCTGAGTCTGTCTCTAGTCTGTTTGTGAACTTACATGAAATGTCAGTGCCATCTCAGGGCCGAGAGACAGAACAGTCTCTGAATAGAAAAAAGAAGAAGCAAGTAACCTCAAAAAAAGTCACATGCTCTGCACAATATGGCTATGATTTCATGAATTTGTCAAAATACTGAAGTGGCAGGTTTTCTCTAGTTTCTCTACATCTCTGATGCCCCGATCTATTCCAAAACAAGGTTCTATCCTTTTTGGTGTTCTACAATTTAGACCATCTGGAAATTCTCTATCTCATTGATTTTGCTTTCCTCTTGAAATCAGACATCATGTGATTCTGAGTTCTGCAGTTTAAACGTCTTTTAGTCATTTTCAGTACTATAAATTTTCCAGTACTAAATAACTACATCTGACTCCTCTCTCTCTCTCTCTCTCTCTCTCTCTCTCTCTCTCTCTCTCTCTCTCTCTCTCTGTGTGTGTGTTGTGTGTGTGTGTGTGTGTGTGTGTGTGTGTGTGTGTGTGTGTGTGTGTTGTTTTTTTCTTTTCCCCTTTTCCTGGTGCTGATTAGAAGAGTTGAACTAATCTGAAAGTCATTCACTCCCATCTTCATTCTTATACATGCACATGCACATGAACATTCTCTCCTGTCTCCTATCTGAATGGGTAGCTGTTTTGTTCCTTTGAGGCCCACTTATCTTTGTTTTGCTTTTAGGATTAAAATGGGGATTACTGGTTGTAAATTTTTGTCTTGATGTTGAAGCACAATCTTTAAGGGAATCAGGGCTGTCAGTTACCTGGTGCTGTGAACTGCTCTAATACGAAAATAATTGTTCCATGCATATGTATGCCAGACAACAAGTTGGAAATTTTGAGCATACTTATGTAACCTGACATAGCCACAGTCAGGATCTGACTTTTTGTCAAATCACTTAGCCATCATGCTACAAATTTTCTGTTGATATTTCAAGAAAGCAAGCAGCGGTCAATGATACCCTGTACCTGTAGGTATGGCTGAGCAGTAATATTGCTGCAATGTTTAAGAGGTAGCCAGAAATGAAAGGGAATGCTCTCTGAGAACAAAAGTATCAGAAAGGAAGATGCAGCTTATAAAAGAGGTCAGTCTAAGGACTGTGCCAAGTTCTTCTTGTTATTTTCAACACTACAACTATCTTCAGATTTCTGGTAAACAGACGCTATGAAGGAGACTTTTAGATATGGCTGAAACTCACAACTGTGTCCCTATTCAAGGAAGTTATGCCCAGCAATTCCCTCAAAAATAAGTGATTGAGTTTCAAAAGAATCCAGTCATAAAATATTTACTCCTCAGTATCCACATCATAAACTAAGACGATGTATAAAAATGACAAAAACAGAATTTTATTTAGAGCATTAATATTCAAATCCTGATTTTTCTAATAACCATATGTAGGAAATTTCACTACAGAAGGAGAGGAAAATCTTTGTCAAATAGACTAAATACCCAGAATTTACAAAGAACTGCAAAGATTAAATGTTGCAAAAACAAAACTGTCATTCAACAAATGAGCTAATGAAATGAACAGAGAGTCCTTAGAGAAGAAATCCAAATGGACAATCACAAGTTAAAAAGTGTTCAGTATCCCCAGTCAACAGACAAAGGCAAATTAAAACAACTTCAACAAAATACTTCCTTACCCAAGTAAGTGAGAATGGCTGCCATCAAGAAATCTAAGAACAAGTGAAGAGGATGTGAAGAAAGAGGAATACTGATACACTGTTGGTGGGAGTGCATACTGATACAGTCATTATGGAAATCAGTCTGAAGAGTTCTCAAACAAATTGAAAACAGACTACCATCTGACACATCCATATTACTCCTGGTTGTGTATCCAACAGAGAGATACATTTCATTGACTATTTTATTGCCACTCTATTTACAATAACAAAGAAATGGGATCAGCCTAGATGTGCAGCAGGTGAATGGCTAATGGAAATTAGTACAGCACAAAATGGAATTTGAAGGAAAAGGATGGATTGGGAAGAGATAATACTCAGTGAGGTAAACCAAATTCAGAAAGCCAGAAACCACATATTCTCTCTCATACAAGGATCCTAGCCTGTAATGTGTTTATATACACAGGTGGAAATGGGTGTGAATATGAATAAAGCCTAAAATAATTAGAAAGGAGATCAAAAATAGGATAAAATGGGAATAAAGGAAATGATAGGCTAAAGGATGCACTCTGACCTGAAAGACTGAAGGAGAATGGAAAGAAGTTAGAAGTGAATGACAGGAACATGTGTGGGAGAGATGAGGGAGAGAATTTACTAAAGCCTACTTAGTTGAAATGTGAAATTGATATCTACTCATGTAATTTTTATATATTTAAAATTCAAAGTTAATTTTTATTCATGTGAAAATTAAGGAACTATCCTTATTTTGCCCATATAACTGTTAAAGCTCCCATATTTGTTAATTATACTTTATGCATTTATTTATTTGTGTCTGATGGGGTTCAAGGCACACATGTGGAAGTCAGAAAACAACTTGGGGAAGTTTTTTCTCTCCTTCCACAACTTAGGGCCCATGTGTGTTCATTTTAGGTCCCCAGGATTGTCACAAGCGAGTATTCTTTGTTTGTTTTTCATTTGCTTCCCCCCCTCCACTGAACCATCTTGTTAACCCTCTAACCATTTTTGATGAAAAACGTGTACACTTCCATTAAATTTGTTATAAAAATATTAATTTATCCCATGATCATGGGTTTATATGTGAATTCTCTATTCTTTGCACAAGTTTATCCCTTTATTATAAATCAGAATTATTTCTATTCTTCTAGTTTTACAAGTTGAATTCTATTTTTACACACCTAGAATTGAATTCAGAGCCTTAAAAATTCAAAGCAGGTATGTTCACTATAAACTGCATCCACGACCACCTCCAAGTCTTTTAGCATGTCATGAAATGACGGAAGGTAAGACTGATGATTTACCCTTTATGTAAAGTTTCATTGCATTGTAGCCTTCTCCTTTTGTATGTTTAAGCCCTGAGTCCCCTTTTAGACTCGGCTACAATAATGACAAAATTGAGTAGATTCAGTGGAGACACTGCATTTTCCTCAACCCAAATTATTTATCATCTACCCATTTAAGCAAGGCTTTTCTGCTCTATTCAATTTTAGGTTTAGAAAAGTCATTTTTTCTTTTTTTTTAGAAACAATTTTATTTTACATATCAATCCCAGTTCCCTCTCCCTCCCATCCTCCTATACCTCCCACTGACCCCCCCAATTAATCCCCACTCACTCTCCAAGGACAATGAGGCCTTCCACAGGGTATCATCAAAGACTGTCACATCACCTGTGGCAGGGCCTAAGCCCTCTTCAGTGAATTTGGGCTGCAATAGTATCCCTCCATAAGGAATGGGCTCTCAAAGTCCATTTGTGCACTAGGGATAAACACTGGCTTCACTGATAGAGGTCCCATAGACTGCCCCGGCCTCCTAGCTGGCAGCCACATACAGAGGGCTTGGTTTGGTCCAATGCTGGTTCCCCAGCTTTACATTTAGGGTCTCTGTGCCCTCCCTAGGTCAGGTCAACTGTTTCTGTGGGTCTTGGCTCCTTTGATCATCCCTCCTCCTTCTCTACAACTGCATACCAGGAGTATGACTCTACTTAGCTATGGGTACTTGCTTCTGCTTCCATCAGCTACTGATGGCAGCTCTAGGATGGCCACCAAGGTAGTCATCAATCCCATTATAGGGGAAGTCCATCAAAAGCAGCCTCTCCACTACTGCCTAGATTCTTAGAAGGGGTCATCCCTGTCAATCCCTGAACATTTTCCTAGTATCAGACCACTCAAAACATATAATGGCTCCTTCAATCAAAGTATCTCCTTTCTTGCTCTCCTCTATTCCTCCCCTTTCTAAGTCTTCCTGATCCCTCTTGTTCTCCCCCTAATCTTCTCCCCTTCTTTTTCCTGCCTCCTCCTCTCCCCCACCCCTGCCCCACTCCCAATTTACTCAGGGGTTCTTGTCCCTTTCCCCTTCTTTGGGAGATCATGTGTTTTTCTCTTGGGGCCCTGCTTGTTTCCTAGTTTCTCTAGTGGTATGGATTGTAGTCTGGTAGTCCTTTGCTCTATGTCTAATATCCATATATGAGTGAGTACATACCATTCTTGTCTTTCTGTGACTGGGTTACCTCACTCAGGATGTTTTCTTCTATTTCCATTCTCTTGCCTATGAATTTCAAGATTCCATTTTTTTTTTTTACACTGAGGAATACACCATTGTGTAAATGTACCACATTTTCTCTATCCATTCTTCAGTTGAGGGGCATCTAGGTTGCTTCTAGGTTCTGGCTATTACAAGGAATGCTCCTATAAACATAGTTAAACATTATGTCTTTGTTGTATGAATGTTCATTCTTTGGGTATATGCCCAAAAGTTAGAATTGCTGGATCTTGACTGATTCCCGTTTTCCTGAGGAATGGCCATACTGATTTCCAAAGTAGTCACATGTAGGGGGAAATGCTAACTACCCTACAATCACACAAGTTGTCACTCCCACCAGCAATGGAGGAGTGTTCCTCTTTATCCACATCCTCTCAAGCATAGACTGTCTTTGGTGTTTTTGATTTTAGTCATTCTGACAGGTGTAAGATTTTATCTCAGAGTTCTTTGGATTTGAATTTCCCTGATGGCTAAGGATGTTAAGCGCTTTCTTATGTGTCTTTCAGCAATTTTATATTACTCTATTAAGAATTCTCTATTTAGTTCTGTACCCCCCACATTTTAATTGGCTTGTTTGGTGTTTTGGAGACTAGTTTCTTGAGTTCTTTGTAAATTTTGGAGATCAGCCCTCTGTCAGATGGTGGGTTGGTGAAGATCTTTTCCCATTCTGTGGGTTTGCTGTTTTCTCTTATTGACTGTGTCCTTTGCTTTGCAGAAGCTTCTCAGTTTCTGGGGGTCCCATTTATTAATTGTCAGTCTCAGTGTCTGTGCTACTGGTGTTATGTTCAGGAAGTGGTCTCCTGTACCAATTCCTTCAAGGATACCTCCTACTCTCTCTTCTAAGAGGTTCAGTGTGACTGGATTTATGTTGAGGTCTTTGATCCATTTGGACTTAATTTTTGTGCATGGTGATAGACATGGATCTATGTGCAATCTTCTACATGTCAGCATCCAGTTATGCCAGCACCATTTGTTGAAGATGCTTTCTTCTTTCCATTGTATAATTTTAGCTTCTTTGTCAAAAATCAGGTGTTTTAGGTGTGTGGGTTAATATCAGGGTTTTCAATTCAATTCCACTTGTCTACCTGACTGATTTTGTGCCAATACCAAGCTGTCTTCAGTTCTATAGCTCTGTAATAGAGCTCGAAACCAGGGATGGTGATGTCCCCAGGAGTTCCTTTATTGTACAGGGTTGTTTGGCTATCCTGGGTTTTTTGTTTTTCCATATAAAGTTGAGTGTTGTTTTTTCAGGGTCTGAGAAGAATTATGTTGGAATTTTGGTGAGGATTGCATTGAATCTGTAGATTGCCTTTGGCAAGATAGCCATTTTTACTGTGTTGATCTTACCTATCCAAGAGCATGGGAGATCTTTCCTTTTTATGGTATCTTCTTTAATTTCTTTCTTTAAAGACTCAAAGTTCTTGTGGTACAGGTCTTTAACTATAATGTTTCTCTGTTTTGATAATTGAGGCAGGGATAGGAGAAAGGTTGCCAAGCTTTAAACTGTTCAAGTCTCAGTAGACTTCCCTACAGTGAGAAGGGCCATTCTGAAGCCATGAAATTTTGCTTAGGTTTTATGATTTCACTATTAATTATACTTTTATGGCTTTATCCATTAAAAAGAAAACATGGTATAATTAAAATTTTAAAAAGTTATGTCCTATTTCACATTTCCTGTGATTTTGCATACAATCCAACCTTCAGCCTCACCAAAATTTACCCTTTTTTGGTCTCCTTTCTAAATTTTAAACTGTGTGCACAGATATAACTCTTGACATATGAATTTGTGTACATGCACCTTAGTGTTCTATTGTTGTGAAGAGGCTCTATGGCCAAAGAAACTCTTATAAAGAAAATATCTATTTTGGGGCTTCCTTGAAGTTTATGAATCTTAGTCCATTAGCATCACTATGGGGAGTTTGGTAGCACACGGGCAGACATGGCTCTGGAGAAGTAGCTGAGAGCTTTACATTCCAATTCTCAAGCAGCAGGCAGAAAGCCACTTAGCCAGTGTGTGGGCTTAGAAAACTTCCTACTCCTCTCTCAGTTTCACAGCTCCTCCAACAAAGCCACACCCATTCCAATGGGGCTACAACTCCTGATCTTTCCCAAAGGGTTTACCAACTAGGGCAGCAGTTATCAACCTGTAAGTCATCACCCTTTTGGATATTGACTGATCATTTTACATGGGTCACATATCAGATATCCTATACACCAGATATTTACATTACAATTCAAAACAGTAACAAAGTTACAGTTATGAAGTAGCAGCAAAAATAATATTATGGTTGGGACAACATGAGCAGCTGTATTAAATTGTCACAACATTAGGAAAGTTGAGAATCACTGAACTGTGAACTAAGCATGCAAATATATGAGCCTATAGGTGGCAATCTCATTAAAAAAAACTACATTTTATGTCAGGAACCACATAAGATGAACAAGAATTTTTTTCTTCCTGAATTTGGTTGATGTTGCTAAATGTTGTTCATTTTAAGTTCATTAATCCTCATCTTTCATGGTTTCATATTTTTCTTAGTGAATGATATTCCATTTTGTATATAGACCCTATTTTCATTAACCATTCCTCTGAGGATGCACACTGAAGGATTTCAAGCTTGGTTTCATTTCCTTGTTGTCTTATAGACTAGAAATAATGATGGGCATAAAAACATAATTATGTAAGGTAAGGACTTCTCTAGCTATATGCCCAGGAATGAAATGGTCCATAAGACTTCAGACAGGGGCAAACACTGGAGTTTACAAAGAACTGTTTTCTTGGGATTTCTATTGGTGTCATAAGACAACAAGATCAACAACTGAAAAACAATTTTATCAGCAGAGAGCTTATTTCAGCTTATACCTCAAAGGTTACACTCCTTCACTGAGAGAAGTCAGGACAGAAACTCAAGACAGGAACTTGGAGTTGGGAACTGATGCATAGGCTTTAAAGGAATGCTGATTATTAACTGCCTTGTCCACATGGCTTGCTCAGCCTTCTTTCTCATACAACTTAGTATAAATGCTAAGTACTTATGCTGTTTATAAGTATCTGGGCCCATCCTTATAAGTCCTTAATGAATAATAAACCCTACCGACTTGCCTCAGACAATCTGATGGGAGGCAGCTCCTCAGTTGAGGCTCTTATTCTCAGATAACTCTACTTATGTCAAACTGATAAACACAGCAACAAAACAACTAGAATAACTGTAGAGATTAATATCAAGGAAATAAAACTACCAATTAATAAACAGAGGAATGAAATGGACAAAGATCTTGAAAGAATAAACGGAAACGCCCCATTAGTACTTGGATGCATTTTCACCACCGTTACACATCAAGGACAGGCAAATTAAAACCACACTGAGATACTGCCTCACTCAGGTCACTCAAGTCAGTATGTCTTACATCAAGAAACCAGACCACAAATGTTATAAAAGATGTGGAAACAGAGTAGACAGCTAGGCACAAGCCTTTAATCCTCAGTAGGAAGAGGCAGACAGATCTCTGTGAGTTCTGGGCCAGCCTGGTCTACAGAGCGAGTGCCAGGACAGGCTACAAAGCTACACAGAGAAACTCTGTCTTGAAAAACCAAAAAAAAAAAAAAAAGAATAGACATAATTCATGATGGTGGAAATGCAGATTAATATAGCCATTATGGAAATTATTTTGGAGGTTCTTCAAGAAATTAAGAATAGAAGTACCATATGGCTCAATTTTAACTTTTAATAGATGCACATTAAGTGATATTTAGTCCATAAACATCATACTGATTTTTGTATCTAATCCAATTATTGAAGACAAATGCCAAAATGTTTAATTAAATAGATTTTCTGGTTAAATTATATAATATTAACAAGAGCAAGATACAATTAAAATCATCTCAAACTAAGCAATTTTAAAATGAACATATGAAAACAACTGCATTACTGTAAGCAGCTACAATGACTATTAAAGCACATGTTCTATTGGCTAACCACATGATGCTACTGCCAGATGCCACTGAGATTTTAGTGAAAGTCATATAGTAACAGTTAGCTTTTGGCAATCTTAAATTGATTCAGCTTTGTCAATACAACTTTTTAAAACCCATGGAGAAATGTAGTATTGATCTGTTTACTTGAGTCAGTAGTTTCAGCATTAGAAATATAGCCCTAAGCATGATTCAAAATTAGAAAAATTTTTAGACCTGTGACAATATTGTCACATCATTCTTAAATGCTGAAGAATAATGGTATCATGAATGTACAAAGGAAGAGAGTATTTATTCTGTAGGATGCTATCATGCCATATGACACAGAAAACAATACTGAAAACTCCATAAGTCAAACTTCTGAATTGATATATTCACATAGAAATAAAGATGACTTACTTGTGTATTTATAACTCCAATCTAAGTTCAAACAGAAGAAATCTTAAAAATCATCTTTGACTCAACCTTCAAATGCCGACTACAATGCTTCCTTATATTTACAGTTTCAAAGACAGAAATGTCTTACATTTTCTGGCCTTCCTCTGTAAAATCAGTTTGACTGGCACCTGTGTGTAACTCCAAACCCTAGTTAAAAATGATCATAAATTAGTGCAATTTGAGCTTTTGTCTTACTGCTTTAAAGACTTGGCTTCATACTGTAGCCTGGCTTAACCTTGCCAGACCCTTAGCACTTTAACCTCAGCACTGGTTCCCCTGCTCCCTCCATGTAGAATTCACTGCTTTCTTTCAATCTTTTCAGCTTCACTTTAAATTACAGTCCTCAACAATTCCATCCTTAAGTCATCGATTTCACCCTTCTGTCCATTCTAATCTGTTCACTTAATATCAGCCGGCTTAAAAAAAAAAAAAAATCCTCCAAATGTGTGTATCAGTGAACTTCCAATCACAGAAGTCCTTAAAAAAGCTTTCCTCTCTGACAGAGTATCTCCACATTGCTTGATGATAGACTAATTGATTGACTGAAATTTTTCACCTGCATTCTTCTCTGGTGATAGGAAGATCTTCACAGCACTTTTCTATCTTTTATCTACCCGTCAATCATCAAAAACATAGCATCTGTATTCTGTCATCTATCTTTCATTCTCCTCACACAGTACTGTAATAAAGAGCTATGTGATGGTTTTTTCTTTACTAGCACATAAACTCTTGATGACAGAACTTTCTCTATTTCCTAACACTCATGATAAATGTTTATGAATGAATAAGCTATACAATAAAGTTGCTTTGCATTTTGAGAACAACGTACATCAAGTATGCAAAGATAAAATCATATAAGGTAGGTGAAGAAGCAGCATTTTTTTCAGATTTTTCCTTTTATGCTAACAACATTGCTAGACTACTAAAAGCATTTTATACAACCACACTGAATCCCACATTCTTTGTTTTTATAATTTTATTTGATTGTCACAGTAACCTTATGAAACAAATTCAATGTCACTGACAGCTGATAAAACAAGTTTACTTGTGTAACACGTGTTCAGGGTACACATCTGTAAATTGACTGATCCTGGATTCACTTTATAGAGATTTTGCCATTACCTGTCATTTAAGCTGCTTTTGGCTGTATTTCTATTCATGACAGACACTGTGAGTATTAAAGAAAATTAATCCATCTAGCAAGATCTATTCTGTGTTATTATCTCATAGATCCAGATGTTTATAGTGGTTTGGACTGCTATTCTGATTTGAGATGGTATTACCTCCTGTTTCTCCTGAGACTTTTTTGCAAAGACAATGAATGGATAACAATGAATAGTGTCCCATAATGAGGAAGATGGAAACAAAACAGAAGAAGCAGAATTCACCACCAATACTCAGTGCATAAAGTAGAGACATATAGAGTAATTGAAAAAGTAGAGTGAAAAGCTTACTACTGGGACACACAGAGAGAAAACAGCAGCCCAAAGTATGTGAAGAACTCACCAGGGACACTTGGAAAGATTTGGAGTATGAAAATTTATGTACATGGAATGGAGAAGGGAAGGGTGGTACTTAAAAAAAAATGGAGGTTTCCAATTAACCTTTTTCTTCACTTTTACCCAGGAGAAACCAGGATAGATTTTTGTTTATGCTTGTAAAAAAAAAAAACTGTATGTGTATGTGGCACGGGGGGCAGAGTTTTCTTCAAACAAATTGAAGTGATTGATGGTCATAGAAGAAGAAGGGATAGCAAAAGAAGGGGGGATCAGGGATATTCCCACGATATTTTCTGAAAATTCAAACAACTACATGCCTCAGTACAGCTGTCATTCAAAAAGGGTTCATATACAAAATTGTTGGTGTTGTTTCATTATTGTCTCATTTTTTAAAGCATAAAACAACAACCTAAATAATTTAAATCATGTTGGTGGCAGAGAAATTTCAAAATACCTAAGATAAGTACAAAACATAAACCCTGCATAGCCAGAACTATTCTGGAAAAGTTAAACAAGGTTGGAGGCTTCACATTAAATATATATTACAAGCAGACAGCAATCAAAATAGTAATATGCTGACATGGAAGCACACACAGAAACTAGTGTAGCAGAATAGGTAGCTTAGAAATAAATCCAGATATATCCAGTCAGTAAGTTTTGGAGAAAGGCTGTTTTCAGTGAGAGGTATAGAGAAAACTTTATTTCCACATGTGTAAGAATGAACTTGAGTCCTTATATTTAAAGTCAACTGGAATTGGATAACCATATTTAAACACAGACCTGAAACTGTAATACTTCTAGGGAAAAATATAGGGCAAAGGCCATCAGCATTACAAACAATTCTTTGTATTTTACAATAGAAGCTCAAACCATAAAAGCAAAATAAATAAATGAGATTGAATCAAACAAACAAAAAAAAAACTCCTTAAAAATAAATCAAATGAAAGGAAATGTATGGTTTGGGAAAAAAAAAACCTTTTAAACCATATATCTGATGAATGGGTTTTTTTATTAATATTAATAAAGAATCAAAAGTTCAGGCCATAGGGTAGAACTTATTGTATTATTCAGCTAAATAAACAGTATCAAACTGCACCATAAATAGTTATCTTTATACCCATTAGTAGAACTATCAATCTTCAGGAAAGCTTCTTTTTGAAGTAGATGAATATTCATGCAATGACTCACAAATTGTCACCATATAGAGAATAAGGGACTGTGGAGTGCTTTACCTTAAAAGGAACACCAATATTGAATCCCTTCCCCCAAAGGGATCATCAATGAGAGGAAACTGTAAGATTGTTAGAGCCAGTAGTAATGGATGGCTGCTGCAAAGCTGACTTTGTTCACAACAGTCACTCCACACGTGAACCCTCAGTGGCTCCAACTGCATGCATAAAGTATCCAGAAAATTAAGTCAGCCAAAATTACTACATGAATCAGGGACATGCTCATGAAGGTCCATCTATAGGGTGAGGAGCCATTGACAACTAATGACTGGAGAGGGAGGGAAAGTCAGTTTTCATTGGTTCTGCCCCCTGATAGGCTGCCCATGTTACAGTGGACTATATCCCTAAAATTAGCAAATTTTTAAAAATGATGACATTAAGTCAGGGAGGAAAGCATTAGAGATGGCCAGGAGGAGTGGGGGTGCGGTAGTGGAGAGTGGGTTTTATCAAAACACTTACAAAATTCTCAAAGGATAAATCTTTAAATGTGCAATCTATGAAAACACAAAATACTGTTCAATACCAGATAATGTGATTAAGAAATGGGCAAGGATCTTGAGTAGATATTTGACAAAGGAAAGCAGGAAATGGCCAGAAATTATATGAAAAGATACTCCAAATCACTAATAAGTAAAGATTAAACAAACCCAGTTGAGCCACTAGTGGTGCTCCTACTGAAATAGTTATCAAAAAGACAAAGGATGTCATGTGTCAATGAGAGGACAATGGAAATTTATGTTTATATACTGTTGGTGGGAATATAAACTGTTGCATCTATTATGACAAATGGGATGAAGTCTTGAAAGGAATTAAAAATAGTTCTACCATATGACCCAGCAATCCATCTATCATGTATATACACCAAATCAACACCTAGAAAAGATATCTGTGCTTCCATGTACATTGAAGTGTCACTCAAAACAATCACTGTATGGATATAGAATAAATATCTACTTTGAGTGTAATTGATGGGAAAATGTATCAAATAGATTTAGTGAAATATTATTCACCTTTTTAAATGGGGATCAGGCCATTTTTCTTAATATAAGTAAGCTTTGAGAGCATTATGACAAGTGAAATATGAATAATTTGACTAAGAGGCAGGATGTAGATAAAAAAAGTAAAGGCCCAGAGGTGGAGAATATAATGCTAGCTACCTGGATGGTTGGGAACACGGAACAGGAATATTAGGCTAAAGTAACAGAAAATTATAGTGAATATCTACAGACTTCTAACACACACTATGGGAACTATAGTTAAGGATAGTCTACTTAGGTACTTCAGCTAAATAAGTTATATTTATCTACTTATGTCCTCTACAATGAAACAAACTTTAAAATACAAAAGGGCAACATGTTAAATAATGGCTATGCCAGTATTCCTCACTACTTTCCTGTCTTAATGTACCCCCAAAATCATGATTTAAACCCTCAGTGTTCATAACAAAATATATTTTTAAAAAAACAAAGAAAAAGTATGAGAGCCAACAGAAAAATAAAAAGAAATTATATAAATAATAATTTGAGTAAGTAACTTGAAATACTCAATTATTTTAAAGATTGAGCAGTTACTACACATTTAACAAAATAACTAAATTTATTTCATTAAATAATGTTGATAGGTATTGTTCAATGTTCAAGTAGAAGAAAAATCTTCCAGGATGTAAATCTTAAATACATGGAATAAGATTAAAGAAAATGAAAACTTCTAATGTGTGCTCCAGGTTCTAGAAAGAAAAACACAGGAAAAGATCTTGTTTGTAATTCAAATAAAAAAAAATTGTAAATACAATAGTGAATACGACTCACAGCTGAAGGGAAGTTCTTCTCACTTAAAAGTACATAGTAGTAACTGATAAAAAAAAAAAAAAAACCTGTGGGCAGTTGCAACAACAGTACCAGGGGGAAAGCTAGTTGTTATTGCAGAAAGAACAGGTAAGGAGTTAGATTAGATGAAGCTCAATGACACCATTGTATCAGGAATGAGGTAGGTTTCTCCCAAGGAGAATAAAGAATGGCACACAGATTCACCAATATTTTTTTTAAATGTAAAATAACTTCAACGTGTAAAAAACAAAATTTGCTTGATTTGGATTAAATATGTTAACATATAATAAACAGTAATACTAATATTAGCTTTTATTAATTTTAATATTTTCCATTGAAAGGCATAAATATTACTCATTGTATCACAAATATAATACTGGCATTTCACTCTAACTCAGCAATGAATATTTGCACCACTGTCATCATTATGAATAATGTTTCCCAGAGGACTGGGGGAGTGGCTGAGTATTAATATAGAATAGAGGATATAATGGCTTCATGATGGTTATGGAACACAATGTAAACGCATCCAACCTTGACAATGCAGAAGCTAAAATACCAAGGATGAAACCTGGGAGTTGATGATGGGAGCAAAGATGAGAACTAAATTGGAGTAAGGATGAGTTATAAACAACCAAGTTCTCATTCACAGCAGGGAGTATGTCCATAGACTAATAACTTCGTAAATCAATATGTAGACAAATAAGACTATCATAATAATACAACTACAAGGCCAAAAAGTTGTACCGTGTGGCATGATAATCTATTTGATATCTAAACAATGAATAAACACTAATTTGACAAAAATTTAAAAATAATTTAACTGATATATTTTGTGTAATATAAAATGGTTTGGAACTTGGTTGTGCTTCGTTTTCAGATATTTTGCCCCTAGCAATGTCCTATTTCATCATAACTATGAAATATTATTGACTACAAGATGCATGTCAATTTCATAAATATTGAAATATGGAGATAAAAATGAATGCTTTGGAGCAAACATAATAGTAAAGGCCAGATATAACTCATATAGATGTCCTCTATAATGCACAAAAAATGTAGCAGGAACTACTTCAAGGGTGAAAAGATACTGAAAATTAGTCTATTTCCAAGAATGGCATATATCACCATGTTTACAGACAGCAGAGGGTGATATCTCAGAAACATTTGGTCAATCCCGGACAGTGACTACATGAACACAAATATGGCTAATGCAAAAGCTTCATTTTCCAAAGTGTTGGTGCATGATGTCTATATATATTGAATGTATAATCTACAAATAGGTAATAAAATAGAGGTGAGTAATTATCCACTTACATTTGAGAAAAATTAGCCACCTCTGAGAGTCCCATAGAAAACTCTGTGGTTGACCATTGCATGATATAAATCCCAGTCATTAAGATAATATTCCTTTACTGAATTAAGGCAACAATAATTTCTATCAACAAAAACATAAAATACAAATAATCTTCTATGTAATTTTGAAGTCTCAACAACATGGCCTACTACATGACACCTAATAATGATCACACCAGCTGACATGACAACCTGAAAGAGGGGAACCTCATAAGGCTCCACCCCTAGATGAATAGCTACAAACAATTAATGGCTGTTAAGAGAAAAACCAGGGTTCTCCAGGGACCAGGCCCAGATAGGTTGTGCAATCCCAAGAGGAATGTGTGTGTGTGTGTGTGTGTGTGTGTGTGTGTGTGTGTGTGTGTGTGTGTGTATGTATGTTCACCAATAATAGTTAAAGAAAAGGTCATGAATTTGAGAGGGAGTAGGAAGAACACAGAAGGATTTAGGGACAAATGAATGTATGAAATGTAAAAATAAAATCAATAATCAAATATTTTTAAAAGCCTACTATTCACTGGAGCTATTTTCCGATGGAAGAAAGTGCCTCAGTGAAACCAATCTTTGCAATGTTATCCATGGAGATCTTACAAATCTTTGATCACAATTCATTTATTAAGGATGCCATTGGTTACATAGGTTCACACATCAATGGATGGCAAATTAATCTGAGATGTTTTAGAAACCATTAGTTGAAGTCATGTTGTTTTCATGATAATGTAGAATTAACTGTTCTCTACTTGCTTGATGTACAAATATCAAAATTTCATGTACTTTTCATTTTGAAAGTCTATAGAGTATATTATGCATGTATGACAACTTGATAATTGATAATAGAGCCAATATTCATTCTGCTATTCATCTCTCCAAATACTTGAGATATTAGTTGATCTAAAAGGAGCAGAGGTTTTGTTTGGGGTTTTGGGTAGTGGTTTGACTCATGGTTTCAGAGATTTCAGTCCATAGTCAGGTGATTCTATTGTTTTGTGTAGGTAAGTATGGTGATATATTATTTATGATTTATTAACACTTGCTTGAGAGCTCAGAAAGCAAAGCTAACCACAAGCCATAGCGGTCAGGCAATGGTGGTACATACTTTTAATCCCATCAGCCACACTGGCTAGCCATAGAGCTAGGTAGTTCTAGATTCCATGGCAACACTGAGAAATCACAGTTAGGAAATTGAATGGTTTTACTATAATTTCATTTTTTTTCATGAATCAACAATTTGCTTCCAATCACTCACATGGCAGTGTTTATTTAGGCTGCCCCTGTGATAGTTGTGCTCAAGATGGAGTCATGTTATTATCTAGCTCGTGCCTTGCTGCTGCCATCAGGTGAGAAGCCCATGATTTATGTAATGGCTTAAATTCCACATAGCTTCATCATTTGCAAAGTCTGATACTTGGATAGAGCCTACTATAAAGAGAGCAAAAGAAGAAGTTTCCAGGACCAAGTGCTTCAAAGACCAAGTGTAAGGTAAAAAATTAGATTCCACCTCCCCATAGAATATTGCCATGTGCTGTGGGGAATAAGCTGTTGTCATGGATGTCAGAGGTATTATATCACATGAAGCAAGATTTGAATGTTTAGCATTTTTATCAAATCATACCCGCAGCTGTGCAGAGAAGATAAATGAGGATGTAACCCAGGATTGTTCCCTTGAAATCTTTTGTATTCATAGATTAGTAAGGAATTTGAAGATGCCTACAACCAAGTCTCATGACTGAGTTTGATTCCTGGGGACCCACAAGGTTGAGGGAGAGAATTGATTCCACAGGTTTCCTATGACCTCCACATGCACATTTATTAAACAAAAATATTCAAACATATGCATAAATAAATCTAAGAGGTGATTTAGTGGTTCAGGATGCTACTTCCATTGCAAAGGATCTGAGCTGGGTTCCAGCACCTGTAATGCTTAGTTTTCAGGCTCCTGTAATTTCAGCTCCAGGTGACCCAGCATCCTCTTCCAGCATCTGAGGGCATCTGCACTCACATGGGCACATGTGCGTGCACGCGCGTGCACGTGTGCACACACACACACACACAAACACACACACACACACACACACACACACACACACACACACACACACACACTCACGTAGTTAAAAATGAGATAAAAGACTGGGCAATGGTGGCACATGCCTTTAATCCCAGCACTCAGGAGGCAGAGGCAGAGGCAGAGGCAGATAGATCTCTGTGAGTTTGAGGCCAGCCAGGTCTACAGAGCCAAGTTCCAGGACAGGCTCCAAAGCAATACAGAGAAACCCTGTCTGGAATAAACAAACAAATAAGTAAAATGAGATAAAAGTAATTTATTGACACAATTAATTCTTTTAAAAAAAATAGACCTTTCTACACACTATAATCTCATTGTGGTTTCTTCCCCTACTCCTTCTTGTTTCTCCCCACCTCCCATTCTATATGAAGAATGGCATCTAAGGAGTATTAATACAATACAATGCAATATAATAAAATAAATCAAAAAAAACAAACAAATAAAAATGTGACAAAGGAGCCTAAGAAAAAGCACAAAATGGCCTGGCAGTGGTGACACACATCTTTAATCCCAGCATTCGGGAGGCAGAGGCAGGCAGATCTCTGTGAATTTGGGACCAGTCTGATCTACAAGAGCTAGTTCCAGGACTGCCTCCAAAGCCACAGAGAAACCCTGTCTTGAGAAGAAAAAAAAAAAACAAAAAAAGAAAAAAAAAAGCACAAAATGCATATAGATACAGAGACATGTGTTCACAGACATAGGAATTCCATAAAATCCCCAAACCAAAAGCCACAATATATATGCAAAGAACTGGTAATGTATTTTTAAAAGCAAGTCTTAACATTATGACTTTATGAGATAAAGACACTCCAAAGATGTCATTGAGTTCTCTTTCTGTTGGCCATCTACAGCTGGCTGTGGGACCTGCCCTTGAGCAGTTGTTTCCTCACTTAGACTCCCTTGGAAAACACTAGTATTTCATTTACTAATGGCTCTCAATGAGAGAAAGCTTCTGAGTTAAGGATGGAGGCTTGTTTCCTTGATTCCTCTCAGCTCTAGGGCCCCATTCCATGCAGAGGCATGCAGACTCATTGCATGCTGCCAGACTCTGTGAGTTCATATTGCACCAGCCATTTTGTGTACAGAAGTCCTTGTATGTTCAGTGTTCTCTATCTACTCTGGGTCCTACTTTTCCAGCCTCCACTTTGGCAGAGTTCCCTGAGCCCTGAGAAAAGGTCTTTGATGTAGACATCCTGTTTAGGGATGAGTGTCCCAAGGTCTCTTTCTGTACATTTTCTAGCTGTGAGTCTCTTTTATTTGTTGCCATCTGCTTCGGGACAATACTTTTCTGTTGAAAACCAATCAAGGTACTGACCTAAGTATAAGAGAATGCTGTATTCCATCAGCAGAACAGTATTTGGTTATACCCCAGGTCCCGGGCCTATCTAGTCTCATGTTCTTGGCCACCCAAACAATGTTGGGTATGAGTCTCATGAGGTGGTACATTGGCTGGTTACTCCCACAAGCTTTGTGCCAATATGGCACCAGAATATCATGCAGGTGGGTCACTTTTGTAAAGCAAGGAGTTTGTAGCTCTGTTGGTGTTTAAGTTTCTCCTTTGGTAGTGTGTATAGCACCTTCCAGTATTACAAACAGAGGTCCATAATTTTGCTTTTATTGTATGAAATTAAGTGACTTTCCCACATCTTTCTCTGCACCATGTGAATGCCTGCCACCTAGAGACAACATAAGAGAGCATCAGATTCTCTGAAACTGAAGCTACAGATGATTGTCAGTTGCCTATGGGTGGATGTGATCAAACCCAGGTCCTTTGGAAGAGCATCAAATGCTCTTAGACACCAGGTCATCTCTGCAACCCCTAGTGTAATATTTTTATAACTTTATATATTCATATTATGTGTAGTATTTGGGAAATTACAGAAATATTTTGATTGTTGTAGTTTTATTTTAAGTAACATTAAGAGGGAATATAAGCTAGTTTGTTCTTGTTTGTTAGTTATAGATTTTATTTAAATTATTTACAAACAATATATTTTGGTCATATTCTTCCCTCCTCCCAACTCCTCCCAGATTCAGCCCACCTCCCTATTTAATAGTCCAGAAACAAAATACAATATTCTTATTTACTAACCTCCAAATCCAAGGCCTTATGGCTCTTTGGCCATAGAAAACTATTTAATATTGTGACTATCTTTTAATAAACAACTACTGTTGTATAACAGAAGCATATTCATCATAGGATTGAGAGTCAAATGAGATGATAGACATGAATGATAATTTGATACAAAATTAATCAAATCAAATTAATGGGCTGGGAGTTTATTTGTTCATTTGTTTGTTTTGTCATACATGTTCAGGTTAGCCAAAACTGCTTGAACTCACTAAGTAGACAAAGGCAACCTCAAACTTTGTTCTGCCTCTACCTCCTGAGTCTGGGATTGTAATTGTTCTCTACTAGACCAGGTTTATGCAGCTACATGCAAAGCCAAAGGGCACTTCTTCCTAAAAATATTTTAATTGTATTATTGAGTGTGCATGCACATGTGTGCACGCACTCATGCAACAAAGTTCCTGAAGAAGACAGAAGGAGATGTCGGATTCAAAGGAGCCATAATTAAAGGTTGCAGGGTCTTAGCTTAACCAAGGAAGGTTGAGCTGGGTCTGAGGAAGATTAAGTGCACTGCTAGTCATTTCCCCGGCTTCCCAGAGACAATTAGACATAGTAGGGATTCTAGTCAAGCAGGAACTCCTTTATTACCACACAGTAAGCATCTTTTTAAAGAAAAAAAAAAACACAGAGCAGGAAAACAGCCAGCCAATGGTTTTAAAGGACAGCCTATCACATGACTAGGCCCCTAGGCTTTACCTAGTGAAGATGAACTGTTCATGCAGTGACCTTATCTGGTTTGATCTAGGCAACCAATCATCTTTTTTTTTTTAAATAACTCAGAACTCGGCCTCCTGACTTACCCTCAGCACCATCTTTGACTGGCTCATGTGCCCTACAGATTCCCCCCTTTTTCTTTAAACTATGGCTCACCTCATTTCCCTCATTTCCAAGTATGGGCTTCTTGGCACCTCCAAAGAGGTTCACCTCTAATAGCACCTTTTGTCAAGGTTCACTCAAAAGGGAGATATCCTTAGGGCTGAGCCTATCACAATGTACAGGAGGGCTCATCAGTTGGGTCTCTTGAGTCTTTGTTCTGATTAGTCTGACCAGCCTGTTGAAAAGGCAAGGCCCAAAGACACAAATTAAAGTTATAAAGGAACTGAACAGGGTGAAGATTGCCTTATCTAGGAGTCTGTCCCATTTTTCATATCTCCATTGTGTACAGGAGAAGGTGTCCACCCCACCACATTTGGATATGTCTGTTGCTGTTCAATTGCTCCTCGGACATATGTAAAAGACAGTGTCCCTAAAGACTGACCTATTGGGAACATGTGAGTAGCATGGGGATTGGGGTCTGATATATGGGGCAGGTGGCACTCCCACAACTCTCCACATTCGGATCATCCCTGATGAAGAGAGGTCCAGTCTCCCACGTCCCAAGATCCTCAGGCCAGGTCACAGAGGTTGAAGAAGAGAGTGGGTCACCAAGACTGTCTCATTCGTGGTGCTGTTGAGGACATCTCTATTGGCAACTTTAATCACCATCCCTGTCACCTTTTTGTGATGATGAGGGTTCTGCTCAGTGATCACTGGAGCAGTCAGCATCAGCAATGAGAGTGTCAGAGCAGTCAGGAAGCAGGACATCATCTGTAATTTTTAAAGAACACAAGAACTTCTCAGGGGTCCAGTGCCCTTGGACATGGCTAGGTATCTTCTTATTTTGGAAGAGGAACCTTGACCACCATTGTCTCTTCCTCTCCTTGTTGGTCAACCTGTTCTTGGTCATCCTCCTGCATTGGGGAAACAGGCAGAAATTTTAGATTTCTGGCTGGAATCCAGATGGGTTCTTCCTCCCCTAAGGGGAAAAAAGATCCAAATCCTCTTCCCATTGTAATTAACGGGTCTGGGCCCCGCCATTGGGATGTTAGAGGGTCTTTCCATTTGACTTTAATCTTGGAGTTTGAGGTTTAGGTGGCCCCAATTTTTTTGGAACTTACATTTGGTTGCTCCCTTAGAAAAATTTAAAATATTAATAGTGAATAAAACCACTCCTAGTTGTAAATGGGGGCTGATTGCCCTTTTTGTTTTAAAAATTGTTCTTCTACAATTGCTTGCCCCTGAGGGTAATTCTGCCATGAAATTACTGGCAAAGCAAGGGCCATTATCAGTCTTAACCTATGTGGGTAATCCTAGGATTGTGAAACATTGGAGGAAGTGAGCTTGAGAATGTTTGTTTTTTACTCCTGTGTGTGCAGTGGCCCAACAGGCCCCTGAATGAACATACTTTTGTTTGTCAAAAGCTGGAAAATAAGTAACATCAGTTTGCCGGAGGGTACTGGGCGCTAGGCCTCTGAGGTTAACTCCTAGTGACTGTAGAGGGGGAACTCTTAGATATGGTTGACATGATTTGCAGGTGTGAACTACATTTTTTTAGTTCTTTTATAGGAATCATTGGGAATCTATTATGTAGTCCCCTCCAAATGACATAGGTCATATCATGCAATTGAGTAGCTTGTAGGGTTAGTGCGTCAGGGGCTGTCACCAGTCTATCTGCCAATACATTGCCCTTAGTCAGGAACCCTGTGAGGCTGGAGTGCCCTTGAAGGTGCTCAAGATAAATTGGTGCCTCTCAACCCTCTAAACAGGCCTTAAGAGACAACATGAGGGGGATATAGGGTTATTATGTAACTGAATGTGTGCTTGTGGGATGTGGGGAAGTAAGTAAACTACATAGAGACTGTCTGAAGAAAGATTGGAGGGCTCAGAGATGTCCTGTAATGCCAGCAACACAGCCATCATTTCCTTATATTGGGCAGAGCCTTGGCAGGGTTGAAATCTTTGGTGGCTTAGTGTCCCTTGGTCTCCCCTAAAGGCAATGTAAACAGAGCCTGTTTGGCCCTAGTCTGTGAAGATGCAAATAACCTTGGGGCTGGATTCAGCTGGAAACAAGGAAAGCAGCTTAAAGGGGAGGAGGATCCCATTTGGACAGCCCATAGTGGCAATAAATACTCCCTATAAATCCTTCTAAGGAGAGAGTGGCCCAAGCAAGCCATTCAGCTTCCACCACTTGGAAGGGGAAGACAATGGTATAGGGGTCTAACCCATATTGTGGCTGGGACTCAGGCCTGCCCTTTATGATGGTGTCAGTGAGCAGATCTGTCTGAGAGTAGACCAGGGGTATTCCTCCCAAAGAGGCATGGATCCACTCCAGTGGCTCCCCCTCCTGGGTTAGAACCACTGTAATCAGGGAGGCTCCAGCAAACAGCCAGAGGGACAAGGGCCTAGTCACCAAATACCTCTTTAGAGAGCATTTGTCCAAGGCCTTCTGAAAGACAAGTAGCATCTTGCAGTGTTATTTTGTCATAGTTATACTATCATGAGGTGTCTTGTCATTTAGTAGAGCATAATGGGTACCAGCTCTTTTGTGGGGATTGACACCCAGGGTCCCAGCCAATTAATTTCCCCCAGTAAGCACTGGATCAGATTCAGGCACCTCCAGAACAGGCTTAATTGGGCTAGTCAGTTTCAGAGTGAGAGAGACCCAAGTACTTTGAAGGGAGCACCTTTTGGACCTTTTCTGGGGTATCAGTAAAGCTCCCCTTTTAAAAAAACAATTGGAGCACCTGTATAGCAAAGCCCTTCAGATACGCTAGATCCCAGTGTCCCAAAATTAAATCATCCATATAAGCATATATTATTGAATCCTTTGACTTTGGCATAAGCCTTAAGAGAGTAGCAAGATGCTGTTGACAGAAAGCTGGGCTATTAGCCATTCCCTGTAGTAGCACTACCCATTCAAAGTGTTGATCAGGTTTAGAATAATAAAGTGAAGGAACAGAGAAGGCAAATTTATCACAATCCTCTGGATGTAGTGACATAGAAAAGAAGCAATCTTTAATACCATTTACCATAAATGTGTATTCTGTGGGAGAAGCAGGGGTCCAGGGCATGCCCTTTAAGAGGTGCCCACCAGTTCCATCCTCTCATTTATCTTATGCAAATCTTGGAGCATTTGCCAATCCCCTGATGTCTTTTGAATTACAAATACCAGGGTATTCCATGGAGTCACAGAAGGGTGGATGTGTCCCAGCCTTAATTGTTCATCCACCAGCTGATGGAGGCCTAGCAACTTAGGTTTAGTCAGCAGCCACTGCTCCACTCATATGGGTTTTCCCAGTGCCCACCTAATAGGTGGCACTCGGGGGGCAATGGCCCTTATGATTGGGGGTATGCCTGGAGAGACCTGTCAGGCTCCCCACTGTAGTTGTGGAGGTTGAATAAATCCTTCTCTGTGACCCCCTGTAGGTTCTTTCCCACCCTTTGAGCCTCTTTCTCTTCCAGGATATCCTCATAAAATGAACAATCATCTATGGTCACAACAGTGCTCATTTGACCTAGCATGTCTTGTCCCAGCAAATTGGCGGTAAGGTCCTTGACCACTAAGGGGCATATCTTTCCTTGGCCCCATCTGGGCTGCTCCAGCACATTATAGCCAATGTTTCTTTTGATTGGGAGTTACTCCCACCCCCAAAACCGAGGGCCCAGCTGCAAGCTCCCAGGTGAAAGGTACTTCTTCCTCCCAGAGTACTGTCCTGTCTGTCCCTGTGTCTACCAAACAGTGAAACTTCTTACCACCTATAAAAATGGTCATTTTTGGATGAAGCCCTTTAATCAATGGGGAGAGTCCAGTAGACTTGTATTGTCAGGGTATGAGACCTTCCAATCCTACCTTTAGAGAGGCTTCTTCCTTTTTTTTAATGGGACTGAAGGCTGCCCCTCCTCTAGTTTAAAGGCTTCCCCTCCAAGTCAATTTTTTTTTTTTTTTTTTGGTTTTCTCGAGACAGGGTTTCTCTGTGTAGCTTTGAAGCCTATCCTGGCACTCGCTCTGGAGACTAGGCTGGCATTGAACTCACAGAGATCCACCTGCCTCTGCCTCCTGAGTGCTGGGATTAAAGGCATGCACCACCAACTCCCCGCTTCCAAGTCAAATTTTGATCTACAGTCCTTCCAGTGGTATCCCTTCCTGCATCAAGGGCATGGGGTAGAGGGGGGCTTAGCCCCTCCTGGCCTGTTGGGGGGCAGGGGTAGTTGAGGAGAGTCTCTTTTAAAATATTCCTCCTGCCTACATCTAAAGCATGTCTCTTTTCCCAGTGGCCTTAAGGACCCTTGACCCTGAGTTTCCAGGGCCTGGGTGATGGCCTTTTTCATGGTGGTCACTGTGACTGTAAGGCCAGGGCCAGAGACTGGGATTAGTGTTGTTGGGTACCTACATCTCTGGAGGCTACTACCCATCTGCTCAAAGAACTATCGTTTAATCACATGTAGGCCATTCTATCCCTTCCCATACCAACAGTAGGATAAATTGTTCTCTGGGGTCTCTGAGGTCTCCTGGCAGCAGCTTGCACCAAACGCTATATTGGACCTGGTCTATAAACTCTGGCAAAGGCTCACTGGGTTTCTGCCTCAACCCAGCTATGGGGGACTCAGTAGGCACATCATCCAGTTTAGCCCAGGAGTTCAACCCAGCCTGCCTTACTTGATCCTGATATGGTCCATAGAGCCCTGCTTTCTGAACCCAAGTGGAATAACCCTCTCCGGTTCCCAACAGCGTAGCATAAGTAATAGTGATGGCAGGATTAGCTTGTCTGTTTGTCTCAGCTCGTACCCTACATTCCTCCTTATAAAAGGCACACTATTTGATAAACTGAGAACTAGGGAGGACTGTCTTAGTCACAGCCAGCCATTCCTTCGGGACACATCGATGGTAGGTGATGTCCTGCAACAGAGTGTGTGCCCAAGGGGAATTAGGGCCATATTCGGCCATGGCCTTTCAGAGCTCTTTAAGATCCTTGGCCTACCAAGGATACCAGTCTAGAGGCCAGCCTGGCCCAGGGGCAAAGTTTACCCGGTAGACTTGGAGGTCCCTAGTTGCATTCTCCTTGATTGGGTAGGACTCTGCATAAACCAGGCCTCCAGTTCTACACCTGCAGTTGTCCCAGTTGATCATAGGGGTCCAGGTCCTGTGGATTTTCCCTGAGGGCAGTATAAGAGGACACAGCCTCCTCACTCCTGGGAGCGTGAGGCAGGAGTCTGGAGTTATCTGGGACCGATGTTTCGGCCCATTCCTCCTCAGCTTCATCTTTGGCAGACCTCTCCAGTCCTTCTCCTTCTCCCTTCTTACTAAAAATAGAGTTACCCATACTGAGGGTCTCACCTTGAGAGACTGATTGGCCTCTGCCGATATTTAGGTCCTTTGTGCCCCAGGTTTGGGAGCCAGATTCAGGGTCTTAGCCCAATCACAGAAGGTAGAGCTGGGTCTGAGGAAGAGTAAGTGCACTGCTTGCCCTTTCCCAGCCTTCCAGAGACAATCAGAGGCAGCAGGAAGTCTAGTCAGGCAGGAACTCGTTTATTACCATACAGCAAGCATCTTTTAAAGGATAAAACCTCCGAGCCGGAAAACAGCCAGCCATTGGTTTTACCGATCAACCTATCATGAGCCTAGGCACCCTAGGCTTTGCCAAGTGAACACAAGTTGTTCATACAGTGACCTCATCTGGCTCCATCTAGGCAACCAATCATACTTTTTTTGTAAACAACTCAGGACTCCTCCATCTGACTTCCCCTCAACACCATCTTTGATTGGCTCATATGCCCTACAATAGGTGACTGAGAAACACATAAATAAATGCTCAGGTAGGCCTACCCCTGTAATGACATTGGTGAATACCCCAACTATCATCACAGAGCCTTCATCCAGTAATTGATGAAAATAGATGCAGAGATCCACAGCCAAAAACCAGGCTGAGCTCTGGGAATCCAATCAAAGAGAGGGAGGAGGGAATATATGAGCAAGGGAGGTCAATATCATGATGGAGAAATCTACAGAGACAGCTAAACCAAGCTGGTATAAACTAATGAATTCTTGATTGACAGCTATGGAGACTCCAGGGGACCTAACTGGGTCCACTGTATGTGGTAGACAGTTGTGAAGCTTGGACTAGCTGACAAGCCCCTGGCAATAGGACCATGATACAAACATGGCTCATGAACTATCTTATTAGAGCCAATTCTTTAGGGTTGAGTACCATAGTTCAGTCTTAATGCATGGGAAAGGGACTTGGCCCTGCCCTAACTTATTGTAATAGACTTTGTTGACTCCTCATGGTAGCCCTTACCCATGAGAAGGAGTGGACTGAAGGTGGGGCCCATGGGGGGAGGTGGCAAAGCAGGAGGAGGAGGAGTGGGAATGAGAGCTGTGGTTGGAATGGAAAATGAAATTTAAAAGAATAAATAAAGTATAAAAAAGAAATGTTCAGCATCTTTAGCCTTCAGGGAAATGCAAATCAAAACTACCTTGAGATTTCATCTTGTGCCTGTCAAAATGATTAAGCTCAATAACGCAAATAATAGTTCACGCTGGCAAGGCTGTGGAGTAAGGAGAGCACTTCTCCATTGCTGATGGGGTATAATCTTGTACAGCCACTATGGAAATTGATATGATTGTTCCTCAAAAAGTTGGGAATTGATGTACTTCAAAATCCAGCAATACCACTCTTGGGCATATACACAAAGGACACTCCATTCTACCACAAGGACACTTGCTCAACTTACAGCTTTATTCATAATAGCCAGAAACTGGAATCAACCTAGATGTCCCTCAACTGAAGACTGAATTAAGAAAACGTGGCACATTTCCATAATGGAGTATTACTCTGGTGTTTTAAAAAAAAAGTGACATCCTGAAATCTGCAAGTAAATGGATGGAACCAGAAAATCTCACTGTGAGTGAGGTAACCCAGACCCAGATACATGTGATATATATTTGCTTATAAGTAGATATTGGCCTTTGAGTAAATGATAACCAAACTAAAATGTGTAAAGCCAGAGAGGTTTGTAAAGATAAAGTATCTGGATGCTAGATTCTAGGGAGTATACATGGATCTCACTGGGAGAGGAAATAGATTTTACAAGCAGACTGGGAAAGCTGGGGGATGGGAATAGGTCTATCAGATAGCCATGGAAACAGGAGATAAGATATAGGGAAAGAATTAAGGGAGAGACAGCTGGGATTGAGGGACATTTGAGGGATGATATGAAAACCTAGAGCAGTGGAACTTCCTAAAATATATGAAAGTGATCCTTATCAGGTCTCCTAATAATGGGATATATGTAGGTCTCAATGGCCATCTCATCACTAAACATGGCTTCCAATAGAGGGACCAAGTTGCATTCAATTGAGTTGTTGGCAAAGAGATTCTATGGAAATCCTCAAACAGCCAGGCTGTTGCTCAAACAGAAGGCTGCTCTTTTCAAACTGACAGCAGAACTCCCATGCCAAGGACAACACCCACAAATCTCACTGGACATGGAGAAGTAGAGCTGGTGCCTACTTGGAGCTTTTTGTGGGAAGGTACTCCATGGGCTACCTAAAGAGAAATGTAAACAACCCAGCCACACAAACCTTTGATCTACAATCTGTCCTGGCTGCAAAATATGCTAGAGCAATTGTAGAATAGAACTTGTGGAAATAGTCAACCATTGTCTGATTTGACTTAAAGCCCACTCCACTCAAAGAGAAGGAACCTGACACTCTTTGGGTAACCAAGAACCAGAGACTAGATAGTTCAGAGACCTAGGGTAAAACCAATCACTACTGTTGTTGATTGTTTTTGTGGTGGAGGTTGTGTGTCAATACAATGCCTCTTAATTATATTCTGCTATATTCACATATTGTTGCCTTGTTTAGTCATAATCAGAAAGGCTTCCTCCCCTGGCAGCAGGTAGAAACAGATGCAGTGACCCATAGCCAAATATTTCATGAGAAGAGGCTCTAAATTGAAGGTGTCAACCAAATCCCTCCCCTCTGAGTTCAGAGAGCCTATTGGAAGAGGAGGCAGAGAAATGTGTTAGAGCCAGAAGGGATGGAGGACATAGAACAAGGACCTCTGAACCAATGAAGCAAGGTGCCTATGGGCTCACAGAGACTGAAGCAGTAAGTACAGGGCCTGCATTGGTCTCCACAAGGTCCTCTGCATATATTACAGCTTTTAGTTTAGTATTTTTATGGGACACCTGAGAGTCATCTCTGACTCTTTTGCCTGCTCTTGGGAATCTTTTCCCCCTGGGTGATTTGCCATGTCCAATTTTTTTCAGATTTTTTTATTTGAATTAGAAACAGGATGGTTTTACATGACAATCCCAGTTCCCTTCTCCCTCCCGTTCTCCCCTACGACCCTCCCAACTAAAACCCTACCTATCACATATCCTTTCTTCTCCCCCTAGATGGTGAGACCTTCTATGGGGTGTCATCAGAGTCTATCATATCCTTTGGGATAGGGCCTAGGCCCACCCCTGTGTGTCTTGGCTCAGGGAGCACTCCTCAATATGGAATGGGCTCCCAAAATCCACATGTATGCTAGGGATAAGTATAGAACTGCTACAGGAGGTCCTGTAGATTTCTCAGGTTTCCTCACTGAAATCCATGTTCCTGGGGTCTGGATCAGTCCCATGCTGGTATTCCAGCTATCAGTCTGGGGAGCAAGAGTTCCCCGGTGTTCAGGTCAGCTGTTTCTGTGTGTTTCACCAGCCTGATCTGGACCCCTTTGCTCTTCACTGGTCCTTCTCTGCATCTGGGTTCCAGTTTAGTTCAGTGGTAAGTTGTGGGTGTCTGCTTTTACTTCTACCAGCTACTGGATGAGGGCTATCGGGTAGCATATAAGTCAGTCAGCAATCTCACTATCATGGGAGGGCATTTAAGGTAGCCTCTCCTCTGTTGCTTAGATTGTTAGCTGGTGTCATCTTTGTACATCTCCAGATAGTGCCTGATTTCTCTGTAAACCAAAAATCCCTCTAGTATGGTATCTCCATTCTTGTTATCTTCTATTCTTCCCCTGACTCAAACTTTCTTCTCCCTCATGTTCTCTGCATCCCTCCTCTTTTCCCCTTCTCATTCTCCTAGCTGCCTACCCCCTCCTCCAGAGCTCCCAATTTGCTCAGGGGATCTTGACCCTTTCCCCTTCTCCAGGGGACCATGTATGTCCTCCTTCTTTCCTAGCTTCTCTGCCAGTGAGGATTGTAGGCTGGTAATCCTTTACTCTATGTCCAAAATCCACATATGAGTGAGTACATACCATGTTTGTCTTTTTGTTATTGGGTTACCTCATTCAGAATGGTTTCTTCGAGTTCCATCCATTTTCCTGCAAATTTCAAGATTCCGTTGTTTTTTTCTGCTGGGTATTACTCCATTGTGTAAATGCACCACATTTTCTCTATCCATTCTTTGGTTGAGGGGCATCTAGGCTGCTTCCAGTTTCTGGCTATTACAAATATTGCTACTACGAACATTATTGAACAGATGTCCTTGTTGTATGAATGTGTTTCTTTTGGGCATATGCCTAGGAGTGGAATTGCTGGATCTTGCGGTAGACTCATTCCCATTTTCTTGAGGACTCATCCAATTTTGATATGATAGTTTCTGCTTCACTTTTTAAAAATATTTTATTTTGTCTTGTTTGGTTGTTATCTCTTAGAAGCCTATTCTTTTCTAAAGAGAGACAGAAAGGGAGTGGGTATAGGGGGAAACAGTGAAGAGGAACATGGAGGAGTAGAGGATGGCAAAATATAATCAAGATATATTGCATGAAAAAACAATCTATTTTTACTAAAAATAAAACAAAAATTGGGACCTCTGAATGAGTTGCTCTTAATGGTTGTGTTATCTCTCCAGCCCCTCCTTTCTATATTTTATATTATATATAAATGACTCTACATATCTTATAATACCCCCCTTATTAATGTAAGATATGGCATTCTTTGGATTCATAAAATATTATAAAACACTAGTTGATAAATATGTATGTGTGATGTGTATGTTCTAGCTTTGTAGCTTTCCCATTAGGTAGAAATTTGAACTTATACTCACAGGAAATGACTTTTATTAAGTGAAACCACATGTTCAAAAGCAACTTGTGGAGGAAAGTGTTAATTTTGCAGTCAGGGTGGGAATCCATAAAGGGCAGGGACCTAGAGGTTTGAGCTCTTACAGAGGCCACAGGAGTGGAGCTGCTTACTGGCTTAATTCTCATTGCTTACTCAACCTGCTTTCTTATATTAATTCATGACCACCAGCCCAGGGAAGTACCATCCACAATGTACT
The DNA here is from genome assembly GCF_003668045.3 of Cricetulus griseus. Taxonomy (NCBI): domain Eukaryota; kingdom Metazoa; phylum Chordata; class Mammalia; order Rodentia; family Cricetidae; genus Cricetulus; species Cricetulus griseus. Next base: position 6,435,713 of record NC_048600.1, on the reverse strand, counting down.
GGGCCCTTCCCCATAATTACCAATTAAAATGCCCTATAGATTGCCTAAAGCTGGCTATTACAGATCCATTTTCTCAACTGGGAGTTTCTCCTCTCAGATGATGCTAGCTTGTGTCAAGTTGACATAAATTAGCCAGCACAATATAGCAATTTTAACATGATTTACATTTAGCTAGACATTAAAGTGTAAGAAATGTGTTAAGGTATTCTTAAAACTTTTAACACTTTCCTAGTATAGTTTACCTTGAACTATTTAAGAATAAACCTTTTCTTTCCTTTTTTGATGTTTGTTCAGAAACTAAGTTTATTAAGTTTTCTTCTTTTTTTATTATTTTTTATATTCCAATCCTAGTTCCTTCTCCTCCTCTCCTCCCCCTCCCTTCACCTCCTACCTTTGTCCCATCTGCTCCACGGAGTGGGTAAGTCCTCCCCTAGGAAGTCTACTAAGTCTGTCCCATCATCTTCTTGAGGCAGGATCAAGGCAACTCTCCACCCCCACACTCCTGTGTGTATTCTGGAGAACCTGCATAAGACCAAACTAGACTCCCTTAATATAGGTGACAATAGTGTGAATGAGACAATATATGAGGCCAATGGCAGTGGGTCCAAGATCTAACACTAATGCACAAACTGACTTAGTGCAGCCCATTCTATATGAATAAACATTTTCATTGTGTATATTTTTACACACAATATTATGCCTTGTCATGAGGAATACAGAAGTAATTTCATAATCTTCCCCAATAACTTAGAGCGTTCCTTCTTAGCTCTTAGCCTGGCTTTGAAATTATTCATATTCAGCAAGCATTTGGCCTTTGTGTCAGCATTTCAAAGGCCCCTGATTTTACCTCTTTTGTATCTCTTCATAACAAATATTAATGATTCTACCCTGTCCGTGCCTCTTCACAATCATGTGGTCTAATTTCATCTACTCCTCTCATCTTCATAACTATGTAGTTCTTGAGCAAACAGGGAGTTTGACAGTTTTCTAGACTACTGATGTGTATTACATGTTTTTTGTATATTCAGAAAGATACATGCACATTATTAGGTCATAGCTTTCATTTGTCATGAGACCGTCCGCAATAATGGCAAAAATGCAGTATAAGATCTGAATGTCAATGATCACACACATGGAGACATTTTTAGGACATGGTTCATGATGTAACAACTTCTACTGTACAAGCAAATAAATTCTACTTTTTTGCTACAAGGTAACAGTTATGTTCCATTTTGTCTATTTTGATGTCTGTATTTATGAACGGCTGTGTGAGTATGCCTGGAGGACAAGCGCCTCTAAATTTACTGTGAAGTTTAATAATACATGTTCTGTGTTGTTCTAAAATTGCTTCCTCTCTTACATTTATACCTGTCATATACACAGGCTTCTGTTTTCTGTGTGTCTTTTGACTCATTATATAATTGATGGACTTTTTACACCCGTGAAAGCAAAACCTGTCCCCAAGTTATTTTATTTATCCCTTTTGGTGAAGTTAAATGTTAAAAGTTTTAAACTGTCTGTGACCTAATTATAGAAAGAATTGAGTGAGCATTTTGGGGTATATTTCAGAATGGAATCACAACTATTAAAATGTTTCACAGCTTTTGTCACTGTACATTTTTGGTACAGTACTGTCATACATTCATATAACCATTTCGATGCCATTCATACACTAAAAATATTAGTATATCAAAGAGCTTTCTAGTAGACCCTAAGAAGTTGGGCTCACACATCCTACAGTGGGTGGGTGACTACTGAGCACAGAACAACTGACTATAGTCATATTACTTGTTATTATTATCCATAGAATACAGTATTTCAATTAATATTGTTATCACCATTTTTCATTATACTCCTAATTCTTGGACTGGCCTAAAACAAAATTAAGATTTTGTTGTTGGAAAGGATTGGTAGCATATACGTATGTGTATTCAAACATACAGTAATCAAGTTCCCATGGTAAGTTTTGGTTGTCATTGAAAAAACTTCCTAGACTTCAATTCTTATGGCTTTTACCCTGCAATGACTAGTCAATATGTTAAATCTTTAAACAATTTCCCTATTTATCTCAAGTGTTCCTTTCTTCAGACAGATAGCAGTTGACTCCATGAAGTTAAATTCTAGCTTCAAGTCAGTAAACAGGGTCTAAGTTTATCTATGGCTTGGTATTAAGAACACAAATTATACCTTTTCTGCATTAAAATACAAAGAAAAGGTAAGAAATGTACAGCTAAAAGCATCTATCATAAAACATTTACAACTTACCTGACAAAAATGACGTTTAAGACATAAAATGTAGAGGAAAATACAAATATTTTCACCATCAAGCTTCTTAACTAAAAGTCAAGTATACCATTTTGAAGGTCATTATTTTGCTTAACTACATGGAATTATGTAAGGAACCTCAAAGTATCATTTGAAATTTGCTGGTTCAAAAGCATTTTTATTTCATCTTTTACGGATTACATTTCTTCCCTTAGGAATCCAGCTTTTGTTTACATTATTTACAATCAAAATCCTTGCCTAAACTGTTTTTTTTTTCTTCCTGTAACGGTATCTTTTCTATTTGCCTCCTAGAACTATGTATTTCCTGAAATACACACACATAAACATACAAACATGTACACATACATACACAGTACACACAACACACACAGAGAGAACATTATGATAAAAGCACTATGATGAAACCTATAAAAACAATGTGATTTGGATAGTCAAAACATTAATTCATTATATTAAATTGTGAGTTTTATATTTTTATTACTCTAATTTTTAAAATGAGCTTATTAAGGCATAAAATGTAACCTGGTGCATGTAGTTATTAAGATAATTGAAGGAGAGTGTACTAATGAAATCTAGGAATCCTGAAACTAAACCTTCACTTCTGTGTATTCTCCTTATCTACTACCTTTCCAACTGGAAAGTATAGTTCAATTAAATAACTTGTTTAGAAAAAACATTTGTCATGATGCTGCAGAGGAGGGCCAAAGTTAAGAGCACATGCTGGTCTTATAGATACAGCTAAAGTAGACCATAACTCTCAATATCCTTTTATATTTAAAAATGTCTGGTTTTATTTATTCTTTAATTACTACTCATATTTACATATCCATTCCCCCATTCCCTTGCCCTCTCATTCTCCCATATTCCCCACCAAGTCACCCCAACCCCCCCCAGCTCCTCCCCAGGGATAGTGAGGCTCTCCATGGGGGACCTTCAAAATCCATCATATCATTTGGGGGAGGGCCTAGGTCCTCCTTGCTGTATGTGGGCTGCAATAGTATCCCTCCATAGGGAATGGGCTCCTAAAGTCTATTTGTGCTCTAGGGATAAAGACTGGCTCCACTGTTAGAGGTCCCATAAAAGTCTGTTTTTTTACACTTACATATTTAGGGGTGTGTGCCATAGCATACATGGGAAAGCAGAGAAAAACCTGTGGGACCCAAATATTCACAATCAACCAGTGGCATCTGTGATTGAAACTCCAGTTTTTTAGGTAGAGTGGATAGCGCCTGGGTGGAGACCTACAGTTCCTGTTGGGCAGGTCATTCATTTGACCAATGGAGGAGGATGGTCCACAACTACGAGGGCAGGCTCAAATTAAACCATGTTATAGAGAGGTGTGGAATAATAATTCCTTTAATAATAATTCCTTTAATGATAATAATTCCTTTAATAGTATAAGTAATATATCATTAATTCCTTTAATGATATATTACTTATACTATTAATTCCCAGAAATCCTGTTGCTGGCCCAGTCCCAACCAAGCAACTATGGTGTTTTCATGAAGTTAATAGACTCTGATCGTCTTTCTGATGCAGAAAGGTGTGACTTCTCTCCTGTGAGTGACAGCCAGGTCTAGTTATAATTTTCTAAATTTCCTTACTCTTTTTTTTTTTAAAATATTCATCCAACCCTTCTCACCTTGTGTCTGTCTATGGCCATGTGGTGACCTCCTTGCCAGGAACTCATACAGCAGGCTACTTTTCTCCTCTTTCCAATTATCCTCTTCCGGGTACTGGCTGAAGTTCACAGCCCGAGTGCCCTGAGGTCCTTTCAGTATAAAGATTTGCATCTTAGAACACCTGTTATGCAACAAAAAGGAAGCCATTTAGGCTCTTACTTTATTCCAATTTCTTATTTGCAAAATTGGAATAAAACTTATATGAATTTAATGGGACTATGGAACCCTTGAACAAAGTCTACTACATAATAATATAAATTGTTAACCATCTTAATAATACTCTGCATGTTTTTAGAGCTTCTAAAATGGATTTCAAATACACATTTTTTTCCTGCAAAACCTGACATGTTACTTGATAGTGTTGCTAATATGACATAAGCACTTTTTAAATACCAAATTTTCACTGTGTGTTGCTAACATATAAGAATAAATTCAGACTACACTTGCTGTGCCATTATTATTGTACTTCCTTGTTAATTGGAGAAAGTCTTTCTTTGCTATGGCAGTATTCATATCATTTTTTCATATAAGTTCCCATGATAGAGAATTGCCTGGATAGAGTTTCTCATGGAAAGATATCATTAGATTTCCAGAATCAAAGTAACTTTAGGATGGTCATTATAATATCAGAACTGCATTACATTACTGATACATTTTTAAGGACTTTTCAGCCAAGTCTGTTAATGACATTGGTCTGTGATTATATGATTTCTGCAATTACCTATTTCTCTGTTTCCTTCCTTCCTTTCTTCCTTCTATCTTTTTTACAAATCCTTGTGGTCAAACCCAGGTGCTTGTTCATACTAGACCAGTGTACAGCAGGATTTTGTCTGAAAATCAAAAGAGGTACACTATATTAGGTATTACTTCTGCTCTGTTTATCAAGTGACATTATTTACATTTGGAATAAGCTCATCCTTTGTGGTTTGAAGTGTTTTAGAGTGAACGCAAGTTCAAGTCAATCACAGCCATTGTCATAAACCAGATTTGATCATTAACTTCTACTACCATGCTGTAAGTGTATGTTTCTGTATATGCATGTATAAGTGTAGGTTGTGTCTACAGATACGTTAGCATACATGTGGTCCAAGGTCAATGTTATGCATCTTCATCCATCACTCTTTACCTTAATTTTTGAGGCAGTCTCTCACTGACTGGATGACTACTAAGCCTCAGGGATCCTTCAGTCCCAACCTCTCAGCACTGGAATTGCTATAGCAGGCACACAGGTTCCACAGGTGTGCTAGATGTGCAAACTGAGGACCTCTTCTTATGTGGCAAGTACTTTATAAATGAGAGACATCTCCTCAACCTTACTTCCACATTTGGTAAATTCATACTCTAGGAAATAATACCATATTTTATATAATTAAAATACCTTAGAAAGAAGTTGTTTGTGTCATCCTATCACTGTTATCAGAGCATAATCTATCTTTCATCATTAATATAAACAACAACCATCTCTTTATCTTTGATCAGTTGGGAAACTACAGCTTCTCATGCTTTTTTGGTCATTTTTTAACCAACTTTAGACATACATATTCTCTGCTATCTACTTCAGTAATTTTATAATTTTTCCTCACTATTCCCTGCATTCTAGCCTACAACTTAGTAGTTCTTCATGTTTTTAATTTAGTTTTTTTCCTATTATTCTCTTCATGATTATTTTTCTAGTAAATGAAGATACCAAATTCCAACTCAATATAATTTACCATCAGTCAATCAATCAGTTCTTTTTTTTTTTTTTTTTTTTGGTTTTTCGAGACAGGGTTTCTCTGTGTAGCTTTGGAGCCTATCCTGGCACTCACTCTGGAGACCAGGCTGGCCTCGAACTCACAGAGATCCGCCTGCCTCTGCCTCCCGAGTGCTGGGATTAAAGGCGTGTGCCACCAACGCCCAGCGTAATCAATCAGTTCTTGTGTTTGTGTTTCTCCTTAACTCTAAATACTCTGTCATTGTGAAATCTATTTGGAAGCACGAAAGATTCAGAGGCTGCTGTTGTCTTCCCCATCTTTGTAGTGACATCTTGCCTGTGAACATTTAACAGTGACCACACCCCTTTGAGCGTGGCTTCAGGTGGCCACAGAAACAGAAAGAGGAAAGCATGGCGCATTGTCTCTCTCTTGCTCTCTCTCTCTCTGTCTCTCTGTCTCTGTCTCTGTCTCTCTCTGTCTCTCTCTCTCTCCTCTCTCTCTCTCTCTCTCTCTCTCTCTCTCTCTCTCTCTCTCTCTCTCTCCTCTCTCTCTCTGTCTCTGTCTCTGTCTCTCTCTCTCTGATTGTAGATCCTATCAGAAGGGCAGAGAAACACTGCAGTGGTTCTTTACTGTTTTGTGTATGTTGTTTCCCAATAAAACACCCATTTATCATTTATCTCAGGTCTAGTGAATCAATCATTACCATGCATTCATATCTTCAAAGGGACATATTGCTATTTCTCCTATTCATTATTAAATTGCAACATATTTTAGTCATATGTCTTCTATATATTGAGAATGATTGGAAATTGGCTGAGACATGATTCATGTTCCTTTTTTCTTAATATATGTGAGGTATAGAAGGGAAAAGGTACTCACTCTTCCTCTGGGCCAGGGTCATGACTACTGTGTGTGCTGTACAAATCCTATCTTTTCAAGTTTAGCTGCTTGATTTATGAAATGCTAAGGTGCTTAGTTTTTCTCATGAAAAAGTTGTAGTTCTAAGTTTTACTTTGATTTTTAAGTAGGTAAAGCAAAGCAGCAATTTTAATTAATTTATAGTTGTTTAATTATATTTAGTTTTTAATCATGTAAGGATCTTAGGCTTATCAATTATTTTTTGCTTTAACTATAAAATTTGAAGAGTAATTTTTCTGCATTGACTATTATTAGGTTCAGTATATTTCATTCCAATAATTATAACTCTCTGTGTTTTTATTATAATGTGCCTTTTCTAAATATTATTTATGTTTTTAATCCCAAGAGCTCATAAGAATCAAATAACTAACTTCCTATTTCTTTAATATTATTTGTCAGTATTTTTCTCTTTTTTTTATTTGCCATGTTACTCACATGGTCACAGTAGTCTGCACTGACTTAGTGGTTGACCAGTTGCTGTCTTCATCTTATGTTTTTTACTTCTGAATCCACTCTGGTCTATTTCTCTCACTAAGTACATGCTATAAAATTTTGCTAATAGTAAACCATTTTTTTAATCTCTGATATTTTTTATTTGCATTCCTATTGCAATAATCACTTAAGTACATGTAAAAAAATCTAGGGTTTGTTTTGTTTGTCTCCATATTTGGAAGTACTGTTCCTTCTGTTCATGCTCTGAAACATATTAGTTGGCTAGTAATTAGTTAGGAATTTTAACTTGTTTGCTTATATTCATTTCAATGTGTCTTGCTTCCTGAAGGGAACGGTTTGTCTTCAGGCTGCTCAAGAACACAGTCTGGACTCTCCCTAAGTTCTCCTAGTATCATTCACCATTCCTCTCCCTCTAGAATTCCTGATCACTATTTTCTGAATTTTCATTTTATGACTGTTAATTGTAACTTAACTTTAAAGAATTATCTCTTATATAAGAGTAATGCTAGATCATTTCTCCAGCTTTTTCACTTTTCCCATTTATTCTGAATCCTACCTGTCATATAGTAATTTGAGTTGTAGATATGAATTGAAGCATGTCTTCTAAATGCTTAGATGACTTTTGTGTATCTTTTTTGGTCTCTAAATAACACAGTAATATATTTTGTGTATTCAGTTACATTATTCATTTAAATATAGGTACCCACATCTCTCTGAGAGTCTAGATATTCTGCTCAGTCATTATAACTCCAATTTTCTACAGAACATTTTCCCATTCATCCTTTTGTGTTTTCACTAATTTTTGACATTAAACTTTATTTAAAATTGGAAGTGTGGACCTTTCTTTTTAGTCATTACCCTCTGAGGAAACTTTTAGTGTTTTACCTACATAAGAGAATAATTTTTACATAAATGTTCATCTTTCTAAGTAAAAGACCACATTAATGCTACAAATTGGGCATTTATCCTTTGGAGATCATTGTAGATTAATAGGATATATTTAGGGGTTTTTTCTACTCTACTTTTCTTACTTAAATTCTGGAAAGATGTTAGTAAAAGCTTTCTTTCTTCTTTTAGCTATAGCAAAATGCTTTTGGTGAAGGTGTAACTCTCTTCTAGATGGTTGATTTGTTATGGTATGACTGGGGGAGAGCTTCGGAGCCAGAAGATCTCATTTCATAATCACCATCTCTCTGAAGCATAAAACCCTAGGACTCTCATTGCTAAAATATCTTTAACTGAGAAACTCAATTGTCATTCTGAAAAAGAAAAGCAAAAGCACAGGACTAATGATTATCTTTAGTTTTCCCTTTGTTTTATATCACTACTTTTAATGACTTCAAATATATATTTTCAATGACTATAAATAGTAATATGAACAGAATCTATACCAATGGTTACAGCTGGCATTTATTTAAAATACTCAGAAGTGAATGTGACTTGAAAGCCCATTGGAAAAAGAAAGAATGAACAAGACACAGAAGTGCACAAGTAGATGCTTGCTGAGTGCTAAGGAGGAAATTTTCACACAAATTTTATCACTTAAATGATGACATATATGACTTCATTTGTCTAAGGTAACTTGTGTTAGATTCATGAGGACAAAACTTCTAAAGATGTTTGGCCCACAATAAAGGCAGTACAATGACATTGATGTTTATTGGGTACAAATCTTTAGAGGAAAATGAGAAGGAAACAATTGAAGATCAAACTTCCCTAGAATTGGTAGTTACAATGTCAGTATAACAAATACACATGACACCACTGCATCTCACACTTAGAATGATTTAAATAATAAGCTTTATTATGTATATTTTATTATAACACAAAAGATTAAAACTGATACATTTTATATAGCAGGTAAATATTCTATATCAAAAATATAGCTGAGCATTTCACAAGTCATTCATTATTATGCAAAAATTAGGATAATTTATATTCTTTCTCATAGTTTGCTTTTAAATTTTTGGTTACTAAAAATATGATATCTAACATTTGCCCTGACTGACCTGAAAATCTGGTTCATATGTCAAATGTTTATGAGGCTGTTTGTGTTCTCCATCTTTTCAATTATTCCATGCCTACCCATTAATCAATAATGTATTTTTAAAGCAATAGGGGCTTATAATGAGTCTTACAATCAATTTGAGTTCATTTTCTATTTTTATGATATTAAAGAAGGTACTTGACATCTTTAATTTCTATAAACTTTTATAATTGGATTAACAAATATCATAACCTATGTTAGGCTTTTGTTGGGATTATTTGAAAGTCAGAGATAGATTTAGATAAAAATGAAATATTCCCAATATTGAGTTTTCCTATTTAGGACATGTATGATCTACCCTCTTCTTGATTTGCTTTTTTCCTCTTAGTTCTCCAAAGAGCAGTCAAAATTATTGGGATTAGCAAACTTGCACAACTACTGCTGAGTTAGCCAGGAGGTTTTATATAAAATTCAATATTGTGAGGTTTTATTGTCTACCCACTGCTGACTTACAAAGGACACAATTCAGTTTTAGATTTTGTTTCATATTCAACAGCTCAATTCTGAATTCCAATTATTCACAGGGGCCTTTGGAACTTTTACTTATATAATCACATCACATAAGAAATCTAATACATTTATTCACCAACTCTATAATTCTCTGCTTTCTCTGATGAATACAACTAAGTATATTATCTTATTAACATGAGGGGAAGTTTCCAACAGGTGCAGCAAACAATATGAGTTTGCTGTTGCTCGTTGTAAAATATTTTTTTTCAAACCCAAACTGCATCCATCTTTATTTAAGACACATCTCATAAGCAATCATGGTATTTCATGTAGGTCATGGGCATTTACAGTATACAGGAACTTTCAAAATCCAGTTTGTGTAGGGACTATCAAAATCAAGAATACACTCTAAACTCCAAACAACTCTTCATTTGGTGCTCCAAATGGGGAAATTTAGAGTGAAGGTTGGCACTTCCCATAAGCATGTTGTAACTTTTCACTTTTTTCCCCCAAGAGATTATTTTTTATTAGTTCAATTAGAAACGAAGCTGCTTCATATGTCAATCCCTTCTCCCTCTCCCTCCCCTCCCCCAACCCCCACCAGCCCACCACCTCATCTTCACTCTGCTCCCGAGGGAGGGTAAGGCCCTCCATGAGGGTTCCCCAAAGTCTGACATATGATCCTGGGCAGGTGCTAGGCCCTCCCCCATGTGTCCAGGCTGAGAAAGCATCTCTCCATGTGGGATGGGCTCCCAAAGTCCCTTCTTTGGCCAGGGATAAATGCTGATCCCCTACCAGGGGCCCCATAGAGTGCTGAGGATATCAATTAGGAATTGATATCCACATTCAGGAGTCTGGATCAGTTCCTTGCTGGCCTCCCAGATATCAGTCTGGGGTCCATACGATCCCCCTTGTTCAGATCAGCTGTTTCTGTGGGTTTTAATAGCCTGGCCCCGACCTCTTTGCTCTTCACTCCTCCATCTCTGAAACTGGGTTCTAGAGTTCAGTTCAGTGTTTTGCTGTGGGTATCTGCCTCTGCTTCCATCAGTCACTGGATGAGGGATTTAGGATGGCATGTAAGGCACATCAGTCTCATTATAGGGGAAGGGCATTTAGGGTAGCCTCTCCACCATTGCCTAGATTGTCAGTTGGTGTCATCCTTGTAGATCACTGGAAATCTCCCTGGTACCAAATCTCTCCTCAAACCTATAAAGGCTCCCGCTGTTATGGTATCTCTCATTCTATGCTCCTTTATTCTTCCCTCAACTCAAACTTCCTGCTCTTCCATTTCCTCCTCTCCCCTCCTCTTCTCCCCAGTTCCCGCTCCGCTACCCTCTTGCTCCCAATTAACTCAGGAGAACCTGCCCCTTTCCCTTCCCCAAGGTCCATGCATTCTTCTCTTAGAGTACTTCTTGTTTCCTAGTTCCTTTGGTGATGAGGATTGTAGGCTGGTAATCTTTTGCAATGTGTCTAAAATGCATATATGAATGAGTACATATCATGCTTGTCTTTTTATGACTGGGTTACCTAACTCAGGATGATTTTGTCTAGTTCCATCCATTTGCCTGTGAATTTCAAGATTCCATTGCTTTTTTTCTGAGTATTACTCCATTGTATAAATGTACCATATTTTCTCCATCGATTCTTCAGTTGAGAGGCATCTAGGTTGCTTCCAGGTTCTGGATATTACAAACAATGCTGCTATGAACGTGGTTTAACATATGTCGTTGTTGTGTGAAGTTCATTCTTTGGGTATATGCCCAAGAGAGGAATTGCTGCATCTTGAGGTAGACTGATTCCCACTTTCCTGAGAAACCACCATACTGATTTCCACAGTGGTCTTACAAGTTTGCACTACTATCAGCAATGGAGGAGTGTTCCTTTTTCTCCACATTCTATCTAGCACAGACTGTCATTAGTGTTTTTGATTTTAGCTGCTCTGGCCTGTGTAAGATGGTATCTCAGAATTGTTTGGATTTGCATTTCCCTGATAGCTAAGGATTTTGAGCACTTTCTGAAGTGTCTTTCAACCATTTTAGATCCCTCTGTTGAGAATTCTCTAGTTCTGCACTCCACTTTTTAATTGCATTGTTTGGTGTTTTGGTGGCTAGCTTCTTGAATTCATTATATATTTTAGATATTATCCCTCAGTCAGATGTTGGTGAAGATCTTTTCCCATTCTGTGGGCTGTCCTTTTTGTCTTACTGATTGTGTCCTTTGCCTTACAGAAGCTTCTCAATTTCAGGAGGTCCCATTTATTAATTGTAGATCTCAATGTCTGTGCTACTGGTGTTATGTTCAGGAAGCAGTCTCCTGTACCAACTTGTTCAAGGGTATCTCCCACTTTCAGGTCTAGGATGTTCAGTGTGGCTGGATTTATGTTGAGGTCCTTCATCTATTTGGACTTAACTTTTGTGCATGGTAATAGATATGGATCTATCTGCAATCCTCTGCATGCCCTAATCCGTTGTACCAGCACCATTTGTTGAAGTTGCTTTCTTGTATAACTTTAGCTTCTTTTTCAAAAATCAGGTGTTCATAGGTGTGTGGATTAATATCAGTGTTTTAAACTTGATTCCATTGGTCTATCTGTCTACTTTTGTGCCAATACCAAGCTGTTTTCAGGACTATGGCTCTATAATAGAGATTGAAGTCAGGGATGGTGATGCCTCCAGAAGTTCCTTTATTGTACATGGTTGTTTTGGCTATCCTGGGTTTTTTGTTTTTCCACATAAAGTTGAGTATTGTTCTTTCAAGGTCTGTGAAGAATTGTGTTGGGATTCGGATGGAGATCACATTGAATCTGTAGATTCAATCTGTAGATTGCTTTTGGCAAGATTGCCATTTGTACTATGTTGATCCTACCTACCCAAGAACATGGAAGGTCTTTCCATTTTTTGGTATATTCTTTAATTTCTTTCTTTAAAGACTCAAAGTTCTTACTATACAGGTATTTCACTTGTTTGGTTAGTGTTACTCCAAGATATTTTATGTTGCTTGTGGATATCGTAAGGGGTGATGTTTCTCTGATTTCATTCTCAGTGCATTTATCATATGTATATAGTAGGGCTACTGATTTTGTGAGTTAATTTTGTATCATGCTACTTTGTGGAAGGTGTTTATCAGCTCTAGGAGTTCCTTGGTAGAGTTTTTTTGGGTCACTTATGTAGACTATCATATCATCTGCAAATAGTGAAAGTTTGACTTCTTCCTTACCAATTTGTATCCCCTTGAACTCCCTTTCTTGTCTCATTGCTCTAGCTAGAACTTCAAGTACAATATTGAAAAGAAATGGAGAGAATGGACAGCCTTGTCTTTTTCTGATTTTAGAGGAATCACTTTAAATTTCTCTCCATTTAGTTTGATGTTGGCTGTTGGTTTGGTGTATATTGCTTTTATCATGTTTAGATATGTTCCTGTTATTCCTTTCTCTCCAAGATCCTTACCATGAAGGGATGTTGGAGTTTGTCAAAGGCTTTTTCAGCATCTAGTGAGATGATCATGTGGTTTTTCTTTTTTAGTTTGTTTATATTGTGGATTACATTGATGGATTTTTGTTTGTTGAACCATCCTTGCATCCCTGGGATGAAGCCTACTTTAACATGGCAGATAATTTTCTGATGTATTCTTGGATTCAATCTGCTAATATTTTGTTGAATATTTTTGTATCAATGTTCTTGAGAGATATTGATCTATGTTTCTCTTTTGAGTTGTGTCTTTGTGTGGCGTGGGTTTCAAGGTAATTGTAGCCTTGTAGAAAGTTTGTCAATGTCGCTTCTGCTTCTATTGTATGGAACAATTTGAGGAGTACTGGTACTAGCTCTTGTTTGAATTTCTGGTAGAATTCTGCAGTGAAGCCATTTGGCCATGGGCCTTTTTTGGTAGGGAGACATTTGATGACTGCTTCTATTTCATTGGGGGTTATAAGTTGATTTAAATTGCTTATCTCTTCTTGGTTTAATTTTGGTAAGTACTATCTTTCCAGAAAATTGTTAATTTCCCTTAGATTTTTGAATTTTGTCGAGTACAGGTTTTCAAATTATGACCTGATGGTTCTCTGGATTTCCTCAGTGTGTGTAGTTATATCCCCCTTTTCATTTCAGATTTTGTTAATTAGCATGCTCTGTCTCTGGCTTTTGATTAGTTTGGACAGAGCTTTGTCTATATTGTTGATTTTCACAAAGAAACAACTCTTTGTTTCATTAATTATTTGTAATGTTTTCCTAGTTTCTTCTCTATTGATTTCAGCCCTCAGTTTGATTATTTCTTGGTGTCTACTCCTCCCTGGTGAGTTTGCTTCTTGATTTTCTAAAGCTTTCAGTTGTTTTCAGTTGTTTCTAGTGTGACTATTCTCCGGTTTCTTCATGTTGGCACTTAATGCTGTGAACTTTCCTCTTAGCACAACTTTCAGAAAGTCCCATAAATTTGGGTATGCTGTGTCTTCATTCTATTAAATTCTAGGAAGTCTTTAATTTCTTTTTTATTTCTTCCTCGACCCAGGAATGGTGCAATTGGGTGTTATTCAATTTCCATGAGTTTGTAGGCTTTCTGTAGTTTGTGTTGTTGTTGACTTCTAACTTTAAAGCATGGTTGTCTGATAAGATACAGGAGGTTATTCCATTTTTTTTATGTCTGTGGAGGTTTGCTATGTAGCAAGTATGTGGTCAATTTTAGAGAAGGTTCCATATGGTGCTAAGAAGAAGGTATATTCTTTTGTGTTTGGATGGAATGTTCTATAGATATCTGTTACTTTGGGTCATAACTTCTGTTAGAACCTTTGTTTCTTTGTTAAGTTTCTGTCTGGTGGTCCTGTCTAGTGGTGAGACAGGGGTGTTGAAGTCTCCTACTATAAGTGTGTGAATTTTATTTGTGGTTTCAGCTTTAGTAATGTTTCTTTTATAAATGTAGGTGTCTTTGTATTTGGGGCATAGATGTTCAGAATTGATACTTCATCTTGATGGACTTTTCCTGTGATGAGTATGAAATGCCCTTCTTCATCTCTTGTGGTTGATTTTAGTTTCAAGTCTTAGTTTATTAGATATTAGGATTGCTATAGCAGCTTGTATCTTGAGCCCATTCAATTGGGAAATCTTTCCCAACTCTTTACTCTGAGGCAATATCTGTTTTTAAATTTGAGGTGTGTTTCTTGTATGCAGCAGAAGGATGGATTCTGTCTTTGTATCCATTCTGTTAGACTGTATCTTTTGTTTGTTTGTTTTTTTGAGACAGGGTTTCTCTGTGTAGCTTTGGAGCCTATCCTAGCACTCGCTCTCGAGACCAGGCTGGCCTTGAACTCACAAAGATCTGCCTGCCTCTGCCTCCCAAGTGCTGGGATTAAAGGCATACACCACCACTGCCCGGCAGCCTGTATCTTTCTATAGGCAGGTTAAGACCTTTAACATTGAGGGTTATTAAAGTCTATTGATTGTTGTCTCTTGTTTGTTTTGGATTTATTGTTGGTAGTGTCATTGTGTGTAGATTTCACCCTCTTTTTCCTTTTCATGTTTGGTAATGTGGGATTATCTATTGCCTATGTTTTAGTGAGTGTAGTTATCTTCGTTGGTTTGGAGTTTCGCTTCCAGAACTTTCTGTAGGGTTGGATTTGTAGATATAAATTGTTTAAATCTGGTTTAGTCATGGAATGTCTTGTTTTCTCCATCTATAGTGATTTAAACTTTGCTGGGTACAGTAGTCTGGGTTAGCATCTATATTCTCTTAGTGTTTGTAGAACATCTATCCAGGTCCTTCTGGTTTTCAAAGTTTCCATTGAGAAGATGGGTGTAATTCTTATAGGTTTTACTTTATATGATACTTGGCCTTTTTTCCTTTGATGCTCTTAATATTTTTCTCTTTATTCTGTAAGTTTGGTGTTTTGTTTATTATGTGGCAAGGGGACTTTGTTTTATGTTCCAGTCTATTTGGTGTTCTGTAAGCTTCTTGTACTTTCATAGGCATATCCTTCTATAGGTTGAGGAAGTTTTCTTCTATGATTTTGCTGAATATGTCTTCTGTACCTTTGAGCTGTATTTCTTCATCTTCTTCTATACCTATTATTCTTAGGTTTGGCCTTTTCACAGTGTCCCATATTTCCTGGATATTTTGTGTTAGGTAGGGATTTGTTGGACTTGGGATTTTCTTTGTTCTATGAATGTATATCCTCTAGCAAGTCTTCAACAACTGAGATTCTTCCATCTCTTGTATTCTATTGGTTATGTTTACATCCTTAGTTCCTGATTGTTTATTCAGTCTTTCTATTTCAAGCATCCCCTCATTCTTTGTTTTCTTTATTGTTTGTATATCAGCTTTCATGCCTTGAATTGTTTTGATTGTTTCCTTCACTTGTTTGGTTGTTTTTTCTTGGCTTTCTTTAGATTCTTAAAGAGAATTGTTTATTTTTTGAATTTTTTGTTTGTTTATTTGCCCCGTCCCACAGGGCTCCGGTAATTCGTGAGTCCGAGGTGGATCATGCCTGCAAATAATGGGCAGGAAAGAAAGAGCGGGACCAAGCAGATTTCTTGTCAAGGCCCATTTATTGCTTATTACAAGGGGTTTTATAGAGAAAGGATGAAGCAAAAAAAAAAAGGAGGTGGAGGGAGGGATGAATGTTAATTGTTCTCAGGCAGGTATCCGGAATCTCCTGTGTTAAGGAAGTGGGGGAAGGGATAGGTGTTATTTGCTTCTCAAGCCAGGTCCAGAACCTGAGGAGTGGGATGCTAGACTGGCTGGCGACTAGCTAGGCATGGGGAGTCGCCAAGGCTGGCTTCTGACATCATGGGATGCCAGACTATCTGGCGGCTAGCTAGGCATGGGGAGTCGCCAAGGCTGGCTTCTGACATTTATTCTTCTATTTCTTTAAGAGATTTTCTCGATTCCTCTTTAGGTGACTCTATCATCTTCATAAGTTAGTTTTTAAGGTCCAGCTATTCTTTTTCCTCTGTGTTGTGCTTTTCAGGCATTGCTGGTATGGAGTCCATAGATTCTGATGATGTCATATTGGTCTTTCTGTTGTTGAGTGTCTTCTTATTCTGTCTTCTTCCCATCTCTTCTTACAGTGAGTGCAGGTGGGGTCTGTCACTCTCCTCTTGTCACCCAGTGGTGTATGTGGTCCAAGACTTCAGTGTCTGCAGCTCTGGATGATCTTGACTCTCCTGGTATTCTCCTCAATCAGCAGAGGTCAGAGGGGAGGGGGAACTGAGAGTAAGGTGTTTCCAGACTCATGGGGAACCTCCCTGTCTGGAAGTGTCCATTCTATACTAGGTTGAGGCCCAGTAAGATGGAAGGAAGCAGTGATGGCAGAAGTCGGGGTGGGGGTAGAAGAGGGGACACTCACCTCCAACTTTACACTTTTCACATGTCAACCATGCCTTTCAAAAAATAAATAAAAATGGCAAACATGTCAGTCTGACGATCCACAGCCTTTTAGAAATGAAACTGCTGTTCTCTTGAGGAAAACTGACTCAGTGATGTGTCTGCAAAGTGCAGATGACCTACATTGGCAAAGCAGCATACTGGAGACAGCTCTGAGTAGGTCTCCAAGGGTTTTAAGAGAGTCGAGTATATGTTGATGATGGTGGACAGATGCAGGTGGGCTCTAGGAATAAATTTTGAGTTTTCCCACACTACCAGGCTTTAGAAGTAAAGCAGCCATGTGTCAACATCTGGAATTCCCTCCTGAGAGCCAAGAGAAGTCTCTCAAAACTAGCTGATAAAGGTGTTTGGGTGATATCAGTGAAGTGTTCTGTGGACTGACAACATAGCTTTTTATGAAAATGTAAACCAATTGTACACAACCTGATTTTTTAAAAGTAGCATTTAGAATCCCACAGTCACTAGAGGTACACAGATGTGAAAAATTTTTGACATCTCCATTTTCTTCAGGATTGTTTTTCCCTTGCCAACATCAGCTTCTCCCTGTTTGCCTTTTGGTGCTTTCTCTCCCTTCCTCTTAGGAGCCTTTTTAGGTTTGGGCTGTAGAGATGGAGGTGCAAGTTCAGCAGACACACTGCCTGTCTCTGTCTCATCCCTCACTTAGCTTTATCTCCTTTAGCATTACTTCCCCGTCCTTTGTCTATAAGACATGGCAGCAGGGGCCTGGGGACATAGGCACCAAACAGAGGTGGGTGTGGCAGTGGCATATGCAGCAACCTGTAGTTTAGGTCAGCCCAGTGTCTTTACTCTTTAACTGCTCATTTGCAGGGTATCCTTATGAACATGATTCAAGATTTTTTTCAATTTTGAATTTGCTGACATCCTTTTTCCATATTTTAAACTTACCAAATCTTATTTGTACATACATTAAGTCATATTTATCTGCTTTCTGTTTATGTGGTGCAAATACAATCTTGGTCTGAAAATCTTGAATTCTCAGACTTCATCTAATTTAATTGCAATGCATTATCTATTTCAAAAACATATATTTTGGACTAGGTTTCTTTTGAACTATATTTTAAACTATTTATTGTTTTTTCCAAAGGTATCCTCAACTCATAAATTCAAATTGGTGATTCTATATTATTTGGAGTTTTTATATAATTGCATATTTTAATTGGAAGACTTTGGCAGTAAGTCATAGGTTTGGATTTTATGAGTAAATTTTAAGTAGAGATGTATTGTGCTTAGCATATGAAAGATTAAGATTCACACAATATTTTTAAGGACTAGGATTTTAATTTACATTTTTATTAACAATTATTCCTCTTTATATGGATATATACATATGTTTATACTTCTGTACTTCTTATTTAATTATATTTAATGCTTATGTTATATGGCAGCATATCTCACAATCTTAATTTTAATAACCCTATCTCCATTGTTTGTGTAGTCAGAATGGCAGCTTTCTAATTAATCTTTTTGGTGTTTGTGGCTCCTGCCTCTTATCAATTCCAACTGTTACTTACAGATTTTATTAGTTTTCTAAAAGAATGACTTTTGGATTTTGGAATCTTTCTAACATGGTGATCTTCAAAACTGTATATTTTGCATAGTTGGTTTCTTCCACTAGAGAGAGCATGGTCTACCAATCCCAGATTTTCTGTATGTATGTCTGTCCTTTATGCATTCAAACATGACCCACTCATGTTTCCAGGACCAAGCTGTGAAGCCCATCTGCTGGAACCTGAAGTAGAACACCTGACTCTGAGATCTCACACCAGTCAGAGGCGGGAATTCAATGAAAGAACTGCAGTAGGTAAAGATAAAAATAAAGGATGAGAAGCACAATACAAGCACTGAAGTAAAACATGGGATAAGCAAAATCTACAGATATGTACATATTAATATTTAGAAGAACACTCTGAAGAACCACAGAAATAGAATACAAACACAACAGCTCAGTCAATTTTTAGACTACGTTCATGAATCATGCTCATTCTAGAATGGAAAGTAAGTTTGGTTACTTGGAAAAATTATATAGAAAAATTAAGAGATAGATACACGGTGAGTAGACAAACAAGCCAGTGTATTCCCACTTTCACTTTGGTGTGTGGACTCTTATGCCTGATTGCACACATGGGGACTGTTTCCTCACCCTGGAAGGGCAGGCTTCAACAACAACTTCAGGTCTCAGGTTCTCAAGAGAACAACAACCAAGTACATATCTTTTGCAAGGTTTTCAGTAATTTGCCATAGTTGCCTTAATGGCATTTCCTCCATTGTTTGGCAATTTCATTCAGATTGCCTTCATATATCAATATATTTTAGGAAGCTTTTACTATATGCTTACAATTCCTCAAATGACTCTTACTTTTAATTTTCCCTCTCCTTTTACCTTTCTAACTGAACAGGAAACAGAATAATACACACAAAGACAATTATTTTAGGAAAGACTCTAGGTGTGGTGACTAGATATTTTTCTTTAAAACACATTCAATTTACCATAGACTCATAGAGCTCCAAATAACAGTTACAGAATATTATGACAGAGTGTAACTTAGTAGCTGCCTTTTATTCATATAATTAATAACATAAAATAATGTGACCCTGTTTTGTAAGAAAATTAAACCATTTATTATGATATTGGAATGATTCATCTAGAAATGTTACAACTTCTATAGTATAAAAATTAAAAACCTTTGTTCTTGCTATAGACTTTTAAATCTTTCATTATGTTCAATAGACTCCTGAGCCCACAGAAGAGCTCAAGTTCACTTATCAGTTTCATACACACACACACACACACACACACACACACACACACACACACCTCCCAGACACCCCTCTTCTCTCATATTCATCCATTTTTCATCCACCATTTACCCTTCTCTTAGGTGCCCATCTCACAAAGTCACATGTCATTCCAGAATTATCATATTGAACTTTTGCACTCTTACATTTTAATCTTTGATGTTATTGGGAACATGAGTTAACATTTATTGAGGAACTGTTGTTTCCCAGTGACTAAGTTATAAATGCTTGCACATGGTTTTATACAAAGCAACTTTAAGAACCTGGAAATATTTTAAAGGTGGTCTGGGGCAAATGCAGTAAGTGTGATCATGTGCTAGGCACTTCTGAGAAGAGACACTGGAAAGCCTAGGAGAAGAATTTACAGGTTCATATCTGGAGCATGATGAGAAGGAAGTGTGCTTAGAAACTGGAGCATGAATCTCATGTTGACATGTGCAGAAAGAGAGAACACCAGCATGGACCAAACACAGTTGTATGCTTTTCCCATCTTGATATTATAGAGAAGAAGTGAAAGTCCACTACATCATACAAATCCCAACACTCCAGCAAAGGGACTTTGGAGTCATTTTGTTCAATTATTCAACCAACATTTGAATTCCTTATTGGAAAGCAACTAAATTTTTTAGTAAAATGATAAATGTTTAGTAATTTTCAATATGTCCAAAGCAACTAAGATATTCAAATGGGATTAGGAAAGACAGACAGTGAAGATAGTTGATTTTTAAAAATTCCTCTTCAATTCAAGGAGTTATGACCTTCTTTGGACAGTGAGCTCTAAGACACAGCCCTGTATGGTGCAGTTCTACAGAGCAGACAGGGTGGGAACAGAGACCACAGAAGTCAGAAGATGTATCTGATTCAGAGTATGACTCAAGGGAAGAATTCCACAAGAATTTCTGGCAGAGTTAGTGGATTGCATTCCAAAAGGTATCATTAATCACAAGAGTAGGAGAGGCAAATATAAGGAGACAGAATAAGATTGTATCACAATTGCCTTAATAACCACCTAGACCTAACAAAAAAAGCACAAGATGTCATCTCCTGAACAGTCTTGCAGATTGTATATAAACCTTAGACTTGTATCCTAAATCAAAATAAGTATGTGGAAAATACATTATATGATGTATTCTCACTGTGAGCCAGAGTGATTAGTTTGAGGCTACCAGGCAGATTCCAATGAGAAATGCTGAAAGGACTGAGTCAGTGGTGAGGAGAGGCAGGTAATTATTAAATCTACTTAGTTTTTTCCATCAGTGATATGGAAGGGGTGGAGTTTAGAGCATATTTCATGAATGTCAGGTCTCTAATTCATTAGATGCAAAGAAAGGCCTACCACACATCAAGAAATATGTACATATGGATTACTTTCAGACAGATTGAATTTCAGCTTCCTCAAGGACATCAATGAACACATGTCTGAAAGCCAATTGGACAAACAGGTTATAACCCTTGAGAAAAGGCTGGGCTAGGATCACTTTACAACAATGTGCAACATTTCCTGGGATGGGTTAATTAACACATGGATTTTTCTTTTATTTTTAAGATTCCTCAGATGAGACAGAAATTTTGTAGCAAATCAAATTGGTTTGCTTATTTGGCAGGTATGTACACTACATACAAGCACTACTTTTCCAAAAACTGTCCTTCTCCATTTAAATTAGTCCACATATTCAGCTCGTTATCCTTGGGCATATGCAAGGAAATACTTTAGACCAGTAGTTCTCAACCACCCCTCTGGGAAATCAAATGACCGGTTCACAGGTCATATCAGATATGTGCCAGTTATAATATAACATAAAAATCATCACAACATGAGGAACTGTATTAAAGGGTCACAGTCTTAGGAAGGTTGAGAACCACTGCTTTAGCCTGTTATTATTAATTGAATACAACCACTATTAAAACTTTTATAAATAAATAAATAAATACGTATTTGTTTCTTGCTCCCAGAGTTTTAAAACCATAGTATGTTGTTGTTATTGCTATTTCTGACAGTCTCTAAAAAGATATATATTATACATAAAATTCATAATAGTATCTACACTTACTGTTGCCACTGGAAACACATTAGAGACAAAATCAGAAAATAAAAGAAATGCTGAGCTTTCAGGTTCTCACAGCAATAGGATGCTCCTGGCCAAATTGAAAAAGGCTTAAGTTAAGAGACATGCCTTGTACCAGGAGCTGAACTTCAATGGGATGCAATACTTTTTATTGAACTGTGAGAAAACACAATAGCCAAACTTCTATCAAGCATGTTTTGCTCTTAAATCCCATATAGTCTTAATCTAGGGACTGTAGCTACTGAATTGTACATTGTGCATTTAATCAGTAGGGTATCACCACACATTTAAAGAGACCAATAAATCAAGAATAGATCAAAGTAATATCTTAAGGTTTTAGCAGCCAGCTTTCATTACAATTCCAAGCTTAAAGGGCTTCAGAATAGAAATAATGACTAAGAAATATACTGAGTATGTATCACTCTTTCGAGTTTAACCCCAAAGATACACTGACAACAGAATTTTTTAATGCTAGACTCTTAACAGACCCAAGAAACACTAAGATATAAAAGAAATTAATAGTTATTGTTTACTGATTGGGATAGATTATGAACTGATTGGGATAGATGATTTCATCTTGGTATCCCAGTAGCACCCTGCTTCTATACCCAAGCACCCTGCCTGGGTAGACTGTCCTGTTGTCAGGAGAGATGGGTTGTGAAATGAAATTTTCAGTGCCATCTATGAGGTACCTTTCTTGAGTTATTGGGTCATGGAACCTCAGAGAACCCTAAGTCAACACTAACTATGGTTATTGATCTTGATTGCCCACCATAATTACATGGTAAGACTCTTTTGCTGAAAACACCCTATACCTTGGCTATAAAACATAGAGAAATCAATTTTAAATTGTCCAGGAAACTTCTTCCTTCTTAGATATCTCTTATAATACCAAAAGTTCCTGTAGTCTGGACAAAGAGAAACACACACACACACACACACACACACAGACAGACAGACAGACACACACACACACACACACACACACACAAACAAAGACGTGAATCAACATCTCTGGGAAAAACGTATGTAAATGACCAAAATACGTGATCAAGTGAACAAAATCATCAGCCCCCAGAGAAACGCAAATTAAAAATGTATCCTGATGCACTTTACAATTGTCATTGTCATTACAGTTGTCATTCACATAATTAAAGAAAACGCTAAGGCTGGAAATTTGGGTAGCTGGTTAAGAGCACTCACTCCTCTTGCTAAGGACCAAGATTCAATTCTCAGAACCCACATGGCAGCTCACAACCATTGTGACTTCAATTACAGATGACCTAGTGTCCCCTTCTGGCCTTTGCTGGTACTGCATGTCTGGCACACATACAGATGTTCAGGTAAAACACTCATATATAAAATAAAAATACATTTTTTAAAAAAAATGATAGGCAGTAAAGAATAATGAAGCTGAAATACCCACATTCTCCATGTAAGAAAAAATGAGAAATTTGAAATATTTTCTTGTTGAAAATCTTTAATGACCCCATGACACATTTTTCATTATTAATTTCATGTACATGTCTGGGCATGCATATGAACAATGACACTAAGCATGAATGCATATCACTTATTTTCTAATGACTCTGTTACTTCCTCAAATATTTACTTAATATAGTTAACTTATGACATAACAAATTGGTTGTTCTCATAATGCAGCAAATGAGAATATGCACTTACACAAAATGTATACTTAAACAAAAAATAAACGTGTACATTAGCTGGTTTGTGATGGTACACACCTTTAACCCCGGCACTCAGGAGACAGAGACAGGTAAATCGCTGTGATTTCCAGATCAGCCTGGTCTTCAGGGCTAGTTCTGGGGCTGCCAGGGCTACGCAGAGTAATTCTGTCTTGAAAAACAAATAAACAAAATGGATGCAAAGAGTTGGAGAGATGGCTCAGAGGCTAGGAGCCATTTAGCTTGCCCAGGACCTGGGTTCAATTCCTAGAACCCACAAGTGTCTAAAAGTCCAGTCCCAAGGGACCTGACACCTCTTCTGTCCTCCTTGGACATCAAGAACATACGCGTTTATTTATTAACACCTTCTATACCAATACTGTTCATAATAGATCCAAAAGCGTAAGAACCCAATGTTGATCATCAGAAAAATGGACAAATAATGCATGTTCTAGGTAGGGGACAGTGTAAGCCATGCCTGCTAGAAGCTGGCTACAGGTGTGCTTGACCACCCCTGTCAGGGAGTGGTCAAGGTGAGGTCAGGATGATGCATGATAGGGTTTTAAGGGGCTGCAAGGCACATGGGAGCCTTTCTCTCTGGCCTCCCTGCCTTGCTGCCCCAGCACACTCTGGCTTGCTTTTGGCCGGTGTTTTTCTAATAAATGATATCTTTATCGTAAGCTCCTTTTGTTTCTCAATAGTTCTATGCATATAATAGAATATTACTGATAATTTTACTACAACATGAATAATGCCTGAAAATATTATAATAGCAACAAAAACAAGTCACAAATGATAATCTGGTGAGTACTTTCATTCTCATGAAATATCTGGAATGGAAAACCTAAAGAGAGAGATATTAGAGTAGTGACCACTATGGCTTCAATAAAGAAATCACTGAGAAGAAATGAGAGCCACCAGCAAAGGGCTTCACTTGGGAATGCTAAATCCCTCAATCTGGTTGTGGTGATAATTTCAGAACATTGGGACTACATTAGAAATTATCAAAATGTACATATTAAGTGGGTGAAATTCATAATATAGTGAATTATGTTTCAATAACAGTGTTAAAGAGAAGGTGAAATCAGAGCTTATATCTTTCTCTTAAGTTGACAGATATGGGAGAACGGATATTTAGCTTAGGCTCTTAAAGTTCATAAACGGTTATATCTGAGAACCCTTCACCTAATGCAAGTACTCTGCATCTTGTAATTACTAATTTCAAAGCTCACACAAATGTCCTTTTATTTCAGTTCCTAGTGTCTGACTTATCAAACCTGGTTTTGGCAACAAAGATGAAGTTGGAGGGAAATAGAGTGGAGGAGGCATGGGATGCAAAGGAAGACCCAGGTAGAGTATGGGATGCAAAGGAAGACCCAGGTAGAGTATGGGATGCAAAGGAAGACCCAGGCAGAGTATGGGATGCAAAGGAAGACCCAGGCAGAGTATGGGATGCAAAGGAAGACCCAGGTAGAGTATGGGATGCAAAGGAAGACCCAGGTAGAGTATGGGATGCAAAGGAAGACCCAGGTAGCGTGAGCATCAGAGTCCAGCACAGGAAAGCAAGATTCTAGACTTTTCAGAGAGGGGGAATAAATAATCCCAATATATTAATGACTCCCATGGAATACTAAGACAACATTAAAATGGAATGAAATATTTAAGAATAGAAGTGGAAACCCTACGACAATATCACAGGAAATGCTTTAAGCATGGGGCAATGCAAAGGGTGAGAAGTGTCTCTAATGGGCCTATTAGTTGATTGCAGACAATGTGGTCAGTCTGAAGAACTTCCAAATAGACATGTAAAAATAATATGAGGCAGAAGCAAAAGAAAATGTGGAAGAAATAAGAGGCATAGGTGTACATGGAATATCAGAAATTGAAAGTAGAAAAAATTAAGAAATGATAAACACCAAGAATTTCCCAAAGCAATTGTCTAAGCTAAGAATAAACACCCAAGTCGTACACATATGAGCATATTTCCTGCAAAGTGAAGGAAACTATAGAAAAGACAGAAATGATGGAAAACCCAGACAGTCAGAGAACACACCCACTGAGGAACAAGGATGTGAAATATAGTGGCTTCTAGTCATAAACCATGGAAGCAAAAGGATCACCAGCCTAGACATTTACAGACAATAAAATTTTCCTTCAAAATAAAGAGGCCAAATGTGTTCTCTGCAAAATGGAGGAAACTGATTGTCAGCAGGGTTGCTCTAGAGACTATTGAAGCTCTCCAGCAGAAATTGGTGCTATAGGATTGAGTAATAAACCTACATAAAATATAGATAATAATAAAGTGAAGAAAAAGTTTGGTTTTTAGTTGTCATTAAAGGTGAATGGCTGGGCCGGGCAGTGGTGGCACACACCTTTAATCCCAGGACTCGGGAGACAGAGGCAGGTGGATCTCTGTGAGTTTAAGAGCAGCCTGGTCTACAAGAGCTAGTTCCAGGACAGCCTCCAAAGCCACAGAGAAACCCTGTCTCAAAAAACAAACAAACAAACAAACAAACAAATGTGAATGGCTGGATTATAAAAACATCTGTTTCACGCTTGTTTAGTATATGAATAAATAGCTGAAATAACAACATGAATTAAGGAAACAGAAATTATACAAGATTGAATTTGTGCACATAGAGAAAAGATAGAAATTTGGATATAAAATGGATAAATGAAAGAGAATGAATAATTAGATGATAATAGACTAAAATATATGAATGATAGGTAGATAGATTGATAGACAGATACATAGAATTATGATAATAGATAGATGACAGAGAATCATCAGAAAACATTAGCTTATAACTTCCAATGATAGCAATTATCACTGAGTGGATAGCTAAAGATAGATATTGTTATAATGAATATGGATGTCACAGTCAGATGTATATTGTCTGTTAGGATCTGAGATCATTATACAAATGTAGGAATTTTTTGGAATTGTACAAAAATTTATAATATTTTCTGGTTTGAAATCTTCCATGACTCCATGCAAAGCTTTATTTTATTTTATTTATTAATTTCAAGTACATGTGTGCATGCATACAAACAATTAACATAAAGAATGACTTATTTTTACACAACTCTTAAAGGAAGAATTTTAATGATTATAGTACCTAAAACAGATCATTAGCTGATTGTTTCTCAAATTAATTATTTCATTATTGAAAAACATGAGGAATTTTTGCTACTTTTAAATATATACACAAGCTATACAGTCTTCACCACAATTTTAAGACACAAAACACAGCATCATAAATATGAGAAAGTGACATCAGTCTCCTAAAAAGAATGTTACATTAGAATAAATTTTGCAAATTACAAATATTTAACAGTGAAGATAAAAGGAACTACTGACCCAGGAGTTGGGGATGTTAGACAGGCCATAGAAAGAGGTAGTCCCCTAAGCTGTGGATTGCTCATTCATTAATGAGCAGTCTAGATGAAATGACCTGTGGTGCTCTAGACATGGACACTCAGAAATCTAAAGCTAGAAGTGACCTAAGGCAACTTTGCTCCGCTTCTGAAATCAGAGGCTGCCTATGTTTCCTTAGTACAGAGTGTGCAAAAAAGATAACTAGCTAATTAAGAAACAGAGATCAATTGAACAGAAACCATCAAAGTAGCATTTGGTCAATCTGAAGGTGGAATAAAATTAACATTAAGTCATCCCCTAAGGAGAATAATTACACTGTCTTATATAGAAGATAATAAGAGAGACTAAAATCAAATATGATAACATATTAAATGTTAACTGGGCAATATTAATTGATGGATTAATAGTACTCATGTGATTTTTTTCTAACTTTTTAGAAACATTCTCACACATTCCTGAATAAGCTAGACAAGTATTTTCTAACTGTACTTTTTTCCTCCAAGTTCTAAAGTGAACATCCGTACTACATTAAAAATGTACAAGTCAGAGCCAGGTTGATAGCTCAGCCCATGACGTGAAAGCATGAGGACCTAAGTTATCCCCAGCATTCTGTAAAAAGCCAGGCATGGTGGTGCACATTTAGAATGTCAAAACTGGAAGTCAGAGATTAAGCAGATCCTCAGAGCCTCCTTGCCAGCCAGCCCAACTTAACCAGAGAGCAACATGGCCCAGTGAGACACCCTGCTTCAAGTAACAGTGTGTCAAATGCCTGAAAAAGAACTCTTACCTATACACACATGACCATACAAGTGCATTCACACCCATGTATACATTTGCATACAAACACACACACACACACACACACACACACACACATGTTCTCCACACACATGCATATCCACATACATACATACATATATACATACATACATACATACATACATACATACATACATACATACACAAATTACAAGTCTCCATTAACTGTATGATTTTGAATAAGAATAGAAAGAGGTGGCTCCCTACATCAAAGGTCTTGTAGATTTTTCTATAATTCAGTATTTGAGATCTGTTCTTACTGAACCCCTGTACTCTATAAAATCTCTCTATATATGCATTTTCTTTATTTCTTTTTTTAATGAAACAATTAAATACAAACAGAGCTCCTAACTGGGGAATCACTTGCTCATAACTAGGGATTAGAGACATAGGAACTGGGAGAAATGAAAGCACTCAATTTACCTTCTAATATCTTCTCTCATATTCCAAATCACAAAAATTCATTAGCCTTCCAATACATTTTTAAAGCAACACTGTACTATATACATCACCACATTCTTAAATCCACACATAGTAGTTGGATCAATGTGCAATTAGCTTGTTTTTGAGGAAACAAAAGTTTCACACAAACAATGTTGAATAGAAAAATAACACAGATTTCTCTCCTTAAGGTAGACTGGGTTACAAAATGATATACAGATAGCCAAGTTTCCAAACTCTCTTATGCTAGATATTAACTTCATGACATTGGACAAAGCCCACTATTTGTCTCTGTTTTGAAGGAGAGTTCTAAGGAAGATACTGTGTCTGTAAAGGATGGTTGCCTGATTAAAACATCAGTGATGTGGAGAGGTTGAAATGTTGCAGTTCCAGAAGCTCATTTCAATTTATCTTGGGTCCTGTTACCTCCTAATAACCAATACTTGAATAACTCTGTGTAAGACCTAAAATCCTGACAAAGGCAAAGATCTTTCATTATGTATTAACTTAACAAAACCCTACTTTTCTATCACTCTTCTGATATACCCACAAATCATTTGAAAAGTGTCTTGATTGTTCTATTATTATAATGATTTCATGAAATTCTTACCTCACTGGAACTTGGTATTTGTGAGACCTAAATACGTTCCTGGGCCAAAGTCACTCACTTGACTACAGAAAAATCTACATCTTTTCTTTCACTTAATCATTGAGGTGGGAACTGTTTCTTTCCTTGAAATAGTATTATCTCAATGCTTTGGTGAACAAAGATTGTAATGTACAGCCTTCTCTGTACTTGTTCAGTTTGGGTTGTGTAGCATCTACAATTGTTCACCAGTTATCTGGGAAATTCTGCAAACTGCCTTAGGAAGGAATTGCAATGATAGTGAAAATAAGATTTTTGAAGGAACAAAACACAATATGTTGGGGTGGAGTAAAGTAATAATGATGACCTTAAAATAACTCTATGCCATATGGTTCCCCCATAGAAGGGGAAAGGGACAAGATCTCCCAAGCAAATTGGGAGCGGGAGGGAGGGGAGAGGGAGTTAGGAGAAAGAGAAGGGGAGAAGAGGAGGGGAGGGGGTACAGGAAGATTGAATTGGGGGAAGAATAGAGGAGAGCAAGAAAAGAGATACCTTAATAGAGGGGGCCATTGTAGGTTTAAAGAGAAATCTGGCACTAGGAAAATGTCCAGAGATCTACAGGGATGACCCCAACTAAGAATCTAAGCAATAGTGGAGAGACTACCTTAAATGCCCTTCCCCTATAATGAGATTGATGACTACTTTATATGCCACCCTAGAGCCTTCATCCAGTAGCTAATGGAAGAAGAAACAGAGACTCACAGCTAAGCACTGAGCCAAACTCCTGGAATCCAGTTGTAGAGAGGGAGGAGTGATGAGCAAAAGGGTCAAGACCAGGCTGGGGAAACCCATAGAAACAGCTGACCTAAACAAGAAGGAGCTCATGGACCCCAGACTGACAACTGGAAAACCACCATAGGACCAAACTAGGCCTCTTGAATGTGGGTGTCAGTTAGAAGGCCTGGGCAGTTTATGAGGCCTCTGGTAGTGAAACAATATTTATCCCTAGTGTATGAATGGACTTTGGGAGCCCATTCCCCATAGTGGGATACTCTCTTTCAAGTGGCAGACTTTGAAGATTCCCCCATGGAAGGCCTCACCATCCTTGGGGAACAGAGGGGGATGGGATGGGGGTATGGGAGGGAGAGGGAACTGGGATTGATATGCAAAATAAGATTGTTTCTAATTTAAATTCAAAAATGAAAAAAATTACTCTATGTCTCATGGAAGAAAGGTCTCAGTAGCCAAGACAGGAAGTTGACATTAGAGGAGGGCAGGGATGGATTCAGGAAGGGAGATGTGTTCTAATATGGATTTGTTCTAACCAAATGTGTTATATTCTAAATGTAATGTGAAATTTCTGGAAACCATTTATTGAAGTAAATTAAGTCTCTATGTAGCCATTTTTTTCAGGCTGAAGCAACAAGATAATAAGTGTTATCACCGTGTGAATACCATCTCAGAATGCAGAATCAGTTCTGTATGAAACCTATGGGTTTTATGGATTACCTGTAGTTAGACAGGTTCACTCTTGTTTTGAAAAGAAGACCGTAATTGTAGTCAACACAACTGTAAAATACAACACATTGATGAAGGCAGAGTGTGCACATTGCTTAAATACATAAACCATATTATTTTGTGAAATGTTTTTACTTCACAGTGGCATATGAAAGTACAAATAGGCATTATTATTTTAATCAATTAACTGTTGATTAATTAAATCTATGTTCCATTAAGCTCAATGTACTACATAAAAAAGTGACACAATACAATGTATTTAATATATGAGATGCAAGGAAAAACTTTCTTGATATATAACTAGATCCAGATAGTTTAAATATGCACCAGGTTTCATGCTTCCTTTGTTAGCATTCACATTCTAGTAGGAGCAATGCAAAATTAGTGTTTGATCAGCCACCTGGGATCTCATTTTTGCTATAATTACAGGTCGAGTTGCTGTAAAATCTGGAATTTTAGAAATGTTGATGCTTCTGCTAATCAAGAGGCTGACTTCTTGTTGAACTTAAAAATAATTTAGGTTTCTCATTATACAGTTCTCCATATGGCCTTTCAGAAAACTTATAAAATACATGGTTTCTAAAACTGAAAACTAAGTCTCATATACATATAATGTGTGCCTGGCTACCTTCTTAATATAATTACCACCACTACAGAGCCATAATCTACCATGTTTTCTTTGATTTAAGAAAAATATTGCATTAATCTTTGTGTGTGCTTTTGTACATACATATTCAAGTGCAACAGTTGATTCTCTCCTTTCCACCAAGTGGGTCCTTGGAATGGAATTCAGGTCCCCAGGTACCATTACAGTCTGATCCACCTTCCCTTTGACCAGTCCTGTGTTTCTGTTAATTTGTGATAGGCTACATATTTATAAATGGAAAGTGAAATGAGTATTGTGAAATGCTACTTAGTCATAGATTGGGAAGTAGAATGCAAACCCATAGAATGGACCTCAAGATCCTGGACCATACCACTCAAATACAAACAGAGCTAGCTCTGTGAGTGGAAGCACACTCAGTCATTAACAGAGGCTTATAGACAATCTTGTTACTAGTTTCTTTTCAGATCATTGGCTTAAAGAGTGGCTTGCTTGGGGGCTAAAAGTTTTGCTGCACATGGTGATATATAATTATGAAAAGATCTCTTTCATTCTGAGGGACCAGAACTTTTGTTGGACCACACCACAGAGTTAGTAATAGACATTGAGGCTTCTTAAGACTTAGGACTGGTCTCCCGACTGACCCATGAACAAGGTGAGTGAGCCTCTGCCCTTACTCAACCCCCACCCAAACAATCATTCACCCGACCTCCCCTCCCCAGGGCCTGCGCCTGCCTGCTTGGGGTAGACACACCCAGGCAGGGAGGAGCTCCCTGCTCCCTGAATCTGGTAGCACCCCACTTTTCCATCCCTTTCCTCCGAACGATCCACAACAAGTGAGAAGACTACCAGGAGAGGCAAGACCATCCAGAATTGCGGACATTGAATTCCTGTCCTGTGGAGAGCTGCGATGCGCCACGCCTTAAAGATGGTGCCGGTTTCTGCCTTCCACCATCCCGAGGGTGAGCACTCTCTGGAATAAACAACTCCTTATTTGGCTTGGTCTAAGATTCAAACTTGCATCAGCAAATGCGAGCCTATCTGCTTTAGCCACGTGGCGTTCTGGGGTTGGCTGGCAAGAGTGCTTTCAAGCTGTGGGCTGGCTTTCCCCGGGGTCGGAAGATTGTTTAACTTTCCTAAGTAAACTGCTTAAGGAAGAGTCTCAACTTTGTGTCTTCCTTGCTGGTCGAGGAGGTCGCGACAAGTGGTGGCCCGTACAGGGAATTCCTCCTCTGAAGAGACTCAGAACCTTCTGCAGCCAGGGCAGTGCACTGGTAAGTCCCAGGTAAGAGGGATAAAATTAAGGGCCCGTGAAGAGGGCAGAAAATCTACGGACCTCGACTAGAACAGTGATAAAGTTTTCCTTTCTCTGTAGGTAAAGGGGGAAAAAATCTACGGACCGTGACTAGAGCAGTGATAAAGTTTTCCTTTCTCCATAGATAAAGAGAAAAGGGGGGAAAAAATTTGTGCTGCGCTAAATATGGGCACATTGATCTCGCACCTAATTTTTGTGGCCCTAAATGAGTTGCTTCGCTCTAAGGGCTTAAAACTAAAACGAAGCACCCTAGATAATTTTTTAGAGCAGGTGGACATAATAGCACCCTGGTTTGCAAACACTGGACAGCTTACAGTCCCTTCATGGGAAAAATTGGGAAGGGACCTAGATTTTGCTTGGGAACAGGGGACGAAGAGGCCGGGTGTCCATTCTATCTGGAGATTAGTGAGAGGCTGCCTGGAGGACAAGAGATGCAGTGAGGCACTTGAACAGGGACAGGCCGCTCTTGACTCTCTTCAGGAGGAGCGATCCGAGAAAGCTAACAGTGAGAAAATCTACCCCAGTCTTAAGGAATTGGAGGAGACAGAGTCCTCCAGTTCCGAGGGGGGGACACAGAAGATGAAGAGGAACTCCAAGCACTGATAAAGCAGCTAGAGAGAACCAAAGTAAAAAGGATAAAAGGGAAATGGGAGAAGCCTGAGTTCAAAAGGTCCCTCGCTCTTGAAAATGAAAGGAAAACTGTAGGGGAAGCTGTAGCCACGCCTTCTTAGGGGCTGGCTACAGGTGTGCCTGACCAGGCTTGTGAGGGTGTGATCAGAGTGACGTAGTGGGACTGCGTTTTCGGTTTCGGTTTCTCTTTGCTGCTTGCTGTACAGACCTCTACCATGCCAGCTGGCTAGGTTGCTCTGTAAGTAAGGCTTTTCCTTATTAAATACCCTTATATTTCTACCTGACTCCGTATTGGTAATTTCCCACAATATCTGGTTGTCAGAAGTGGGATATTGGAAACCTACACCCCATTTGGGACAGGCTGTGGGTTCCATCGGGCCCGAGGCCTAGGCCCGGAAAGCGCCCTCTCTCCACAGGTGCTCCCGGCTAGCAGAAGACCTGCTGCCGCTGAGCTGCTCAGAACCACCCACCCAGCTCGGAGACAGTTTCTAGCTGCCTAGAGTCAAGGTAGGCCTCAGCTTTCAGCAGAGGCTTCCCCTGGCCTGCGGGAAAGCCGAATCTGTTTCAGTGGTTGTGGCCACAAGGCCGTATACTCTCTAAGATAAGCGCAGCTGCTTTTGTGACCTCTCACCACAGCTGACCGACTGCTGCCAAACACCTCAGAATACCTGAATGCCTGTGCTACCTGCTGGTCAAATATATTTACTGCATCTGGAGTAGAAATCAGGTAAAATCATGGCGGAATATTTATCATTTACTAAAATTGGTAATATTTTTGCTTATTACGTGAATTCACTGTTTGAGGAGGATGTTAATGTGCCAATTACTGGCCTATATGCCATAATGGCAGTTAGCTTGCTGGTACAAAAAGTATTACTAGCCAGAGGACTCAGGAATAGGGATAAGGATAACCTCACCACCTACTTACAGGAAATAACAGCTTTACGATTAGGTCAGACCACAATTGTGCAGCAAGTGGAACAGAAATTGGATGATAAGCTTGGCTCTGTGTCCAATACACTAAAGACAGAGCTGTCTGATGAGATGCAGCATATTTATGATAAGATAAACACAGAGAGAGCCTCCATGTCTGAGGCCTTAGAGGCTAGGCTGTCAGAAGACCATGACCAGCTAAAGAATATCTGTAGCCAGCTAGAAACTCAGATAGGCAATGTTACCCAGCAACTAGATGCAACAGTGCAAAATACCCAGCATAGGGTTGAAGAATTGGACAATGCCATTCAATCAGTTATTGAAGCATCCAAGGTAGCAGATCAGAAATTTGAGTCTAGATTTGAATGTTTGGAAGATAATTTACAGTACAGGGCTGACAGATTACATAGGTCCATACGGTCAATTGCTGAGGACTCAAAATCAGCAAATCATGATCTGGAATCTAGACTTCAATACCTAGAAGGCAGTTTCCATGCCATCCAGATGCTGACTAAGGATGATCGTATTAAAGATCTAGAAAAACATGTAGATGAGCAGTTAGAGCAATTTACAGATTCACTAATGTGCTTGGAATCTTTTATGATTAAGGAGATTGAAATTTTTCAAAAGGATATCATTGCTAGGCTTAAAGATCATTGGGATGCCTCAGAAGCAGAATCACTCCAATCCCAGGCACCTACTCCACCAGGTATCATGACTATTCTTCTAAGGTTGTTACTCGTACACCATTAGTGTACCCAGCTACCATGGTAGAAAAGCCAGCTTCTAAGAAACACCCTCATGGACAAATGGCTTATGAATGGCAACCTATACAGCTGAAGGATCTTAAGAATATTAAAGAATCAGTTGTCTCATATGGTCTCCATAGCCCATACGTAAAACAGCTATTAAATTCATGGGCAACCTTTAACAGGGTGACACCAACAGATTGGGAACGATTGGTAGCAGCTGTACTTGAGAACTCATGCCAAATCCAGTGGAACGCATTAGTAAGGGAAGAGGCAAAGCTCCTTGAGCATCAAGGCATAAGATAAGATTCTTGGTCAGGGTATTTATGCTGACCCACAAGAACAGGCTGAATATGATGACGATATACTGTCTCTATGCAGGAAAGCAACATTAAATGCCTGGGATAAGGTTCGTGAGCCAAGAGAACGCCTAGAAGCTTATACCAGAATAGAACAGGGACCTACAGAACAGTTCCAGGACTTCTTACAAAGGTTAACTAGGGCAGTAGAATTACAGGTAACAGATCCAGAAACAAGACAATCAATTATATATACAATAGCTTATGAAAATGCAAACCCTATATGCAAAAGAATACTTTTGCCTTTAAAGATCAGATCAGCTCCGTTAGAAGAATGGGTTTTGTATGCAGCCAACATTGACTATAATGTACAAGATACTGGAGCTTGGGTAGGAGAAGCCATCTCCAAAGGTTTAAAACGGCAACAGGAAATTAAAAGGTCTAGAGGTGAGGATGTAAGGGCTTGGCAAGGAGAAGCACTTTACAGAGGTCATCATAGATACCAAGAGGCTAGAGGTTACTACTACTATGAACCAGAACCTTGGGTAGGAAGAGCCTTCCCCTGGAGACCACGAAGGCTCCAGAAACCTAGTTGTTTCAACTGTGGTAAAATGGGACATACTAAGAGAAAGTGTAGACAAATGAATTCTAACAATGCCTCATATGGAAGGCCACTGCCTTCTGGATTGTGTAGAAGATGTGGTAAGGGCAGACACTGGACCAATGAATGTAGATCGGTCAGGGACATACAAGGAACCCCTTAAGGTCGGAAAACCCCGAGGGGGACTCAAGAAGGCCCCCACATTGAGAAAGGTCAGGTCATTCCCAATAGCAGTGGAAGACAATCTCTCACAGGAACAATAGATAGTTCTTTGCCTATTGTGAAAAATGATACTGCTCTAGATGGTAGTTTGAATAGTGCTGAAGAATCAAGTGTGAATGAACAAAATGAGAAACGCATATTTTGGCAAGCTTCTATTAATGATAAAAGGCCTCAGTTGAAAGTGAAAATTAATAATAAAGTTATTTCTGGCTTAGTGGACACTGGGGCGGATGTAACTATTATTACTCAAAAGTCTTGGCCTCAGAAATGGCCTCTTAGAGAGGCAAATGTACAATTTTTAGGAATTGGAACTCTATCTAGAGTTCGACAGAGTGTTAACTCAGTGGTCTGCATTGGACCAGAAGGACAGAAAGGGATACTGAAACCATACATGGCAGATATAGCTATAAATCTCTGGGGTCGTGATCTCTTACAGCAATGGAATACTCAGATTAATATTCCTCCAGTGTCAGATACAAATTATGTACAATCTTTAGATAGTAGAAAAGATCTGGTAAGACGCTATGGAAAACGGTTACCAACCATCCATGCTGTACAGAAACTAGGTACAAATGATGGACCTTCAGAGGAGCCAAAGGCCCTGCCATTGAAGTGGCTTACAGATGAACCAGTTTGGGTAGGACAATGGCCTATGACCTCTGAGAAGCTAGAGGCTTTAGAAAAGTTAGTACAGGAACAGCTAGACACTGGACATATAGAGGAATATACCAGTCCTTGGAATTCTCCTGTATTTGTCATCAAAAAGAAGTCAGGTAAGTGGAGAATGCTGACAGATCTGAGAGCTATAAATAAGGTAATTCAACCAATGGGTTCTCTGCAACCTGGAATGCCATTACCTTCCTTAATACCTAAAGGATGGCCTATCATAGTCATTGATCTAAAAGACTGTTTTTTCACAATACCGTTATAGGAAAATGATAGAGAAAAATTTGCATTTACTGTACCAACTCTTAATAATTCACAGCCAGTTAGGAGATATCAGTTTTGCCACAAAGGAATGCTAAATAGCCCTACTTTGTGTCAACACTTTGTACAGCAACCTTTGGAAATAATTCTTAAGAAATTTTCACAATCTCTTGTTTACCATTACATGGATGATATTCTTTTATCAGATTCTAATAAGGAAACTTTGGAAAGTATGTTTGAAATGGTGAAGGAAATTCTGCCTCGTTGGGGATTACAGATTGCCCCAGAAAAGATACAAAGAGGAGATTCTATTAACTATTTAGGTTACAAAATAGACTTACAAAGAATCAGACCTCAAAAGGTACAAATTAGGAGAGATCGATATAAAACTCTTAATTCTCTTCAGAAATTATTAGGGGAAATTTCTCAATTACAGACGATTATTGGTGTAGAAGAACATGACTTAAAGCATTTAAAACTAGCCCTTAAAGGTGATAAGGACCTAAACAGTCCGAGAATATTATCTGCCGAGGCAGAAAAAGAGTTACAATGGGTAGAAAACAGAATATTGGATGCGCATGTAGATCGGATAAAACTTGATTTAGACTGTATTCTGGTTATCTTGCCATCCAGAGAATACCCTTCTGGAATTCTGATGCAAAGGGAAGACACTATATAGGAAAGTATATTTCTGCCACATAAACAGAATAAAAAGTTAAAGACATATATAGAAAAGATTTCTGATTTGATTTTAAAGGGTAAATTAAGACTTCGTCAGCTGACTGGAAAAGATCTAGCAGAAATTATAGTACCTTTAACTAATGAGGAAATTTCTTCCTTATGGAAAGATAATGAATATTGGCAAATAGCTCTTACTGACTTTTTGGGAACAATTAGCAACAACTATCCCAAAACTGACAGAATTAAATTCATAAAAAAGACAGTCTGGATTCTTCCACGTATTGTAAGACAAACTCCCATTTCTGGAGTTCTTACCTTCTACACTGATGCCAACAAATCAGGTAAGGCAGGTTATAAAGCAGGTGAGGTAAGTAAAGTAGTTCAAAGTCCATATACATCTGTACAGAAGGCAGAATTATATGCAATTCTCATGGTACTTAAGGATTTTACAGAACCTCTTAATATAGTTACTGATTCCCAATATGCAGAGAGAGTCATGTTACACATTGAGACTGCAGAATTTGTTCCTGATAATACAGAATTAACTTCTCTGTTTTTACAATTACAGGAAACTATCAGAAACAGAAGTAATCCTATATACATTACACATATCAGATCCCATACGGGTCTGCCTGGCCCACTAGCACAAGGCAATGATGAGATTGATCGTTTATTAATTGGAAGTGTGCTAGAAGCCTCAGAATTTCATAAGAAACATCATGTAAATAGCAAAGGTTTGAAAAAGGACTTCTCCATCACTTGGCAACAAGCCAAGGAGATAGTGAAAAACTGTCCTACTTGTTCCTTTTATAATCAAACTCCATTGCCAGCAGGCTGTAATCCTAAGGGCATTCGGAGAAATGAGGTTTGGCAGATGGATGTCTTTCACTTTGCAGAGTTTGGAAATTTGAAATATGTGCATCATACTATAGACACATTCTCGGGTTCCAATGGGCTACTGCTCTTAACTCTGAAAAAGCCGATTCCGTTATTACACACCTTCTAGAGGTGATGGCAGTTATTGGTATACCTGCACAAATAAAAACTGACAATGCTCCAGCATATGTCTCTATGAAATTGGAACAATTTTTCAAATATTATAACATAAAACATGTTACTGGTATACCACACAATCCTACAGGACAAGCAGTGGTTGAGCGATCTAATAGAACACTTAAGGAGATGCTCAACAAACAAGCTTGGAACACTAAACCCCCCAAACATAGGTTGCATAATGCTTTATTAACACTAAACTTTCTTAATGCCAATGAAAAAGGACAAACAGCTGCAGAAAGACACTGTACTACGGAAAAAACTGCTGAACTCAATCAGCCGGTATACTTCAAAGATGTACTAACTTCTGAATGGAAACCAGGACATGTGTTACATTGGGGTCCGGGTTTTGCTTTGGTTTCTACAGGAGAAGAAAAACTTTGGATACCATCAAAGTTGATCAAGATTCGAGTGGAAAAGGAAAAACCTCTCGACGAGGACAAATGACAGGTATTCTACTAAGGTATATCTTATAAACTAAATAGAAACCTCCCAAAGGAAAGGGAAGTGTTTTGCTTTTATCTTCACAGGAAAACTCATCTTCAGAAGGCAAAGGACACTGCATGGGTAGATACTTAAGAAGAAAAGGTAGCTATAACCATCAAACAAAAGGAACGTGCCATACGGTAAACTTTACAGCTGTCTCTCAAAAAACTCTATTTCTCTTTATTTCCTAGTCCCTATTCAATTAAACCAATGCTGGATTTAGAGGTGGATTTGGCTTTCCTCCTCTAAAATCCAAGCACGTTATTTAACTAAACTTTAGTGTTTCTGTGTTGAGATGTAATACAGAATAAAAGAAGAATTTGTGGACTGTCTTTGTCTTTTCTTGGATCTTTCTCTCAAGGTGTACACCCTTTCATAATTGTTATGCTCTCATGGTTGCATTCCTCAGCATGTGTACAACACAAGCAAACATTTCTCTGCTAATTGTTTATGTTTGAGTCCCACACAGCCAATGAAGACCTGCCTGACAGCAATCCCTGGACACCCTGGAAAGAAAATGGGCCACACCTCCTCGACTGCACTGGATCCAACTTGCTCCATTTCAATGGACACTCCGGCCAGAGGTTTGGGTACTGACTTCAATCAAGTTGAGGATTTCAAACGAGATCTTCAATCAAGTGAATCCCATCTAACATGGACTGGATACTATCATTTTCTTCCTACAGGACCCCACATGACTATCATCGTCCCATTTCAGCAGGAAGTAACTTGGAGAATGTTACACCCCCTTTCCCCATTGTTGTAACTTAGGATAGTGTATATAGCTAGTTAGGGATAGCTTCCTATTGTTTTTGGTTGGAATTGGAATGAGGTGTTCAGGCTTGGATACCTCTGTCAGATGACTTTAGGATTTAGTTAAAATAGATAGTTAGGATGTGACATAAGCAGATTGTTGTATCTTCTTATATTTTACCTTTATGATTGTTAATTTTGGATACTTTATACTGTTAAGTTTTAATCCTCTTTTAGACTAAAAGGGGAATTGTAGGGGAAGCTGTAGCCACGCCTTCTTAGGGGCTGGCTACAGGTGTGCCTGACCAGGCTTGTGAGGGCGTGGTCAGAGTGACATAGTGGGACTGCGTTTTCGGTTTCGGTTTCTCTTTGCTGCTTGCTGTACAGACCTCTACCACGCCAGCTGGCTAGGTTGCTCTGTAAGTAAGGCTTTTCCCTATTAAATACCCTTATATTTCTACCTGAATCCGTATTGGTAATTTCCCACAATAGGAAACCCCAGCCGAAACCCTGTCTGAGCTGCCTCCTTACAATATGACAGAAGGAGATGGTGGAGACAGTGGCGAAGGAGCCTCACACTGCCCTCAGGTCTGGCAGGAAGTTTGCTCAGAGTTGTGCCTTGCTTGCCAGGTATTCTTAGACTCACAGGGGCAGAGGTATCACGAGCCTTTAGACTTTAAAACTATCAAGGCCCTAGCAGAGTCGGTGAGGACTTATGGCATTACTGCATCCTTTACTGTGGCTCTGGTTGAGTCCCTTGCCAGGCTTTGTATGGATGTATAATGCAGGGGTTTTCCCACGCCTTTTTACCACCAATCAAAGTTTAAAAGATTATCTCAGTTTCTATTACAGAATTGGTCATCCGAGTTTAAAGACACCATGAGAGAACTCAGGATGGCTATCATGCATGTGAATTCCACCCAAATAGACCTATCCCTTGCGAGCGGCCTGACTTCCTGGTTGAACTCTGCCATGGATCATTTGAAAGAGTGGGCGGGCATGGGAGCGTTAGCATGCCTCTTGATTATGGTCTCCCTGGTCTGCCTGTGGTGTATATGCAGGATTAGGGCTACGCAAAAGCGCGAGGCAGCTATGATTATTAAAGCCTTTACTGCCATAGAGGCAGGGCAGTCCCCCCAGGCCTGGTTGGCCACTATTAAGAACTAAAATGCTCTCTTAAGCAGGGTGCGAGGCTAAGCACTGCACAAGGGTTTGCTTGTATGAAGCTAGGCTGCCCTCAGAAGACAATCCCAATTGCATGAAGGTTTTCCCAAGATCCTTCCCCTGGGAAAATAGGTATGTGATGGGTTTGGGTCACCACATGCGTAGAGTTTGTGGGTGTCACCAATACATTATCCATGTTTGCACACCGGGGATCGGGCCTCTATCTTCACCCACTCTGTTTTTTAATAAAGAAGGGGGAACTGTGGAGAGCTTCGATGCGCTGCGCCTTAAAGATGGTGCCGGTTTCTGCCTTCCACCATCCCGAGGGTGAGCACTCTCTGGATTAAACAACTCCTTATTTGGCTTGGTCTAAGATTCAAACTGAAAGACCCCCGAAGAGGCACTTTCGTAGAGGGAGACCCACACACCCAGGAATCAGCGAGGCCACGAACTAGATGCAAAAAACAAGAGGCTTTATTGGAGACGCGGGTACCCGGGGCGACTTAGCTTTTGTGTGGCTAAGCGCCCCGAGCCAAGGGAAAGGGGTCCTTATATAGGGAAAAAGGCGCAAGCTAGGAGCAGGGATTCTATTGGATAATTCTAATGAGGCATTATACAGAGCTATTCCCATTGGTCAATGTATATGAGGCGCTATACAGGGTTATTCAAATGAGGCAAAGTACAGAGTTATTCAAATGAGGTGAAACATAGAGTCTTTCAAATGAGGCGAAATACAGAATTATTTCCATTGGATGGTTCAAATGAGACACAGAGCCATTCCAGATCAGCATATTCTCAAGGTCTGGTGTCTGGTACAGCAGACTCAATTCCCCCCCCCTTCCTGATGGCTGACCTTGGGGGCGGAGACCTTGGGACGGAGTGTTTCTCTTCGGGCGGGGCGGGGGCTCAGGGGCAGGGCTCCAGGCCGGCTCACTCGGTGTTTGTTCTCGTGCCGACCCACCCGGTGCTCGTTCTCGGGCTGGCCCACCTGGTGCTCATTCTCGGGCCGGCCCACCCGGTGCTCGTTCTCGGGCCTGCCCACCTGGTGCTCGTTGCTCGGCCCCAGCCCCGAGGCGCGGTGCCAGGCGGGGCGGGCCGGGGGCGCGAGCCCTGCCGGGGTGAAGGCTTGGGAGGCTCCGGCAGCTTCGGGGCAGGGGGCTCAGGGGCATTTCGAGCGGGTCTTTCAAAACTTGCATCAGCAAATGCGAGCCTATCTGCCTTAGCCACATGGCATTCTGGGGTTGGCTGGCAAGAGTGCTTTTAAGCTGTGGGCTGGCTTTCCCTGGGGTCAGAAGATTGTTTCAGTTTCCTGAGTAAACTGCTTAAGGAAGAGTCTCAGCTTTGTGTCTTCCTTGCTGGTCGAGGCAGTCACAACACTGCCCCCCCCACACCACTGGGTCACAAGAGAAATTAGAGAGACCCCACCTGCACCCGCTAGAAAAATATATGGGAAGAAAACAGAATAAGATTTCACTCAACAACAGAAAGAGCAATATGACACCACCAAAATCTAGGAACTCCACTCCAGCAAGATCTGAAAAGCCCAACACAGAGCATGAAGATGGGATGGACCTCAAAAATTATCTCAGCAAGATGATAGAGACCTTTATAGAGGAAACTTAAAGAAATAAACAAATTTCTTAAAGAATCTAAAGAAACCCAAGAAAAAACATCCAAACAAGTGAAGGAAGTTCTTGAAACAGTTCAAAGCATGTAAGCTGAAATAGACACAATAAAGAAAACACAGAATGAGGTGATGCTGGAAATGGAAAGGCTAGATAAACAATCAGGAACTAAAGATGTGAGTATAACCAATAGAATTCAAGAGATGGAAGAGAGAATCTCAGCTATTGAAGACTCGCTAGAGGATATACATTCATCAACCAAAGAAAACCTCAAGTCCAACAAATCCCTAACAAAAATATCCAGGAAATATGGGGCACTGTAAAAAGACCAAACCTAAGAATAATAGGTATAGAAGAAGGTGAAGAAACACTGCTCAAAGGTACAGAAATCATATTCAACAAAATCATAGAAGAAAGCTTCCTCAACCTACAGAAGGATATGCCTATGAAAGTACAAGAAGCTTACACAACACCAAATAGACTGGACCAAAAAAAAGGTCACCTCGCCACAGAATGATCAAAACACCAAATCTACAGAATACAGAGAAAGTATTAAGAGCAGCAAAGGAAAAAGGCCAAGTAACATATAAAGGCAAACCAATCAGAATCAAACCCGACTTCTCAATGGAAACTCTGAAAGCCAGAAGGTCTTGGATAGATACCCTACAAGCACTAAGGGAGCATGGATGTCAACCCAGACTACTGTACCCAGCAAAACTTTCAATCACTATAGATGGAGAAAACAAGATATTCCATGACAAAAACAGATTTAAACAATACATATCCACAAATCCAGTACTACAGAAGTTTCTGGAAGGAAAACTCCAACCCAACGAACATAACTACACTCACAAAAACACAGGCAATAGATAATCTAATTTTACCAAACACAAAAAGAAACAGGAGGTTGAAATCCACACACAATGACACCACCAACAATAAATCCAAAACAAACAAGAACCAAAGAACAGTGGACATTAATATCCCTAAATGTCAATGGTCTTAACTTACCCATAAAAAGATATAGGCTAACAGAATGGATACGAAGACAGAATCCATCCTTCTGCTGTTTACAAGAAACACACCTCAACTTCAAAGACAGGCGATACCTCAGAGTAAAAGGATGGGAAAAGATTTTCCAATCAAATGGGCTCAAGAAACAAGCTGGTGTAGCAATCCTAATATCTAACAAATTAGACTTTAAACTAAAATCAATCAAAAGAGATGAAGAAGGGCATTTCATACTCATCACAGGAAAAGTCCATCAAGATGAAGTCTCAATCCTGAACATCTATGCTCCAAATACAAAGGCACCGACATTTGTAAAAGAAAAATTACTAAAGCTCAAACCACACACACTTATAGTAGGAGACTTCAACACCCCCCTTACACCACTAGACAGGACCATCAGACAGAAACTTAACAAAGAAACAAAGGATCTGACAGAAGTTATGACCCAACTGGGTTTAACAGATATCTATAGAACATTCCATCCAAACACAAAAGAATATACCTTCTTCTCAGCACCACATGGAACCTTATCAAAAGTTGACCACATAGTTGGCAGCAAAGCAAACCTCCACAGTTACAAAAGAATTGAAATAACCCCCTGTATCTTATCAGATCACCATGCATTAAAGCTAGAATTCAACAGCAATACGAATTGCAGAAAACCTACATTCGCGTGGAAAATGAATAACTCCCAATTGCACCATTCCTGGGTTGAGGAAGAAATAAAAAAAGAAATTAAAGACTTCCTAGAATTTAATGAGAATGTAGACACAACATACCCAAACTTATGGGACACTCTGAAAGCAGTGCTAAGAGGGAAGTTCATAGCACTTAGTGCCCACATGAAGAAACTGGAGGAAAGTCACATTAGAGAATTGACAGAACACCTGAAAGCTTTAGAGCAAAAAGAAGCAAACTCACCAAGGAGGAGTAGATGCCAGGAAATAATCAACCTGAGACCGGAAATCAACAAAGTAGAAACTAGGAAAACAGTACAAAGAATCAATGAAACAAAGAGTTGGTTCCTTGAGAAGATCAACAAGATAGACAAACCACTAGCCAAACTAACCAAAAGGCAGAGAGAGAGCATGCTAAAAACAAAATCAGAAATGAAAAGGGGGATATAACAACTGATACTGAGGAAATCCAGAGAATCTTCAGGTCATAGTTTACTCCACAAAATTGGAAAAATCTAAAGGAAATGGACAGCTTTCTGGATAAATATCACTAACCAAAATTAAACCAAGATCAAATAAACAGTTTACATCGACCTCTAACCCCTAATGAAATAGAAGCAGTCATCAAAAGCCTCCCAACCAAAAAAAGCCCAGGGCCAGATGGCTTCACTGCAGAATTCTACGAGAAATTCAAACAAGAGCTAATTCCAGTACTCCTCAAACTGTTCCAGACAATAGAAGCAGATGGGATATTGCCAAACTCTTTCTACGAGGCTACAATCACTTTGAT
Organism: Cricetulus griseus; assembly: GCF_003668045.3. Lineage (NCBI taxonomy): Eukaryota > Metazoa > Chordata > Mammalia > Rodentia > Cricetidae > Cricetulus > Cricetulus griseus. The sequence continues at coordinate 6,390,984 of NC_048600.1, read as the reverse complement.
ACCCAAGCAACACAAACATATGACTAATAAAGAGAACTACAAACCAATATCCCTCATGAACATCGATGCTAAATTACTCAATAAAATATTGGCGAACAGAATCCAAGAACATATCAGAAAAATCATCCACCACGATCAAGTAGGCTTCATTCCAGGGATGCAAGGATGGTTCAACATACGAAAATCCATCAATGTAATCCACCATATAAACAAACTGAAAAAGAAAAACCACATGATCATCTCACTAGATGCTGAAAAAGCCTTTGCCAAGATCCAACATCCCTTCATGATAAAGATCTTGGAGAGAACAGGAATAACAGGAACATGATAAACGCAATATAGACCAAACCAATAGCCAACATCAAACTAAATGGAGAGAAACAAAAAGCATTTCCTCTAAAATCAGGAACAAGACAAGGCTGTCCACTCTCTCCATATTTCTTCAATATTGTACTTGAAGTTTTAGCTAGAGTGATAAGACAATAAAAGGGGATCAAAGGGATACAAATTGGAAAGGAAGAAGTCAAACTTTCACTATTTGCAGATGACATGATGGTCTACATTAGTGACCCAAAAAACTCTACCAGGATACAAAATTAACTCAAAAAATCAGTATCCCTTCTATATACAGATGGTAAATCCAATGAGAAAGAAATCAGAGAAACATCACCTTTCACAATAGCTGCAAGCAACATAAAATATCTTGGGGTAACACTAACCAAAAAAGTGAAAGACCTGTACAATAAGAACTTTGAGACTTTAAAGAAAGAAATTAAAGAAGATACCAGAAAATGGAAAGATCTCCCATGCTCTTGGATAGGTAGAATTAACATAGTAAAAATGGCAATCCTGCCAAAAGCAATCTACAGATTCAATGCAATCCCCATCAAAATTCCAACACAGTTTTTCACAGACATTGAAAGAACAATACTCAACTCTATATGGAAAAATAAAAAACCCAGGATAGCCAAAACAACTCTTTACAGTAAAGGATCTTCTGGAGGCATCACCATCCTCGACGTCAAGCTCTACTATAAAGCCATAGTCCTGAAAAGAGCTTGGTATTGGCACAAAAATAGACAGTTAGACCAATGGAATCGAATTGAAAACCCTGATATTAACCCACACACCTATGAACACCTTATTTTTGACAAAGGTACTAAATCTATACAATGGAAAAAAGATAGCATCTTCAATAAATGGTGCTGGCACAATTGAATTCGGACATGCAGAAAATTGCAGATAGATCCATACCTGTCACTATGCTCAAAACTTAAGTGCAAATGGATCAAAGATCTCAGCATAAATCCAGACAGACTGAATCTTCTAGAAGAGAAAGTGGGAATTACCCTTGAACAAATTGGCACAGAAGACCGCTTCCTGAACATTACACCAGTAGCACAGACATTGAGGTCTGCAATTAATAAATGGGACCTCCTGAAACTGAGAAGCTTCTGCAAGGCAAAGGAAACAGTCAGTAAGACAAAACAGCAGGGCATAGACTGGGAAAAGATCTTCACTGATCCCACATCTGACAGAGGACTGATTTCCAAAATATATAAGGAGCTCAAGAATCTAGCCACCAAAACACCAAACAATGAAATTAAAAAGTGGGGTGCAGAACTAAATAGAGAATTCTCAACAGAGGAATCTGAAATGGCTGAAAGACACTTAAGAAAGTGCTCAAAATCCTTGGCCATCAGAGAAATGTAACTCAAAACAACTCTGTGGTACCACCTCACACCTGTCAGAATGGCTAAAATCAAAAATACCAATGACAATCTATGCTGGAGAGGATGTGGAGAAAAAGGAACACTCCTCCATTGCTGGTGGGAGTGCGAACTTGTAAGACCACTCTGGAAATCAGTATGGCGGTTGCTCAGAAAAATGGGAATCAGTCTACCTCAAGATCCAGCCATTCCTCTCTTGGGTATATACCCAAATAGTGCATGTTCATACAACAAGGACATATGTTCAACCATGTTCATAGCAGCATTGTTTGTAATAGCCACAACCTGGAAGCAACCTAGATGCCCCTCAACTGAAGAATGGATTGAGAAAATGTGATTTATACAATGGAGTACTACTCAGCAGAAAACAAGCAATGGAATCTTGAAATTCGCAGGCAAATGAATGGAACTAGAGGAAACCATCCTGAGTGAGGTAACCCAGTCACAAAAAGACAAACATGGTATGTACTCACTCATATATGAATTTTAGACATAGAGCAAAGGATTATCAGCCTATAATCCTCTTCACCAAAGAAACTAGGAAACATGAAGGACTCTAAGGGATAAATGGTCCCCAGGAATGGGAAGTGGCATGAACTCCTGAGCTAATTGGGAGCATGAGTGTAGGGGAGATGGAGCTGCCACAATAAGAGCAAGAGAAGAAGAGTAGAGGAGAAGAAATGGAGGAGCAGAAATATTGAGTTGGGGAAAGAATAGAGGAGAGAGAGCAGGATGAGAGATACCATATCAGAGGGAGCCACTATAGGTCCCAGAAGAGATCTGGAACTAGGTATATCTCCAGAGACCTACAAGGATGACACGATCTGACAATCCACGAAATGGTGGAGAGGATAACCTAAAAGCTCTTCCCCTAAAAAGAGATTGATGACTTCTCTTTATGCCATCCTAGAGGCCTCATCCAGTGGCTGATGGAAGCAGAGACAGACATCAACAGATATATACTGAGCTGAAATCTGGAATTTAGTTGAAGAGAGGGAGGAATGAAGATCGAAGGGATCTGTACCAGGTTGGAGAAACCCACAGGAACAGTTGGCCTGAACAAGGGAGAGCGCATCGACCCCAGATGCTGTCTGGGAGGCCAGTACAAGACTGATCCAGACCCCTGAACATGGATGTCAATAAGGAGGTCTCTGCACTCCAGGGAGCATCTGGTGGTGGATTAGTATTTTTCCCTGGTACAAGAAGGGTCTTTGAGAGCCCATCCCACGTGAAGGGTTACACACTGGCCCTGGAAACATGGGGAAGGGCCTAGGCCCAGGACAGGAAGATTTGGTGGACTTTGCAGAGCCCCCACTAAGGGCCCTACCCTGCCTGGAGAGTGGTGGGTAGATGGGGTGGGGGCAGGTTGGGGCTTGGGGAGGAGGGATGGGGGTGAGGGGAGGGAGAGGGAGAAGGGACTTACATTTGAAACAAGCTTGTTCCCTAACTTGAACTAATAAATAAAATAAAAAAAAGACTTAGGACTGATAGTTTGCTGTGTACTTGGCCTGTGTACCTAACATGCTTTTAAGAGAACAATGTAGCAACCAATTGGACTTGCATTGGACTTCCTCTGCCATTAGTTTTTACAACCTAAATTAATACAAAGCTTTAATCTTAAATTATATATTCTGTGACCCTGACCTAGAGAGTAATACATGTAGATTTGTATTTATGTTCATGACAATCATTTGCTGAAAGCAGAAAACAGGTCAAAATTGACCCTATAAAATAAACACCAACCACAAACGTTAAAGCAACAAACAGGAGATAGGTTGATGGATTTTGTTACATTGCTTTTCTGGGTGCCTTTGGTTCAGTTGCAATTGTTAAAGTTTCATCCCTTATAAGACTCTGTTGAAGATTTAGTAAAATGTCCCTCATTTTTCCCTCATGGGATGCTTTCTGTGCTGATCAATAGAGAACAGAGACCTTTTCAGGGGCAGAGTCACAAGACAGCATTCAGTCAGGCACAGGTTCAGACTTAAACAACAGACAGGTGGGATAGGCCAGAACTACAAGAAGGAGAAGTGGAGAATTCACACTCAGGCTTGCTCATGGTTAAAGTATTCCAGGAGACAAAAGTGCTTTGATTTCTTTCCTCAGTGAGACGCTCACTCATTCTGGTGACTTGGAGGCTATCTTTAAAGTGTTAAGTGGATGCACATGCAACTCTTGAAATCAAAGTTTACTTTCCTGTAGTCTTTCGGTTTTCTGATTACATGATTCCATCTGATGCACAAAAGTGCAAGTAGGCAGAGAGAACTCAAACTGTTACCCCAGAATCTCTTTCACGTTAGCTGGAATATACCTAGTAATTAGTCTCCCACATCTCTTTTTCCATTAGTTTCTCGTGGATAGGCCAGCCTTGCAGAAACATACCTTATACTCCGTTGACCTTGGTAATGACTTTTTATTTGTACTGACTCCTTTCAATCTATTTTGGATTTCTTAGATTTCATCTGACAAATCTATGCTCATAAATTCTTGAATTTTAAACAGTTTTGATATAAAAACTGCTGTATGATATATGAGCTAAGTGGTTGCTGTAGTTTGAATGAGAATAGTCCCTGCAAGCTCATACATTTGAATACTAGAATACATGGTCCCCAGTCGGTGGAAATATTTAAGGAAGTGCAGCCCTGTTGGAGGAGATTCATCACCAAGGAGATGTATGCCAGACTTCGCTCTTCCTCCCTCCCTCCTTCCTGGCCCTCCCAAAATGGTTGTGTATGAAGATGAAAGCTCTCAGCTACTGATCCAGTGCCATGCCCAATTGCTGCCTTGTTTCAGCTGGGATGGTCATGAATGCACCATCTGAAAATATAAGCTGCAATAGAGTCTTCTTTAAGTTGTTTTGAACATGCTATTTCATAACAGCAATTGAAAAGTAACTAAAGCAATGCACAAATGGATGTTTCATTAAAAATAATGTGACAGATTTACTGTCTGGTAGGTAAGTTTGGTGTGTCATATTTTTCCGTCTATGTAGAGTTGAAAACATGACTCTGATGAGCAAAGGAAATTTTCCCTGTATATGTCCATTCATAGGATTAACTGTCAATCATCTATTCTTCAGAAACTTGTACTAAACTTAGACCCTAAGAAACACAGCTTGTTTCTATGTATATTGCCACATGGGGCAGAGTGTTGATAGTGTGAAAATGCCACTTCTCAGCAAATTTTGAATTCATTTAGACAAAAGTGTATTCTGTTTTTCCCTTTGGATCCTCTTTCTACCTTGACTGGCATTTTTTTTCAGTATCTAGTGTCATAACCTCAGATTTGCTTTGTTATTGTTGCTTTTTGGTCTTTCTCGGTTGCTCTGGTAGCTAGAATAGTGCCTATGACAAATAAATTCATTGAATGAACAAATGATCATGAATGTAGATGCTATTATATTTTATCATATTACCAATAAGAACAGATTTTTTTAATTAATGCAAAGTTACCAATATTAAAGTCTTTGTGGGGTAGGAATGGTTTCATTGATTAGATTGTTGACCTTCTGTTTAAACCAAGAGGAAATTTATAAAACAATTAAAAGATCATCTTTCTACCATTTCAGCTCCCCTACTCTTTCTCTCTCTGGTCAAAGATATAAACTTCAAGCATATAGCTTAATTAATGATTTGCTTACAGACTTGATTTTGAAGTCTCTTGTCTGAGATGGCATAACTAGGTTATTTCCCTATTGTTATAGTAAAATGTTTTCTAATAGAAGTGTTACTAACTGAAGAAACGCTGTATATAGAAGGCCTATTAATTCTAAGCTATTGGATATAAGCACATCTTTATTCTTCTGATTCTCAAGGCCATAAAATCATTTCTAAAACATCAGATTCCACTTGTAAATTAAAATAAGATCCAGTTTTATGACACTGAGAATTACATATATCCAAAAAAAGAAAGGGTGAATCAATTCAATACTTTGATTCCCCAAAAATGCTCAAAAGAAAGCTGAGTGAAGTGCAGTTTGAGCCTATAAGTTCATCTGCTTAAAGAAACTTAGAAAAGTAAAGATTTGTTTTTCTGCCTCCAAATCATTTGAGAAAATTACATGCAGGATAAAGTTCAATCTTTGGCTTTCAGATGAGTAGTTATCCTCAGGTAAGGAACACGAAAATTATCCCAAGTATGAGCAGAATACAAATAGAAAGGTAAGCATTTCTCCACATTAAATTATCTCCTCAACTCATTGTTACTAGCACATGAAAAACAACCTTCTTTGAAAAAATTAATCTTTCAGATGAGAAGAACTATAAATTCTGGGCTAAGAAAATGTCTTATGGAACTGAAGAAGTGGCTTTGGGGTTAAGGGCACTGGTCACTCTACCAGAGGACCCAGGTTTGATTCTCAGAACCGACATGGTGGTTCACAAGCATGTGACACCATCTTCTGGTCTCTCCAGGCACCAGGTATGCATGTTTTACATAAACAAACAAACAGGCAAAAGATCCATACATAGAAAATTAAGTAATATTTTTAAAAAGTTATACTTTATTCTATTAAAATTAAAGTGGTGTCCTGGAAGATCAAAAACAAAATGTAACAAGTAACCCAGAGATATGCAAACTAAAGTTTCTTGCTATTTTGAAGGCACCCAAAGATCTTAGTTGTTTCTGAGACTTCATTTGGAGTGTGTCATGGGAAGCTGAAGGCAGAAAACAAAGTCTATGGCCACCCATGGAAGGGGTTCAAATTATAAGATTCTCAAAAGAAAACCAGGATCTTAGTGTTAAATGTTTAGGGAAAAATCAAGATTAGTTTATGTAGGTAGGTACATAGGCCTAGAATAGATTTATAGATAGATGATAGATAGATAGATAGATAGATAGATAGATAGATAGATAGATAGATAGATAGATTCAAGGCTCTTTATGGGAAACAGTGCAAGGAAATTTGTAACAGGAACAACGCAGTTGTATCTTCTCGTACATGTCTACATGTTCCATTTGTTCTCTTTACATGTAAACTCACCCTCAGAGGTAAACTAGGATTTCTTCTTTTCAGAATGAAAATTTTGCTTTCCATAAGAATTATCTATTATTTTATAATAACTATAAAACTTCCTGGCTCAAATGAACATTTATTTTGCTTAGAAATATCTAATTTAGACAAAACCTGGGAGGGTGGGTCAGTTCATTTCTCCTCTACTTGATATCAATTTGGATTGCTCAGTGGATTTTACCAGTGGAAAGGGCCATAGAAAGCTATGTTTATTCATAAAGCTAGTGGCTAATAATTGTGGTGAGATCTATGACTGTGAGAGCACCTTCACACATCTTGGTCTGACTAACAATCTGTCTGGGACAACATATACCCCATTGGCCTGATGTTAATTTTTCCCTTTCATTCTGCATTTCACATTGCTAGTGGGAACATGTCACATGGTAAAAAGTGGGTGTCTTTTTCTTTCTGGCAAAGCTTTCAGCTTTATTCATGATGCAGATGATGTTAGATGTAAATTCTTTATATATTGCTTTTATTGCCTTGAGAAAGAATTCTGAATTTTATCAAATACATCATTATCAAGGGAAGTGATTGATGCTTGTCCTTCATACTCTCAGTGTGAATATCATATTTATCCACCTGCACATGTTAATCCATAATTGCATCTCAGAAGTAAATCTTACTTGATCACAATGAATTATCTTTTTAATATGTTGCAGAATTTAAGATGCTGATATTTTATTGAGGATATTTCCCTCTATTGTCCTTGAGGATTTGCTATATTATTTTCTTACCATGACCCTGACTGCATTTGGAATAAGGATAATGCTTGTCTTATAAAAGAAAGTTTGGAAGTATTCTCTGCTTTTTCATGTTTCGAAAGAAGTTCTAGGAGAATTTGACTTCTATTAATTTTGCTCTAAATGTCTAGTAGACCTCAGTAGTGTAAGGACCTTAGGTTCTCAAATTTCTTTTCATTTTTCAGGTTAGAAAACTTTTTTTTCCATTTATTTATTTAGTTCATAAATAAAGTCATGCACAATTAAGATACATAATACAGTTCCTCTATTGTACAGGGTTGTTTTGGCTACCCTTGGTCTTTTGTTTCTCCATATAAAGTTGAGAATTGTTTTTTCAAGGTCAGTGAAGAATTGTGTTGGGATTTTGATGGGGATTTCATTGAATCTGTAGATTGCTTTTGGTAAGATTGACATTTTTACTATGTTAATTCTTGCCTGTCCACGAGCAAGGGAGATCTTTCAATTTTCTGATATCTTCTTTAATTTCTTTAGAGACTCAAAATTCTTGTGGTACAGGACTTGCACTTTTTTGGTTAGTGTTACTCCAATGTATTTTATGTTGTTTGTGGCAATTGTAAAGGGTGATGCTTCTCTGATTTCTTTCTCCACCAATGTGTCATCTGTATATAGTAGGGCTACAATTTTTTTTGAGTTAATCTTGTATCCTGCCACTTTGCTGAAGGTGTTTATCAGCTGTAGGAGTTCCCTTGTTGAGTTTTTCGGGTCATTTATGTAAACTATCATATCATCTGCAAATAGTGAGAGTTTGACTTCTTCCTTTCTGATTTGTATTCCCTTAATCTCCTTTTGTTGTCTTACTGCTCTAGCTAGAACTTCAAGGACAATATTGAAGAGGTATGGAGAGAGTGGACAGCCTTGCCTTGTTCCTGAATTTAGAGGAATTGCAGTGAGTTTCTCACCATTTAATTTGATGTTGGCTGTTGGCTTGCTGTATATTGCTGTTATTATGTCGAGGTCCTGTTATCCCTGATTTCTCCATGACCTTTATCATGAAGGGGTGTTGGATTTTGTCAAAGGCTTTTTCAGCATCTAGTGCGATAATCATGTGGTTTTTTCCTCAGTCTGTTTACATGGTGGATTACATTGATGGATTTTCCTATGTTGAACCATCCTTGCAACATCTGGGATGAAGCCTACTTGATCAGGATGGATGATTTCTCTGATGTGTTCTTGGATTAGATTTGCCAATATTTTATTGAGAATTTTTGCATCAATGTTCATGAGGGATACTGGTCTGTAGTTCTCTTTCTTAGTTGTGTCTTTGTGTGGCTTGGATATCAAGGTTATTGTGGCCTCATAAAAAGAGTTTGGTAATGACCCTTCTGATTCTATTGTGTGGAATACTTTGAGGAGAATGGGTATTACCTGTACTTTGAATTTCTGGTAGAATTCTGCACTGAAGCCATCTGGCCCTGGGCTTCTTTTGGTTGGGAGACTTCTAATGACTGCTTCAATTTCATTGGAGGTTATAGGTCTATTTAAATTGCTTATCTGTTCTTGATTTAATTTTGGTAAGTGAAATCTGTCCAGAAAATTGTCCATTTCCTTTAGATTTTCAAATTTTGAGGAATATAGGTTTTCAAAGTATGGCGTGATGATTCTCTGGATTTCCTCTGTGCCTGTTGTTATGTCCCCCTTTTCATTCCTGATTTTATTAATTTGCATGTTCACTCTTTGTTGTTTGGTAAGTTTGGATAAAGGTTTGTCTATCTTGTTGATTTTCTCGAAGAACCAACTTTTTGTTATATTGATTCTTTGTATTGTTCTCCTAGTTTCCATTTTATTGATTTCAGCCTTCAATTTGATTATTTCCTGGCATCTGCTCCTCCGGGGTGTATTGGCTTCTTTGTTTTCTAAAGTTTTCTGTTGTGCTGTTAATTCTCTAGTGTGATTATTCTCCTGTTTCTTCATGTGGGCATTTAGCACTATGAACTTTCCTCTTAGCACTGCTTTCAAAGTATCCTCCCATAGGTTTGGGTATGTTGTATCTGCATTCTCATTGAATTCTAGGAAATCTTTAATCTTTTTTTTTATTTCTTCCTGGACCCATTAATTGTGCAATTGGGCGTTACTTAATTTCCATAAGTTTGTAGGTTTTCTGTAGTTCATGTTGTTGTTGAATTCTAATTTTAAAGAATGGTGGTCTGATAAGACACAGGGGATTATTTCAAGTTTTTTGTACCTGTTGAGGTTTGCTATGTTGTCAAGTATGTGGTCGATTTTAGAGAAGGTTTCATGTGGTGCTGAGAAGAAGGTAAATTGTTTTATATTTGGGTGGAGTATTCTATAGATATCTGTTAAGTCCAATTGAGCCATAACTTCTATTAGTTCTTTTGTTTCTTTGTTAAGTTTCTGTCTGTTGTTTCTGTCCAGTGATGAGAGTGAAGTGTTGAAATCTCCCACTATAAGTGTGTGTGGTTTTATGTGTGATTTGAGTTTTAGTAAGGTTTCTTTTACAAATGTGGATACCTTTTTATTTGGGGCATAAATATTCAGAATTGAGACTTCATCCTGATGGATTTCTCCTGTGATGAGTAGGAAGTGACCTTCTTCATCTCTTCTGACTGATTTTAGTTTAAAGTCCAATTTATTGGATATTAGGATTGCTACTACTGCTTGTTTCTTGGGTCCATTTGATTGGAAGATCTTTCCCCAACCTTTAATTTTTAGGTACCGTCTGTCTTTGAGTTTGAGGTGAGTTTCTTGTATGCAGCAGAAGGAAGGATTCTGTTTTCTTATCCATCTGCTAATCTGTGTCTTTTTATAGGGGAGTTGAGACCATTAATGTTGATGGATATTAATGACCATTGATTATTGTTCATTCTTGTTTGTTTTTGATTTGGTGATGGTGGTGAGATTATTGTGGGATTCTGTCCCTTTTTCCTTTTGGCTGTTGGTAAGTTGGGATTATCTATTGCCTATGTTTTTCTGGTTGTAGTTAACTTCCCTGGGTTGGAGTTTTCCTTCCAATACTTTCTGTAGGGCTGGATTGGTGGATATGTATTGTTTGAATCTGCTTTTGTCATGGAATATCTTGTTTTCTCCATCTATAATGATTGAAAGCTTTGCTGGATATAGTAATCTGGACTGGCATCCATGGTCTCTTATTGTAGGTAGAATATCTATCCAGGATCTTCTGGCTTTCAGAGTTTCCAAGGAAAAGTCAGGTGTGATTCTGATAGGTTTGCCTTTATATATTACTTGACCTTTTTCCTTTGCTGCTCTTAATATTATCTCTTTGTTGTGTATGTTTGGTGTTTTGATTATTATGTGGCAAGGTGACCTTTTTTATTTGGTTCAGTCTATTTGGTGTTCTGTAGGCTTCTTGTATTTTTATTGGTATGTCTTTCTTTAGGTTGGGAAAGTTTTCTTCTATGATTTTGTTGAATATGTTTTCTGTGCCTTTGAGTTGGATTTCTTCACCTTCTTCTATACCTATTATTCTTAGGTTTGGTCTTTTCACAGTATCCCATAGTTCCTGGATATTTTGTTATAGGGATTTGTTGGACTTAAGACTTTCTTTGGTTGATGAGTCTATTTCCTCTAGTGTGTCTTCAACCCCTGAGATGCTCTCTTCCATCTCTTGTATTCTGTTGGTTATGGTTACATCTGTAGTTCCTGATTGTTTGCTCAGCTTTTCTGTTTCCAGCATTCCCTCAGATTGTGCTTTCTTCATTGTCTCTATTTCAGTTTTTAGTTCTTGAACTGTTTCCTTGAGAGATTGCTACTGATTGACTGCCTCTGGGTGTTCGGAGATGGGAACCCGCCACCGAACTGGTGCAGCAGGCAGGTCGCTTGCGTCAGGTGACTCTGAGCAGTGATGACAAACTGGAACCTGAAACAGATCCTGGCCTACCTGGACTGTTGGATGGAGGCCGGGCTACCTCTGGGTGTTCGGAGATAGGAACCCACCGCCGAACTGGTCAGGCACGCAGGTCACTTGCCAGGTTCTCAAATTTCTTCATCAGGAATTTCCAGATAATTACCTCAATGAAATCTCTCCTTATTAGTCTGTTCAGACTTTCTAATTTAGCATTCATAGGCTGCATATATTTAGAAATTTATTCAGATTTTCCAGTTTATTTGGTATTTTGCAATACTTGTTCATTATTATCTGTTATAATGCTTTATCTGTCTGTGGTATGAACTGCAATATCTCCAGTTTCATCTCTGATTTTATGTATTTACATCTTTGTTTTGTTTTCATTCGTACAACTAGAGTTTTCAATGATAATTAAGTTCTAATTTTATTGATTTCTCTATTGTTTTTCTAGTCTCTATTTTTGCTCTTATGCTTAATATTTATTTTCTTCTCCTAACTTTGGTTTGATATATACTTTTGTAATAATAATTATAATAGAATTATCTAGGATATATCAATATACAGCAAGCATAAAAATTTAAAGCATGCATGATCTTATATATAAATATGAAGACAGGGCATTTTTTTTTCAAAGTGGTAACACACAGGGACACAAGGGAAACATAGAGAAGGTAAAATTTAAGTTTCATGTCACTCATATCATGGTGAACAAACTCCAAGTTCTTGTGGCCTGTCTCCTGGGCATTCATTTTGTGATAGTCTTTTGAATTTCAGTTGTAATCATGGAAATCCCATTCTCCTTCCATGCTCTCCTGCCTTCTCAATTCAGTGCAATTATCAAATCCATGGCAGCATTGTTTTCACCGAGATGTATCATTTTTCAATGCAGGACAGATGGTGTTTTCCACCACAATGTGTGCATCTATTCATTTTGGAATGTACCTATTGAAGTCAGGTACAAGTCTCCCCCACCAAAGAAAATGCAAACAGCATAGAGAATTCCAGAAACCATTACTATTGATCCAGATCTCATCCCAATGCATGGTTCTCTAGTGTTTTCTACTACGCAGTTTTCTATAGTATTTGCAGTTCATGAAAACCCTAGCCCCTTTCACATAGTCCCTCTCATCATCCTTCTTTTATCTTGGACTCTATTGCTTAGACCTTCTCTCAAGTCAACCAACACACACAAACTTCCCTCCAAGTCTTATTCTCTTGAGATCTATCCCCACTTCATCAACCAAATGTACTATTTCATACAGGGATGTTAATGCCTAGCGAGGGTTAAATTAACTCTTGCCACTCTTAAAAATAAAGGTTTCTAGAAAAGAGTTTTTACTTTTCTCACAGCCTGGAGTTGAGATAAGTTAATCCTGGATGCATAAATATGTCCCAAGAACCTTGTCTTAGAAATAAGTCACAATGGACTGAAATCTGCCTCCTTTACTATCCTGAGAACAATCCTAGTCATGGCTCTCTGTTGCAGAGAGTGGGTAAGCCGGTCTTTCAGGATACACTGCCAATTGATATTGACCCTACATCACCATAAGTCACAAAATTGTTGCTCTATGACATAGATAAATCTGTGTTGCAATGGCTGCAGCTATAGCACAAGTAAATTTAATTCAGGCTGACCTAGCACTTCTGCCATGGCTATTTACCAATTTCTCTGCCTATCATTATCTACTATACTCTGTACCCAACATGGCAGCCCCATGTTTTCACCATCACAGTCAGGTTGTCACGATTCTGCTTAAGACACTCCAGAAACTCTGATGCCATTCAAATAAAACCAGAGCTTAGGTCTCTTGTCACTGCCCTAATCCAGCATTCAGATCTTAACCACTTACCTGCCTTTCAGACAACACAGATATTTAACTGTTTCTAGAACCTAAAAGAAAACTCATATATTACCCTTCTCTCACCCTGATACTCCTTCTCCAGAATACCACATAGCTTATTTGTCTTACATCATAATATTTATCAAACAGAAAATTCTCCATGCAACAGACAGATCATTAGAGAAAACTGCAAGCCATCAAAATGCAAGATTGTAGGATCCAGTACTAGTGGATAATTCTATAAATACTCCTGCACCTAAGGATCTAGGAGCATTATGGATGAGGGGGTAGAAAGTTGGTGAGATCCAGTAATTTGCTGTGAGATTGTATCTCTCAGTAATGGAAGAGCTTACACCCATAAAGTCTCACCAACAAGACTGTCAAAACATGATGTGAATAAGAACAACACAAATAAACATGTCAAAGTGGATGGGTAAAGTCCAGGAGACCTCAACCCTACACAAAGAAGTATAAGCAAAAAGGAATGCTGACGGTGAGACAAATAGATTTTTCCAGGTAAGAACACACCAATTGGTTGTCCAATACAAAATAATCATCCACTATCTTTGTAGCCCTTGTAATTTCATATCTTACAAGAGGACACATAAGTAAACAGGTTCTACATGTTATGGTTCAGAGAATAACAAATGATTTAAATCATGGTCTGAGTTAGGTTGAATAGCAGCTCTCTTGAAAGACAGATCTACTTTAAAAAAAAATTGAATTAGAAACAAGATTGTTTTACATATCAATCCCAATTCCCTCTCCCTCCACTCCTCTCCATCCACCACCACCCCCAGCTAAAACCCTACCTATCACATACTTTCTGCTCCCCAGGGAGGGTGAGGCCTTCCATAGGGGGTCTTCAGAGTCTACAAATTTTATTTTATTTTATGTGCATTGGTGTGAAAATGTCTAATCCCCTGTAACTGACCTTTACAGATAGTTGTGAGCTGTCATGTGGGTGCTGGGAATTGAACCTAGGTCCTCTGGAAGAGCAGTCAGTGCTCTTAACCACTGAGCCATCTCTCCAGCCCCAATAGCTCTACTTTTTAATATGTGGAACCTGTAAATATCACTGTAGATGGCAAAAGTAGTAGATTCAGTTAAGGATTTTGATTGGAGGTCTTTATACCTAATTATGCAATTATCCCTGAAGCCTTCTAACAATGTGGTTACAGACATGAGGCAGATCTAACAAACATACACAAAGATAATTGTTGGGAAGACTAAAATGCAATGTAAAGATGAAGTCACAAGTGCTACAAGGTATGTGCAGACAGCAGAAACTGAAAGAGAAACAGAACCATTTCTTCTCCTAGAAACTCTTGAACGAGTATGGCCTTCCCAGAACTCAGGCTTTCAGCCCACTATAACTGCTTGAAAATAAACTTTTATTGCCTTAAGAAAACAAAATAATCATCCTTGAAAACATACATACGAGTAATGTTACACAGACTGGCAGGTCTGTGTAATATATATATTCATGCAACAACAAGCAATGAAAAAAAGAACATGATTTGAAAGAGAGCAAAGGGGATATATTGAAGGCTTTGGAGGGAGGGAGTGGAGAAATGATGTCATTATGTTATAACTTTAGAAAATACATAAATAAATACAAAAGAAAGAAAAGCCGCCAAAATAACACATAAGCATGTTCAACAACAATCTCCTATTGCTTTCATTATCCCACTGTGCTTATTTTCCTCTTTGATACTATCAATTTGATTTTATATACTTACAGCTCTTTTTTCCTTTACTAGAATATACATTTTGTGGAAGTTTTGTCAATATTGATCATAGATGTAGCTCTGTACCTGTTAAACACGTGTGTGTGTGTGTGTGTGTGTGTGTGTGTGTGTGTGTGTGTGTGTGTGTCTGTGTGTCTGTGTGTCTGTGTGTGAATAAATATGGGTTTGTTTACTTCTTTTCTTTCTATCTTCAGGTTCCCTTGGAAATGAAGCAAACCCTATTTGTGTTCCAAAATTAATATCAACTTTGAATGTATACTTTAGCCAGCCATGTGGTTCAAAGGACATCTCTCTGTCTATCATGTGGTAAGACACTTGAGTTTGTATTATTCTCTTACCAGTAGCCTTTGCTTATACAATACAATGTGGATGTGCTTTTATGCCCCGGGCTTATCTACTTGATCACACTATTTCTGGGCCAATGTCTTTTCTCCAAGTGCCAATGCAGTTTACAAAACCTGCATAGCTCAATGGGTTTGGGTTATGAAATATCATCTGAAAACAAACAGTCCTGGATGTTTTGCCCTTTAACATCTTGTTCAAATATTTGCTACATAATATGGTGACATTATGGAACTGTGACAATGCTGTCACAGATGTGTGGATAAATGTGAATGTGCGTGCACAGTGTTGTGATTCTCTGAATTTTTAAAATATCCATCTGTGACAAAATGTTTTCAGTCACATTGTTCATGGGTGGCTAATCCGGTTTAAATTCACAAAAATCAAAGAACTTTACACAAATTTACCCAAAGTGGTGCTGGAGAGAAAAAAGAAAGCAAGGCAACAGCACCTGCTCTTTCAGAGGCAGAGTTTCCAAGGTGCGCTTCCCAGTGTGTTTGCCTAATTACAGGAGGTGATTTTTATTTAGCTGCATACAAAGCCTACTGTCACGGGGATGGAATTTGCTGGGGCCCTTTTCAATGGCATGCAGTCTGGAAATATGCATCGTATTACCCACACATAAGAGAGCTGTGATTTGCTCCCCAGGCCATTCTCACCTGATTCTCCTGCTTTTTCACAGAATTGGATTAAGAGGGCACAGGTCTCTACCTGTGCCAACCCATGTGAAAGGAAATCAAAGGGGAACTGAAAGCAGACACTGAGTGTATCAGATTCCTTTTAGGCAGAAAGCCTAAGTCTCAATAGAGCCACTCCTTAAAATCTCTCAGACCCACACTGCTCCACGGACCCTCCCAAGCTTCTGGGATATCCATGTAAACTCATTTTCGTGGCTGAATTAAAATCACTTTTGTGATACTTAAGCAATGACAATTTCATGGTGCAGAAAAAAATATAGAAAAAAAGAAGGCTAATCTAATGGGAAGGAGCTTATCCTGTCATGACTCTGAAAATAAATAAATAAATAAATAAATAAATAAATAAATAAATAAATATCAGTGTCGTTGTTCAGGTCTAAGCTACTCAGATTTCCCCTGAGGTTGCCAACCCTTCAACATGGCGGGGTGTGGGGGGAACATAATCTCAGAAACAAAGGGGAGTGTAAAAGATAGTGAGGGCATGCAAAGAGAAAGAAAAACTAGCACTGATGTTCCTGGGCTGAAGGCACGGAGGCGTGATCAGTTTTATTGCTTCATATAGTTGCATTAAAAACCAAAGGAGGAGATCCTAGTTTGGAAGCCAGGAAGCCTAAGTTACACAATGCACTACATTGAGCAGCCTTCTTCATTTTTCTGGGGAAGACCTTCCTCAATTCTGAAATTAAAGAATTTTGTTTCCGAAGAATTACATGGGAAGTACCTGGAGTTGAATACTATATAACTGTACATTGTACATACGAGTGTGCGTGTGTGTGTGTGTGTGTATGTGTGTGTGTGTAATTCAAGGATAATTGCTTCTTCCTCTGTATCTTGTTCACCTGAACATGAAGGTAAAATATCTAGCTCAAAATGTAGCCATTTGCCTGATATAAGAGCACCTGAAAGCATTTGCCACCTGTAAAACTCTTAATTAACGTTTATCTAAATAAGAATCTTAAATCTAAACTTGTGTATAACGCAAGAAATAAAATGAAAAGAAATAAAGTCACAGAAAATCCTAAAACTGTATTTAACGTTATCATTACATGTGATGCTATTCATCCATTCTAAATTACAAAAGACAGCCAGTGTCTCCACATGTAAAAGGAATACTTTTAAATGAAAAGTGGTGTGCTTAAATTCTCAATCTGCAAGATAGCATGAATGAATTACCTGTTCTTTGAATGGATTGGGGGGAAATAGACAGAAGCAAATGGCTGGTCTGCTTCAAAGATGAATTAATATTGTAAAAGAACAGGCCAAATGTGTGTGGTGCTCTTGATTTCAAACTGTCTTTATGTGTAAGAAATCTGCCCTTAGGTTTCAAGGCAAGGCACAATTCCAGTTGGCAAAGCAGTCAAAGGAAGTCTAGGACATCGTTAGAGGCATGAACGGGGGATCCTAAAAGAGATACCCAAAACAGAAATCATTTCCTGTTCCAAGATCCTGTCCAGGGACTTAAGACCCCCCAACTGAGTTAGGCTTGGGCAGAGAATATAACTCAGTGTCAGAATCCTAAGAAGAGGCCGCATTGGTGAAGTACAAGAGAAGGACAGCACCCAGGAAGAAACTGTGAAAAGCCACTGTCCCAGACTCTCACTGGCTGAAGGACTAAATAGTTCCAAGCCTGCAGGTGGGGACAGTTTTAGAGCTCACAGCTGTGGAAAAAATAGCACTAGCCCTAATTGGTAACATCTGCAGATGTCTTCAGGCTCTCACTTTGCCACCAGTTGTAACACATCCCCAACACTCAGCAACCACAAGTATTTCCCAAGTCACAGGATGATATCTAACCATCTCTAGTAGTATGGGATATGTCAGAAAGAGGGGAACTGCCACTCACCTTGAAGATTTCAGTGGAGGAGAAACCAGACAAGAAACACAATGTAGATGAAAAGTTCAAGATGCTATCTCGTCATATTTGCTTATTAAAATGACACCAGGTGTGTCTCCTACGGACCCCAATAGGAATAATTCCTTTGGTGAGGTTTTTCCCCAAACTTCAGGAGGGGAAGGTATTTAGATTGCAAGCAAAACTCACAAGCATGTTTCAGAGCTAAAAGGCAATATTTGGTTTGAGTGCTAAAATGAAAGAACAATTGTATGTACAGAGATTCTCTGCCAGGCAGAAAGCAATAATCAATGAGGTATACAACCAAGCTGGGTGTACAATTATGCATTTGGTATTCAAGATCTGGAAGGACCAAGACTGTGGCAAATGAGGAAGTCCTGGTTTTATCAACAATAGTCCCTTGACAAACTCTACCGATAATTTGCTTCTAAATGAGATCAAAAATTTCATAAACTCAGTTGGGAGAAGTTAGCAGTGTAAGCTGGCAGTTTTTTAAACAATACCATCAATTAAATGTTTGGCTAGAGAAGAATATTTAGAAACTTTATTTAGGATCAAAGCCATCTTTGGTATTTCGGAAAAAAACATTTAATTGTTTGTATTGTTTTTTAAAAAATACTGCCAATTTACACATCTACCCATCACAGTGGAGTTTTCCTACCATTCCTTTGCTTCCTATTTAAAGAATCTCACATATCCCAGAGGCCCCAGGTACTCTTGAGAGTCTGTGAGTAATGAAATGGATAGAACATAGATTTGAAGTTCAAGAACTGTTGCTTAGACTTAATTCTGCAAACTCCATTACACAACATTGGGAAAGTGTCCTACCCCTCTAAACTTTGGTATACACAGCATTTTCAAAAGGAGACCAGACCTAATTCATGGAATGCTTGTCAGTATTATGGAAGGTGGAGACAGAATTAGAGTTCTACAGAGAATTCATATGAGTTTTTAAAAAGTCTTGAAAATGTATAATATGTGAGGACAAATGCTAAACATTCTATATCTATTTTATTTGTCTCTGAGGTTTAGTTGCATTGCCAAATTTCCTAGATGGGGAAACTGAAGCTGGCTTTCAAGAATCTCATTTAATATATCAAATAATGAAGTTAAATTCAGGTAAAAGCAAAGCAACAATAAATTCTGATCAGGCAAGTACCCATAAACTGTAAATATAACCACCTCACTAACAAAGGACCCCACAATGTCTAAGTTTTCTTAAAAGATTTATTTATTATTTATGTAGCATTCTGTCTTCACTTATGCCTGCAAGGCTGAAGAGGGCTCCAGATCCCATTGCAGGTGGTTGTGAGCCACCATTGTGGTTGCTGGGAATTGAACTCAGGACCTCTGGAAGAGCAGCCAGTGCTCTTAACCTCTGAGCTATTTCTACAGCCCCATGTCTAAGAATATTTAAGGACTTTAGTCTAGTACCTCAAAAGTCTCATGCTGACACTGCGCCTATTCCCAATTCACTATTATTTTTTAGTTGCTTGTTTGTTCATTTATTTCTTCATGTGAATTTGACCAATTTTATATTTCAAAGTTGCCTTATTAATACTCCCTTCAATCTGATTATGGGATAGAAAACAATCTATTCTATCCCTATGAAATATTTTCATAATTGATTTTAAAGGATTGAGAAAATACAGAATAATCAAGTTGTTTGATATTTAATGAACAAAGAACCCAAAACAAAGCACAAATCTACAAGCCAACCCTAACCCTCTGTGAAATAGTGAAATATTTCATGGAAGGATTAAAACTGTCAAATCCCCATGCTGTTGTTACAAAAGAATTCCCAATTTTAAGACATTCATCTCTTGGGCTTTTTCTTATGGGGTAATCATCATAATAGCTGTGGAAGTGACAAAACATAGCTAGATGTGCTGACAGTGTCCTAGAAGAAAACACTTGGCATCTCCACAGACACTCAGGAAGTGACAGTAATTTGGGGGAGTCAACATGGTTCCTAACTTAGCTGTGATCCATTCACAGTTATTGTCATCTCAGCTTATTTGTGTCCTGTTTGTTCTGCCTGAAGGAACGTCTCCAGTCAGTTATTAAAACAGAGCCACCACACAGTGAAGTGAATCGTCTTCATTTATTACTTGAAGGAAACCAACATCGGCCCATGTCAACAGAGTTATGAGCGTTCCCTGTCACTCTGGGTCCTCAGGCAGAATAACAGAATAAAAGAGAGTAGGTTATATCCTCCCCCATTCAGACTTGCATGTTTGATTACTGGTTTCTATTTTTGTCCTATTGTATTTGTAAATTGTCATCCCTGAAACAGCTCTAGTTATCTCTCTCATGGGAAGAGAATACAGGAAGAACTACAAAACCTTGAACCCAGCCCAGATCTGCCAAACCTGAATCTGCATATTGCTATGAATTTCAGAGATGTGTATATGCATAAAAATTGAGATGTTCAGTCTCTGTTTCATGTCTTTAATTCATGCCAGTGAGACATAATAACACCGAACTAAAATGTATCTAAATTTAAAGCTTCAGTTGAGACAATACATCAAAAGTGTACCAAGCCATGGAATCCAACTATTAGCTGGCTAGACAATGGAAGAAGGAAGGTAGGCCCTTTATTCCATTCAGCTGTGACTGTGGCTTTTCACATGTTTTTAGTGGAAGGACCTCTCAGTATCCCCCAGATGGGAGGCACCCCCAAGACTAACACTTTCTGAGTGATTTTCTTTTACTTGATTTTGAATGTGAAAAGTAGCATGCTACTTCAGCTGCCACACATGGGCATCTTCTTCCCACCACAGAATAAAGCTTATTCTTGTGACTGAGAAGGAGAATGTCTGGGTGCTGTCTTCCTTCATGGAAAGTTTATTCCACAGGTAGTGCTGGATGTGAAGGTTACTAAGCTGATAGAAATTGTGGGAGAATACACAGGAGCAGGCATGTTTGGTTTACAGTTTGCACTCATGATTAATAAGTTAGAACTTCACAACAAACATGCAACTCTTTAGGCTAGAATTTAATAAAAGAAATGCGGGGGAAATGGAGACAAGTGATTCTGTGATGAGTGTTCTCAGTTTAACTATAATCACAAGTTAGAACTCCTTTATCTGTTCTCTGTTAGATGGTCCAATAAATGGAACCTATATTTCCCAGGAATCTTTTGCCACTGGCTTCCAGGTAGATTTGGCAAATGGGAGTCACTAGAAGGGATTAGATGGGGCAGAGGTAGGAAATATCCATAGAATTTATCTTATGGCTCTACTTTGATTATTGTCTCTGGTGATTGCTCTTTAACCACACATTCAGCCTGAGGTTTCCTAGGGACAGTATCTCCCCTTGGGGCTAAGAATTCACTACAGGTGAGAACCAGTGGCTGGCTGCTATGCTTCTTTGATCTTCAGGAAAACTTTGTTTAAGTATAATAAAATATTACCACATGGTACATTTACACAATGGAGTATTACTCAGATGTTAAGAAAGAATTAGCATCATGAAATTTGCAGGCAAAAGGATGGAAACTGAAAAATCATGCCTAGTGAAGAAACCTAGACCGGGAAAGACAAACATTGATTGTATTCACTTGTAAGTGGATATTAGTAATTGTGCCCATACAGGCTAAGTAACAAAGATCAGGGATGCAAGGGTATTCCTGGGAAGGGGTAACAGAAGAGATTTTGGGGGGTGGGCTGGGGGCAGGTGGAGTTTCAAACAGAAGGGATCAAGTTGTATGAGGGAGAATGTACTGGGAGATATGACTGGAACTGAAGGGCATTTCAGTGGGCTACATGGAAACTCCATGGAATCTTCGAGAGTAATCCTAGCAAAGATTTTTGGTATTGGTGGATACAGGGCCTGAACTAGCCATCTTCTGTACCCAGGCAAGGCCTCAAGTGGAGGGATTGGTACACCACCTGTACCACAAAACCATCAACTTAGTTTGTCCTGCCTGCAGAATGTTCTCGGACCAGAGCCTAGCAGTGACCTCATCAAATAGAACAGATAGGGGCTGGTGAGGTGGCTCAGCAGTTAAGAACACTGACTGTTCTTCCAGAAGACCCAAGTTCAATTCCCAGCATCAACATGGCAGGTCACAACTGTCTGTAACTCTAGTTCCAGGGGATCTGATATCTTCGCCCCAATGCACATAAAATAAATTATAAAAAATAAAATAAACAAATAGACCACAGAGTTTTCGTCCAGCAACTGATATGAACAGATGCAGAGTCCCAGAGTGTAACAGTAGGGTGGAGCTAGGAGAGTCCAGAGGAGGAGGTGGAGGAAGGATTGGAGGGACCAGAGGGGACAGGGACACCACAAGAGCATGGCTCAAAGAATCAACTGACCTGTACTTATGGGGGCTGGCTGAGATCAGGGATCCTATAGAGATCTGACCTCTATGTGTTTGTTATGCCCAAGTATCTTTGTGTTCTTGTGGGACTCCTAACAGTAGTAGTGGAGGCTGTCTCTGACTCTTTTGCCTGCTTATGGAACCCTTTCCCTTCTACTGGGTTGCCTTGTCCAGCCTTGATATGATGCTATTTGCCTAGCATTCTTGTAGCATATTATGTCATGTTTGGTTGATGTCCCTGAAAGGCCTGCTCTTTTCTAAGAAGAGACAAGAGGGGATGGATCTGGGGGAGAGGGAAGGTGGAGAGGAAAGATTGGTGGAGGGGAAGGATGTAGTACATGTAAGAAGAAAATAATAATAATAATAATAATAATAATAATAATAATAATAATATAAGTAGTAAGTGTATTGTCAGAGTATGGCCCCTTTTGTCCATGCTGGGAGTATCCTTCTGCTTTTGCATTTTTTTTTCTGTTACCATTTTCATGAAAACTCATACATCTGATACCAGGCATCACACACAGGTATGTATTTCATTTCTGTAAGTCAAAGTTACATTAGAAGTCAATAAGCAACTTTAGAGTGCATTTTTACACACAAATAAATCCTTACCAGTTTTATAGGAAATTAACAACGAGAACCTAGATTAGTAATGTGGAATGCATGTTTTCATATGAACACATAAAGTATGGTAGAAGAGTTAAGGAATAAAAAACGATTTAAAAGGAAGTAAAGGGCAGCAGGAGGGTCAGATGTCCTGGTGATAACTCTTGATGAAAAGTGATCAGAAAAGAAAAGATGAGTCAAAGCAACAAGGAAAACTTTACCAAAGAGAGTCAGGACACAAGTAATCAGTGATATTGATTTTAAGAGGGAAAAAGATTACTACATAAAAACTTAAGATTAAAAAAATAAATGTAGATGTTCTTGTATAAGTTAAGCCATGGTGCTATAAACACTGCATAAAATCACCAAAGCAAAATACTTATTTTTCAGGCAGAGATCAGTAGATAAGATGAGAAAGAAAGGCAGTTACACTGTTGGCATTTCCACCAGCCCTGGACCAATCTGATAATCATGTCCCAGCAAGAGTACAAAACTGAGAATCAATTACTTGGGCTCAAATATAAGCTGTTTATATGGTGTATGTCTATTAGGATGCAATACACACTAACAGCAAAAACTGACCATAAAATATTTAAGGGCTCAAACAAGGGTAAATGAATCACCTATGGAAATATCCAATTATGTTTGTTTTCTGTAAATATAGTCCAGTAATGGATTATGATATACAACTACACATATGGTGTGATCTAAGGTCAGTTTTGATTTCTTTCATCATTTGGGATTTCCTTTTCTTTAAAATTGGGATAGGAATAGTGTTCCTGCATGTAAAAATACTTAGGGCACAGCTGGAACTAATTGTATTATTATTGTTGTTGATTATATTTGTTCCAGGTTGGCTATTTTAAGTTCTGTCTAATACTGTTAATTCTAATGTAGTTGTCCAGATGATTCTGAAACATCAAGACTGTGAGATTCTCCTTGGAGATCACCGGGCTTCTGATCTCATGGAACAGAGGACAGTGAGACTGCAATTCTAGTGAACCCTAAGTGTTACTGATGCTGCTGGCCTGAGGACCATTTCTGAGAAGCACCACCTTCAGACAAGGGCAGAAAAGGCTTAACCCCAAAATGATGAAGCAATCCAGATGTTCTCCCTACCCTTCCTGTCCTACTTGCTGGAATTTCTTTCCCTTACCCAGCTTACTCTTAGCAAAGAGGTCATGGATTCATCACAAAATATTCTCCTTCCATGTGAGATTTTCAGTCTTCATTTGAGGAAAGAAATGTGCCTTTTGCTAATTTAGGAGCATACTAATTAATATTTGTTTCTCATAGTTTGCAAGTCAAAGTATACATATCTCCCAAAATGTGTCAGCTCATCATCTGTACTTTAAATAAATATTTTCATGCCCTAACACTTCTTGGTATACTTTTCATATGTTTATAAAATTCAAAGTGAACTTATACTTGCTATGGAAACCAGCTTTAAAAATATTTTGATGAACGTATTTTATACAATTTAGACAGCTTTAAAAAAAAAAGCAAAGCCTACACCTCAGATGGTAAAATGGTGGCCAGTTTGAGTTTAGGAAGCAGGTTTGGCACTTCTCCAGCACTCTGCTTGAAAAGGTTTTGAATATAACATGTAGCAGGGCAAGCCTTTTCTACTTAGTTTCTGTCCTTAGCACTGTCATTTGCATTATGACATGATCGATGTCACTAGCACTCCCATATACAGTTGATTCTGTAACGTGTATTTGATGACATATAGTCTGAATTTATCACTGTCCACTACCATGCTAACCCCTAATTTCCCATAATGCTTCCTTTGTGTTTCATAAGTTCACATATTAACTGTAAAATGAAAAAGGCGCTTCAGCAATATTGAACTGGTACTTCTCACAGTCTCAGCTGGCCTCATACTCGATTTACATCTGTATAGTGGAAAACTAATAGCATACTCTAGGTCCTCCTCAAAAAACACAGGCATATGCTCAAATAGGTTCCTCCCTATTAGACTATAAATACTTAGTACTTATGAGAAAAGAAACATATTGTGCAGAAAAATGGACAAAATGATTAACTGGAGGAAAATTGTTTATAACCATGGTGCAAGACTCAGATACACATAGAGGCTCAAATGCTAATGTTTGTGAAGACAACAGTTACAACCATAATGTGGAAAAATTACCAATACAGAGCCAGATAAAAATACAAGGGATTTTAATGGGGAAAAAGCCTTACTTACAGAGCGACCTAGCCAGCCGGCTCAGCAGCAGTCTGTACAGCAAGCCCAAAGTGAAATGAAAAGGAAACCAGCCACCTGAATGCCCCTTACTCTAGTCACCCTGACCACACCCTTGCGGGCGTGGTCAGGCACACCTGTAACCAGTCCCTTAGCAGGTGTGGCTACAACATCCCCTACACAACCATGGTGCAAAAAATAAGAAAGGATTCACACACTCTGTGAGTTGTAAACTGGGACCAAGAAATCATTGTCCACTGACCCAGAGTTATGTTAATAATGAGCTTGACAATATGGGCTGGAACTGGAGTCCTTAGCTTGTATCAGACATGGGTGAGATAACTAAAATTAAGACTATGAAAATGATGGAAAGTCCCAAATAGAAAGAAAGAAAGAAAGAAAGAAAGAAAGAAAGAAAGAAAGAAAGAGGGAGGGAGGGAGGGAGGGAAGGAAAGAAGGAAAGAAGGAAGGAAAGAAGGAAGGAAGGAAGGAAGGAAGGAAGGAAGGAAGGAAGGAAGGAAGGAAGATAGACAATGAAGAGTCAGTCTAGGATCAGTGATCCACACAGGACAGTGACTGAAACATTCTGAAGTTTTACCTCCAAGTCCGCAGGGAAAAAGGCACAGGCAAGGGTGTTATGAAGTTAGTACAGATGAACTCAGCAATAAGACTTGCAAAGATACAGGAAATCCAATTTCAAATTATATAGAAATCCAAATTCAAATTCAAAATATATAGAAAGCCAGACATCTGTGAGTATTCATTGACTGAGTTTAAAAATTGCAACAACTTCAAAAGATACTAAAGATGGATAGATTTTTAATGGTAAGAAGAGAAGCCATAGAACAAAAACAGGAGATAATGAGAATGAGTGCCACTGGTGTGGTGGTACATACCTGGAAGTGGAGGCTGGAGGATCAGGAATACAAGGTTGTTCTTCAATTCACAGAAAGGTTAGCCAGAGCTATGTAAGACATCATCTCCAAAAACACAGAGAAACAAAAGTAACATTTGAAAGAAGAGACAAATTGAAAAATAATTATGCAGTCAGACATAGTATCTAATCTTTAAACAGTTATCTAGTCTTTTAAAAATTTAACAGATATTTAGATGGGTACTACATGTGATCAGATAATCAATACTTGATAAGCATTGTCCTGTGTGGTATAAAGAAGCATAAAGCAACTTGGAGAACAAGAGTAGTAGAAAGAATAACATTGTAATTTATGAGCCAAATACAATTAAGAGACCAACTGAAACACAAGAATGTGGTCAGGAAATTAGCATTTTAGAAGGCACTCTAAATTCTACACCTTGCTTTCTGTGTTAGCAATTTCCTCAACCTTCCTATTGCCAATGATCTCTCTCTCTCTCTCTCTCTCTCTCTCTGTCTGTCTGTCTCACACACACACACACACACACACACACACACACACACACACACACACACACACACACCTGGGAAGGTATAATATCCCATGGTTACACTGACTTTATACCATCATGTGTTGGTTGCTAAGAAACCAACATGGTCTCTTCTCACACCAGAGTATAGTCTGTTTGTCTTCTAAGCCAATGTTGTTTATCTGAGAAAGACCCAATGGAGGTATGTTTATATGCCTTCCTGTTGTGTGACTTCTCCTGAGGAAATGTGAACTATCTCTTCTCCTAGGACAGGCACCAATGCCCAGAGAATCAATTCTCTCTAAATCCAGCCTCATGAACCAGTGAGTGTATTTGGGTTACTTAACATGATCATAGGTGACATAGGCATCTTCATAATTAAAAATCCCACCTCAGCGTAGATAACTACTCTCAAAAATTACATGTCTGGAACTGGCAACTGTCTCTTCCCCAGAAATTGCTTTTCTTTATTACTGTTGCATTTTATTTGTGTTTTGTGCACTTGTTTGTTCGAATGCGTTGGCATGTGTATGAGTGTTTGTGCCTACTTACACCTATGCTTCTCAGGGGTGGCCAGAGGACAGAGAGTAGGTGTTGATTCCTTTCTTCCACCATCTGGGATTCTAGAATCAAACTCAGGTCCTTGGGCTCAGTGGCAAATGCTGAATCATCTCATGGGCCCTGTTACTGATTTTATGACCTTGAGGAAAGGCAGGACATTCTTAGAACTTTCTGAGCTTTCAGACTCTAGTAATTACAAAAGACACCCACCCTCTTCTCTCCAGTGGGGAAAGCTTCAGTTTAGAAGAAATATACACAACATAGCCATACACGTAAACCAACATCTCTGGGAATATATTCTAGAAATATACATCATTAACTTACCTGAGTGAACCCTGAGCACATTAGTTTTGGTGAACCATTATTTGTGGTGATCCTGATTATAACTATCTTTAAAACAGGTCTCCCTATATTTATTCCTAAATTACTATAATTTCTTATGATTATAAAATCTCAGTGGACAGAGCATCCTCTTCCTCCATGTTGATCAGGATTACCTAGTACAATGATTCACAAACAGAGAATCACAAGGAAAGTATCTAGATTCCTCAGAATGTGTTAGCATCACAAATCTTTATAGAACATGCAATAGTAGTTTACTTGGGAGCACTATTGATAAATCCTATTGATATATTTAAATTGTTCTTTCCTTTGTGAGCTTCAAGAGATGTGGCCAAAGATGATACTACTTGTGTGTCTGCTCTATAAAGCATATTTAGTTGAAGACTGGGAAGTTATTTCTAACTAATAAAGAAAAACTTAATATGATTTGAAGCTTGAAAGATAATGTTCTTTATATCAAATTCATTACAGCCAATTTGTGCTTCCAGACTCTCACAGGCACTTCATCATGTTTCCTCCACTTGTTTGTCTACACTGGGACACAGTGCTCCATGCTCATGGCTATAGTGAAAATGTCTATGGCTTTTATGACCAGGGAGATGAAAATACAGAAACACACAGTGCTGCACATAATGAATACTTGATATTAAAATTATTCTCTCTAGATGTTCTACTGCCTCTGTGGCTGCTTATGTCCCCCTCTCAGCATCCCTGACCTTGTCAGCATGTACATATCTGCTACTAGCATTTCTGAACTTCTGTTCATCTCTACATATCTCAGGAGACAATGATATCGATGAAGCTGCAACAAGGGAAGCTACAGGCATATGCCAGCTGGAAGCAACAACAACTGTAACAGAACTGACCAGGGCATCTTCACTAGAATCTGACTTTATGTCTCTTTTCTTCACACATGACCACAACATGTTATATGAAAAATAAACCAAAATTCAATTTAACAGTTTCATTCAAACCATTCAGACTACAGTAGCCAAAGAGGAGTGGAGAAGAGGAGTAATTCGTAAGAAAAACTGCAACTTAGCTTTAGATTCAGCAACATCTTTTTATTTAACCTGTATCTTGATTTTAAGTCACTAGAATGTCTAAGGTGTGTGTGTGGTAGTTGCAGTTTCTTCTCAGAGTTTGTCATTTAATCATTTTCATGAGAATGATGGAGATCATGTTCAAGCTGCCATCACAAAATCCTACCTATGTAGTAATTTAACAACATCATTATCAATACAGATGCTGGGGATTTAGGTTCTGGTGAGAGTTCTCTTTCCATCTTAAACATGGCCCCTTCCTGTGTAACAACGTGGTAGAGAGAGTAAGCCAAGCTCACTTGTATTTCTTCTTATAAGATACTAGTGGCATCGTAAAATTCTAACTTTCATGATTCAATCCAAACTTGCATATATCTAGCCGGTTAATCTTCAACATCATGCTGTGGCTAAGGCTGAGGGCACACCATGAACACATTGGGTGGACATAGACACATCAGAATAGATTTTACCAGGGACCAGCTCTCATTTGAGATAGCTGAGAAATATTGATTTTTTATTTTAAATTTTATTTATTTGAAACTTGTGCACATGCATACAGGATATTTTGATCATGTTTATCATAGACTTCTCACCCACACTCCCTCCAGGATCTTTTTAATCTGCTCAGTTCAGTTAGTGCTACCCATGCATTCATGGGCATGAAGTTAAACACTGGAACATGGAGAATCTATCAGTGGCCACATTCCAAGAAGAAGGAAGGAAGGAAGGAAGGAAGGAAGGAAGGAAGGAAGGAAGGGAAGGAGGGAGGGAGGGAGGGAGGAAAGGGAAGGGAAGGGAAGGGAAGGGAAGGGAAGGGAAGGAAAGGAAAGGAAAGGAAAGGAAAGGAAAGGAAAGGAAAGGAAAGGAAAGGAAAGGAAAGGAAAGGAAAGGAAAGGAAAGACTCCCTCCCCAGCACCCAGCAGCCTGTAGCACATTCTGCTACTGTGAAAGTTAGATAGCCCGTAGTTTTCTGGCAAATTCAAGACTGATTTTTATGTGTTCTGCAACCAAAGTGTGTGGTATCTGCAGCAGTGGAAGCTTGCAATCTAGTTATGGCTGTCAATCAATAGCAACAGTCAGTATTGTTTTGAATGCCTCTGGTACTGCTCTGATCAGTAACTCATAGTCAGGTGACCTGTACCAGGCATGGGGAATTAAATAACCCATGTATCCCTGGGGCAGCACCACTAACATGGGGGCACTTCTGAACCAAATTATGTTTCTATAAAATCCATTCCCTATGAAGGGATACTGTTGCAGCCCAGATACAGCAAGGAGGGCCTAGGCCGTCCCCCAAACAATATGACAGACTTTGAAGGTCCCCCATGGAGGGCCTCAGTATCCCTGGGGAGGAGTTGGGGGGTGGGTTTGGGGTGTTGGTGGAGAACAAGGGAGGATGAGGGGGCTAGAGGGTGGGGGAAATGGATATGTAAATATGAGTAGTAACTAAAGAATTTAAATTAAAACTCCATAATACTTTAAATAGCTTACAGAGTAGTAGAGTTTCATGAGCCTTATTCACACACCCTTAGTGTTGATCAAACCACTTTTCCCCCTCATTTGGCCACCTTCTCTGTTCCCACTTAAACCATTAGCTTCCAGTATTCTCTCCCTTTTCATTCATATCATATATGCTATCCCTTTTATTTTACTTATGAAAAATTATGGGTACCCCAGTAGTACACTTAAATTTGTTTAAGCCTTTCCTTAAAATAGCATCTTCCACTCCAATTACTCCATGATCTGCTTGAAACCACTTGCTTCTTGAATTATAGTTATATTCTGTGATATGCCACCCATAAATGCATCCCTTGGGCCAATGGTCCATTTATAGTTTTCTAAATTCCATATGTAGTCCATGTTATTTAAATTTTTAAATATATACATTCTCTATTTCCATTCTTTTGCATGTAAATTTCATAATCAAGTGTTTATTTATAGCACAATAATCATTCATAATGTAGATTAACCATGTTTTCATTATCTTCTCATCAATCAATGAATACATAGGTTTATTCTATTTCCTAAATATTGTTAATATGGTAATGAACATAGATGTGCCAGTATCTCTGAAATCAGATATAAAGCCCTCTTTTGCTTTATATCTGTTTTACATCCATGTGTAACAGTAGGTTCTCCAGAAGGAAGACTGTGAACCACTAGGCCTAGTTTTAGTTTCTGAGTAAAGCCCACCCCTTAGTGATATGCTTCCTCTAACAAAGGCACACCCATTCCAAAAGGCTATACCTCCTAATAGTGCCACTCCTTGTGAACCAATGGGGGCCATTTTTATTCAAATCACCACAGAGTTCAGGTATCTTCCTGAAGGGCATATCCTGAAGAGTTAGCTTCCCTCCAGTAGGCTCTCCCTAGGTCCCCATACCTTCCCATCACTACCACAGGCTCACAGGTAAGTCATGACACACATGTACCACTGTTCACTCTTCCAGACTTAACCCCCAGCAGTGGAACTGACAGTCTTGTACAAAGCCTTGGGGTAACTGTCTGCCACTCTGACCATGAAGCAGAGCTCTGCAATGAGTGAGGATAGAGACCCTAGAACCATGAGACAAGCTCCAGGAGAACAGTTACCACATAGCAGTAGGGAAGGAGAGAGAGAGAGAGAGAGAGAGAGAGAGAGAGAGAGAGAGAGAGAGAGAGAGAGAGAGAGAGAGACTACATGAAGTGAAGTGCCCAAACTGTTTCTGCATAGCCTTCCTCCTCCCCTCCAGAATGATGGCACCAGTCAGCCAGATATTTTATATCCCAGCTGGTTTGCTGAGGGCAGCTGGGCTCAGACAGAGAAGGACTTCTCTGGAGCTGACTTGTGGTTGTAAATCCATCTCACTTTGGAGGGCTGCTATAAGAATG
Organism: Cricetulus griseus; assembly: GCF_003668045.3. Lineage (NCBI taxonomy): Eukaryota > Metazoa > Chordata > Mammalia > Rodentia > Cricetidae > Cricetulus > Cricetulus griseus. Next base: position 6,359,809 of record NC_048600.1, on the reverse strand, counting down.
CAGAGACTGCAAAACAAAGAATAATACAGGGATTTAAAGTTATTGTTATGGATTTTCATCATATGCTACTCTGGTTTAAAATTTCATTCTTTATCCTAAAATAGTTTGGTTTCCTGAAGTTTGAAGAATCAAAACCACTGCCATGCAACTCTCCCTCAGTCCTCTTCAATCTGGTTGCTTATGTATCTCGATATCTGTTTTGTAATCATCTATCACTTTAATAGGAAAGGCCTGAAGGGGGAGAAGGAGTGCCTGTTAGGATTTATTTTATTTATTGGAAGAGGCTCTAGCCCCTTGGTCCAAGAAATTTTCTCTTTAGCTCACTCTCCTAAGTCATATTTAATTTACTTCAGCAGCAGTACATATTTTGTGTCACATAGTCTATTTAGCAGAGTCGGCCTGTTTTATTGCCCAAGACTATTTTCTTCCACGATATATTCTCATAATATCTGAAGGACTTCTCTTGTTGCATAGTACTTTCTATACAACCAATTTTTTTCATTCATAATAAATTTCAAATACACATTCAAGGTTTACTTTTAAATGTATGATGTATATATCGAAATGATGATAAATTCAAATATGAAATTAATAAGACTTCTGTTATTCAGTCTTCCATTAATGTATGTGTGATGCATGTGTGAGTGTTGCACATACGTGTGGTGGTCAGAGAACAACTTTCACAAGTTTGTCTTTTCTTTCACCATGGGTCCCAAGGATTGAACCCAGGTATTCGTGTCTGAGTGCCAAGTACTGCTTTACCCATTGAGCTGTTTCACTGGACCCCATTTTTTAATTTGTAAGTTTTCCAAGCATATCATCTGGTTGAGATTTGATCATACATTCTGTAATGTCACACATTAAAAAAAAATGAGGCTGTGTCTAGTACTCCATCAAAGGCTGCATTGGAGCTTAGACAATGCTCTATGTTCCTTGTCTTCTCACTCTATTCTAGGAACTTGGGTTCTCATATCTGCAGGTTGGTTTAGGTTAAGGTAATTTTTCAGTCTTAGTGGGTATGCACACGCATCCATGAAGAAGTGTCTAAAAACTGATGATGTAATTTGTGGGACCTGATGACACCTCATCTTACAAATAGACCAAATCATGGGCAATATCCAGATTCTCATTGGAGTTCTTGTTTTATTTTAAATTAACAAATAAGAATTTGTAATCAAATAATATTTTGAAAACTGTACACATTGTGGAATGTCTAAACTGAGCTCATTAGCATATGTATTTCCTTTTGTAAGTGAGAACAATTGAAATTTTCCTCAGCAGTTTTCAGTGTGCAATCATTGTCATTAATTATAGACACCATGCTGCAGTATATAATTCTTGAATTCCCTCTTAAAGGAAAGTTTATGTCTTGTGGCCAGTAAATCTCCAAGTCTACCCCCAACTCCTCACAACCACCATTCTATTCACGACTTGTATATCTTCAGCACTTTTGTTCTTCATATGAATGATATTAGTCTGACTTAGCTATCATCATCTCTCAGCCCCATAGTGGAATTTTGATTGATATAATCCTTTACCCTGTAAACCTGGATAATACTTCATTGCATTTGTGCACCAATCTAGACTCTTAGAAATAGTACTAATTCCAGGCCTATTTTTATGTCCACAAAAGACATGTAATCATTCGTGGAGAAGCAGAAAAGCAATCACTATATTCAATTAAAGAGAGAGAGGGTTTGAAACAATTTATCTATAACCTCTCTGAGGTTCTTGAGTTTCAACTTAGGTGACAAATATTTGGTAAGATGCAACAGATATAACATAAAACAAGGAAATCCAACTGAATTTTGAGTGTATAGTTGAGGAATCACTGTGGTAGAAGGGATTGGCACAGGATTACATGTTTTCTCAGTGGTGCAAGATGGAACAGCTCTAGGTCATTATGCATTTCAGGTTCACATTCTGCAACAGGCCCCAAATCAAGAACAGTAAAAATATAGCTTTAATAGAAAAGTACTTTTCAACTCTACTAAGGAAAAATTGGGTATAGAGATAGTTAAATTGACTTTGCACCTTGGAAGGTTTTTGGACAGGCAGCAGATGAAAGAATTTAAATCTACTTTAGAGGATTTAAAGGAATTTGATAGCTTTAAAAAACAGCTGATCATTTAACCATTAATTCATTTCAATTTTACTCAGTTAACTGTTATCACACACACACACACACACACACAGAGAGAGAGAGAGAGAGAGAGAGAGAGAGAGAGAGAGAGAGAGAGAGAGAGAGAGAGAGAGAACATGGGGTTCTATGAAACAAGAAAATAATTGAAGTAGGGTGATAGTGGGTCATAGCTTGCTGTGTGCTGGGGCAGGGTGGGCTTAGCTATTGTTGTGGCTTTTTCTCTAAACTCAAAAACATGAAGGCTCTACAGGAGCAAAAATTCAAAATCAATTCTCTGTCCTTAGAAATGGACTCACATAGTGTAAGAGATTTAACACTGTTTATGAGTTTGAAATTGGTTATTCTGGATAAAATAGAATGCCCAGTTTTCATTTTCTTTTCTCCATGCTATTGGCCTTTTCCTCTTTGCATCTCTCACTGTCTCTTTCCTTCTTTGCCCTTTCTTGTTTCCGTCCCTCACTCTCTCCCCATTCTCCCTCTCTCCATTTTGCTCCTTCCTTCTTCCTTTAGTGTTTTTAGCTACAAAACTATGTCAGTTTAAAATACTTTCAGCAGAAGAACACAAACACAACATGATTACATGCAAAACTTGTGCATTCAGAATAGTTAACACATGTTCTTTCATGAGAAAATACCTATTGTTAAAGCTATGAGAATGTGTCCTGTAGGGCTCACTAAAATTCTACATTATTTAGAAAATAATGGCTCATTAAAAACATGGGGATATTGATGTCTTACTTCTTTAACACTTGTCAGTTTTTAATTTTCTTTTTAAAAAGATACATAATTAAAATATATTTTATTCTTATTACTGTTTTTTAATTTCTTATTTATTACTCTCTCATATAATATATCCTAACTGTAGTTTCCCTTCCATGCACTCCTCCCTGTCACCTCCCTCTTTCTCTAGATCTACTTCTCCTCATTTCCCTTCAGAAAATAACAGGTCTCCCCAGGATATTAACCAAGCATAACAAGTTACAGTATGACTGGGCATATACCCTCATATCAAGGCTGGACTAGGCAAATCTATAGGAGGAAAAGGGTCCCCAAAGCAGGCAAGAGTCTGAGACAACTGCCACTCCCACTGCCAGGAGTCCCACAAGAACACCAAGCTAAAGACTATACTAAATATTCAGAGGACTTAGTACAAACACATGCAGGCTCCCTAATTGCCACTTCAGTCTCTCTGACCCCCTATGAGTTCTACTTAGTTGACTCTGTGAGCTGTGTTCTTGTGGTGTCCTTGACCCCTCTGGCTACTACAATTCTTCCTCCCCCTCTTCCACGGGGTTTCCAGAACTCCCAAGGGAGGGTCCTGATGGAGATGTCCAATTTGGGCTCTCTGTGCCTAATGTTTGGCTTTGGGTCTTTGAATCTGCTCCCGTCAGCTGCCTAAGTAAGCCTCTTCTATGACTATTGACTATTGGATCTATGCTTATAGCAGAATATCATTAGGAGTCATTTTATTGACTTTTTTTTCTATCCTAGGTCTCTGTGCTATCCAACCTCTGGTTCCTAGGAGTATTAGTTATGGGCTCCCTCCTGAGATATGGGCCTTAAATTAAACCAGTCATTGGTTGGCTACTCCCACAAGTTCTGGGCCTCCATTGCAACCACATATCTTGCAGACAAGGCAGATTGCAGGGGGAAGGTTTTGTGGTTGGGTTGGTATCCCAGTCCTACCACTGGAAGTTGCCTGTTTATAGAAGATGGTCAGTGTAGGGTCTGTTTCCCCCCATTACTAACAGTCCTCAATATGATCACCCTCTTAGAATCCTGGCAATTTCTACTGGAGAGATGATTTATGGTTAGAAACACAAACTGCTCGTGTAGAGTCCTAGAGTTCAGTTCCCTGCACTTATAACTGTAGATCATTACCTCTGGTAGCTTCAGGCCCAGAGAATCCAATGCTCTTATCTGGCCTCTAAGAGAACCTGTATTCTCCATACAAATAACTACACAAAGACAAACACACATACACATAATAAAAAAATTACGAAAATAAATCTTTTTTTTTTTTTTTTTTTGGTTTTTCAAGACAGGGTTTTATAGTGGGAAATTACCAATACGGAGTCAGGTAGAAATATAAGGGTATTTAATAGGGAAAAGCCTTACTTACAGAGCGACCTAGCCAGCCGGCGTGGCAGCAGTCTGTACGCAAGCCCAAAAGAGAAACCAAAAGAGAAAACGCAGTCACACTAAGTCACCCTGACCACACCCTCGCAAGCGTGGCCAGGCACACCTGTAGCCAGCCCCTAAGTAGGCATGGCTACAGCTTCCCCTACAGGGTTTCTCTGTGTGGCTTTGGAGCCTATCCTGGTACTTGCTCTAGAGACCAGGCTGGCCTTGAACTCACAGAGGTCCACCTGCCTCTGCCTCCTGAGTGCTGGGATTAAAGGCGTGCGGCACCAACACCCGGCCTACAAAAATAAATCTTAAAACAATATTTTTTTGATAATTTCCTACTACCTTGTGCCTTCTAAAAGTTGGCTAATTCATTTAGTCATTTAAATAAAAATATATGGGAGATATATTTTTTCTAAAAGTAATGTAATGGAAGAAGAAAGCCTGAAAATTTTGCAAACTTCCTTTTAAAAATGCTCTTTTATTATGCAAATATTCTAAAGGAGTTAACACACCATGTGGAATGCTATCCAATAAACCTCCAGATGGAGTGACCAGGGACAGTTAGAGTTCACAGATGCTGTGTAGGATAAAGGGATTAAGAAAGGTCACCTCCCCAGGAGGTGAAGGGCACTCAGAATACTTCTGACTCTATGGTTTTATCAAAGGCCACATTTAGGTACTGCTCAGTGTTAAACACACATTAACATTTCTTAATCTTTTGTTCCCAAGTAAAAAACAAGGAGCAAAATATGCAAACTCATTATCTTCTAGGGACTTACTTGAATGTTGAGAACCAGCCTGGGAAAATTAAGGCTGAAAAGGAAGAACTTGGTTCAATCAGCAGCAGTTTGGGTCACAAATTAACAACAACCAGAATCCAAGAGGTTAAGTCTGGCTTGAGGTGGTCACAGGATGATAACCCCTTCCATCAGCCACCTCTAGAAGTTCATAGCTGATGTCAGGCTTAGACCTTGTGAGGAAGAAGCTAGTATTGCCATTTATGAATAAGTAGAAATACAGATTAGTAGACAACATGCAAAAATGTTCTGGGGCCCTGCCTCTTACACAAACTACACTAAATAATGGAAGTGATATGAAGACCTGGGGAAGAGTACCAAGAAAGATGTTCAAGCCAAATGAAATGCAATGGACACCTAGTTAACAATGAAATACAGTTATATAATTACTGCCATGTGACAAGTCAACATTTCAACAAGGTGGCTAGGTTTAGTACTGTATACGTTTTCCTCTTTCAAGACTTTGCAATTTCCAAGACTTTAAAGAAAGGTGACTCAAATTACCAGATGGCAGTTCTTTTCGGTGCTAGGAACAGGAATCTTGGACAAACTAATGAGAGTCATTAATGCAAGTCCATAGGTTGCTATTGCTCAAGTTATGAATTCAGTAAATATTTTCAATGAAAGAAGAGTTAAAGTCAACTTTAACTCCTGAATCCAGATTAAGAAAAGAAGGTAAGTTTGTGAAAGGGACGGAAAGATATGGTACGGATGATGTGTTCCCAATAACTCTGAGCATCTGGTCTCACTGGAAGAAGAAAAATACAATTTTAAAAAGCCTAATGTCACAGATAATCTAATGTCCGATCATAATGAACAAACAGTCAAGCTATACCTAAGAGTATCTGATTTTTACACAAATGAAACACACAGAGATTTACTTTAGGTAAAACAAAACCTGTTTTAGAAGGAGACATAAGATTTAAGTGGAAACAAACACAGTAATTAGCTATGGTTATGCAGATCACTCTGCTTCCTCCTATACAGTACTGGCTATTCTTGAACATCACTTTTTATCTTGTGTAGTGTGTGCCTTATGTATGTTTACAAGTGTGCAAGTGCATGTATGAGATTGTGGTTTTATGAGTGGCATCTATGTGGTGTGGCTATGTGTGTGGCATCCATGTGAGTTTGGATATGCATGTGGCATGTATGTGAATGTGGGTATATTCATGGCACAGATGTGAGTGTAGGTATGTTCGTGGTATAGCTTGTGTAAGGTGGTCAGAAGGCAGAGCTGTCCACCTTATTGGAGACAGGGTCCTCTTGTTCTTTTCTGTGTGTGTCAGGATAGATGGCCCATGAGCTTCAGAAATTCTTCTGGCTCTGCCTCCCATCTTGCCATGGGATGACTTGGATTATAGATTGTGCAACCATACCCCATTCTCCATTTAGACTGAGGCCCTCATACTTACGTGACATGTGCTTTACCCACTCAGCCAGTTCCCAAGTCTTCCCATATTGCTTTGTTAAAATGTCTTCAATCATTAAAATTCTTCCCTTAGCTTAAGACCTGAAACATAATAGCGTAGCTATCAACGCCTTAAAGAAGTAGTGTTATAATGGAGCCATGACTTAAAGACATGTTTGGCTTTTTAGTGCATTGTAACACAATATGCTGCAGGCATCACAGCAGGAAGAAAATTGTACTAGGAATCACCTCTCTTCCACCCTACGAGATTAAATCTTTGACAAAGTTGATATTGCAGAAGAAAATAAGTAGAAGAAATAACAGAGAGGGAATAACAGCCTTGGCACCCTAATATGTCATAATCAGGGTATTAGGGCACTTCTAATTGCACTGTCTTCACCTACTGCTAAAATAATATTTACTCCTCATTTGTTCTGAGGTGAACTGTTACTTAGATTTCTCCTGAGGCATTTCTGAATCTGTCTTCACATTCATCCCACAGAAGAACCCATGGATTAGCAATTTTTGTTCTAATTTTTAAAAAGAGAAAACTGAAGCTTGGATATATTAGACAACATATAATAAATCATAGTTAATGAATACTAGAGAAAAAAAACGGCCTTCCAACCTTGACTTACCAAATCTAAATGCCTATGTTTATCTAACATATTTTGTCCTTTAGCGTTCAGGTCTTCACAGCAGGGATTTTAACATAATGATCAGTATACATATCCTATATTATACTAGTAGCTTATATCTGTAAACTATCAGCAAATCATAGAACATAAATGAATTTTGTTAAAGGTGCTTGCCAGATTCCATTGCTTACATTTTCATTATTGTAATATAGTAGGAAATGAATATTTGACCTTCATCTCCATTTCCTGGCAAAGAATCTTATATTATCAAATGAAGTTCATCTTATTAAGAGTTTGATCACTTCTTACCTTGTTATTTCTTAAAAAACAATGTAAGTTCAAAATAAGGTAATACTTCAGATTTCTGAGATGAAAAATATTCATCATGTAGTTGTATCAAGAAGGGACTAACACACCAGGCAGTGGCGGTGTACACCTTTAGTGCCAGCACATGGGAGGTAGAGGCAGGTGGATCTCTATGAGTTGGAGACCAGCTTGGTCTACAAAGAGCTAGTTCTAGGACAGCCTCCAAAGCCACAGAGAAACCCTGTCTCAAAAAGAAGAAGAGGAAGAAGAAGAAGAAGAAGAAGAAGAAGAAGAAGAAGAAGAAGAAGAAGAAGAAGAAGAAGAAGAAGAAGAAGAAGATAAAGAAAAAAAAGAAAAAGAAAGAAAGAAAGAAAGAAAGAAAGAAAGAAAGAAAGAAAGAAAGAGAAGGGACAAATTCTTTTTTGTGATAGAATTGGTCACATGGCCACAACAACCTCTAAGCAAAAGAGGAATGTCTTTTGACTATATACAATGTAACCCCACATTAAGATGCTGATGCCATTACAGAAGAAAACAGATATTGATTCTCTGTCTTAACAAGTAAGTAGTTGTCACTACTTACTTGGTAACACTCAGCACAGTGCATGCATAGCATGTAATGAACACTCACTACATAATGGGCAAGTGATTAAGTGATGTAGAACTATGTTGATGAGAACAGAGCCAATGCTAGTGGGAGAGCTTCATCTTCACTGGAAAGCACAAATTCATCTGGAAAGATAACCTTTGTAATGTTGGACAATCAAAGCAATATGCCAAAATTTCTGGAACAATTTCCCCATTGCTTTTTGCCCACAAACCAGAAACCCTATAGCCACAAATAAAAAGAAAGGATGCTTTCTCCAACAAACACTCAAAACTCACTATGGCAAAATACACAAACCTGAAAGTGATGGTACTGAGCAAGAGATTCAGGAAACTATAACAATACTGAGATCTTTGCAATGAAGTAATAATAGAAGTAGCAGTAGTGTATACGATCCTGTGTGTGTGTTGTTGTTGTTTAGTTTGCAGGCAAATTTTAATATGGGGATACTTCAGATAGAAATAAGAATTTTCAACATGGTTTAGAAATCTGAAGACCCAATAGCCTTGAGTCCACATACCTAACCAACAGCTGACTGTGTCTGGAGGGGTCTTCTACTCCAAATGTGTCAATGATTATCTGCTTCTCCAATAGCTTGTTTTCTTCTGAATTCTCAGTGAATTTGAGTTTCTTTGTCCTAACAGCCTAGTTATCTAGAAAATTTAATGAAGGTGATTAGATTTATGTAAGTGTCTTGAGTGTTGGGGATTTTTGCCTTTAATTTTGAGATTATAATATAATTACATAATTCCTTCCTTCCATTTCCTATTTTTGAACATTCTTCTACACTGGTTTTGGTTTAATTATTCATAGATACATATATTGAACAAACATTGAAACAATATCTCTTGAACATATTGCCCAACATTACTTAAAGTGTTTCATTGCAGAAAACAAAAAAGGGTATTCAAAATCCCAGTTTTCATAAAGGTTGTTGCCTAATATTGGTCTATGGAAAAAGACTAATAAGAAAAGAATGATTTTTAAATAATATGCTAAATTATGATGATTTGTTTTAAGAAAAATAAAACAAAAATCAATCAGGGGAAAATGAGTGAAAATGGTTTAAAATAGTGTGTTTGGGAAGTTGTTAGTAAAAAATGTTTGTAGAAGACTAGCATCTCAGCCAGGCCGTGGTGGTGTACACATTTGATCCCAGCACTTAGGAAGCAGAAGCAGGTGGATCTCTGTGAGTTCCAGGCCAGCATGGTCTATAGAATGAGTGTCAGGATAGGCTACAAAGCTACACAGAGAAACCCTGTCTGGAAACCAAGACTCATGCAGCCGCTCCCCAAGATTTTAGAAGTTGTAGACAATTGCTGAGGACTAGAGGCTCTTCCATAGCACAGGTGTCTGCAAATTGTACCATGAATCTATCAGATGGCTTCTGTGAGTCACCACAATTTATGATGGGATGGATTTTCAATTATGCAGCTGCCTGAGCCATCAATGTTCCTGTAACTCCACCAAACTCATTGGTTCACCAAACAGGACTTAAATGGTATTGTTTCTCTGGACTGTCACTGCCCTCTTTATCTATGGTGAACAGAAATACAAAGGGAAGACCTATCTCATCATCCGGTAAATTCATTTCTCCATATTAATCAAGGATCTGAGAATATATATATTAATGAACATGTATTTTCTTACAAACTTAAGAATTAGATACAACTTGATTGCTCTTTAGGAAAGAGGGAAATAGTTGGCTAGATGTCCAATTCTATGCCAATTTTTCCTCTATCTGAGTCACTAATGAAGAATAAAAATGAATAAAACACTAGAATCATTCTTAGGAAAACAACTTAAAATGGAAGGTGTTCATATCAAACTTCATGTGTCTACTATCATCTTTACCTTAATAAAAGTCAAATCTATCCTTCAAGTTTCTTAGACACATTACAAAGAAGCATTTCTCAATTTATTATCATGGTGTAACACTATGATATTACAAACAATTTGAAATATTGTTGCACTAAAATATGTAATAGTAGTAGTTTCTGTTTTTTATTTTTTTAATTTTTAGTAGTAGTTTCTATTTTTATGGTAAACCAGAAGACTGGATAAAATGTCTACAGTCCATTTCCAATTTAAATGATTAAACTTTTAATCCATCAACTTTACATTGTTGTAAATCAGGAGAATCAATACTTTGGATTTTGATCTTTGAATTTTGCAGGCTTGAGATGAATAACCCAAAGTTCCCAATTGGTTATGTGACCAAGGGAGGAAACAAACACCTAAAAGTAATGCTCAGGTATGTATGTTGTATAATTTGAAACCTTACAACCTTTTTTGGCCAATAATATTTTAATTATAAAACAGGCTTATTGAGATACATTAAGTTAAGGAACAAAAATGCTGTGAACAGATAAAAATGCATTTATTCACATAGATATAAAATGTTATTATGGGAAATCTTAGAATAGTATGGGTAAGCAAAGGCATGGAATTCAGCTGCATCCTATATCAAAAATAAATAGATACAAAGAAAGATACAATCAAACCGCTTCATCAAGTTTGGTTAAAAAAGGTAAATTAAAGCACAGATAAAAATAAAGCTGCATATGTATCAGTGCTTTATGGAAAAGTCTGGAAGTATTTTCAAGAGACAAGTGAGAATTTTGGTCCAAGCTTTCTAGTACTTAGTATAGAGTGTAAAAGTATACATAAATCTTTATTGTATAATTCTCATAAGAATTTTAAGATAGAAATGAAGAATAATAACACTTTCTTCAAAGGGATAAAATGTTCTTGATAGTGAGGCCTGAGGGAAATTCTTCCCATGGGACCTCATAAAGATGAAAATGTGCCCATAATAAATAAGGTTCTCAGAAACACTGAGTACATTTAGCAATGGAACTCAGAGGTTCTTCTTGAAGTTCTTCAATACAGGGCATTGGCTATCTCCAAACTAGGTCTAATGAAGCTAAAAGCATTTCCATCATAGAACTGTGCAGAAGGCATTCATTTCAGAGAACTGTGCTGTGATGTTTCAGGTTATGAAAGTGATGAAACTGAAAGTAGCTGCTGATAGCAAGATCTCCTGCTTATATTTGTGGTTGGGATGCAGAAGATAGTGAAACCTAATATTTCAAATATAGACTAACCATGACAAAGTTTGAATACCTCACTAGCTCTCAAATGCACAGTGCTATTCAGTAAATTTCATTTAGGAATATATATACTCATGCATGCACACATAGGAGAAGAGATAGAAGGAGGTGAATTCTTCAGGCAATCTTTCATCTTTTACAATTAATCTTTTGGCAGCTATTCTCTAGACAGCCTTCAGAACAATTTTCTCATCATCAATTTTCTGATACATATTTGGCATCAAGGCATCTGAGCTTGCACGCTGAAAAACATGTGAATGGCTGTCTCTTGCATTGCTGATTTAGTTTCAAATTCTTTATTTGACTGGAAGCACAATAAATAATTTCTTATGACCAGTTTGTCAAATTGACTAGAGATTGTGCATATTCAGTCACATTTTTTACAGTAAAAAATTACTATTTTATAATATATTGAGTCAAGTACATCATCAGGACAACTAAAGAAATCTCACAAAATGCAAATTTTAAAAGATTATTTATTTCTCTTTCAAGGACATGTCCAAGTGTATAGCTGAAGAAAGTGCTTTGTTTATATACTGATGTCTCTCAGAAATTGGGTGTTTGCATTTTCTGGGATTTAATATTTACATGCTTTTAATACAGTTACTTGGTATCAAGGTGATTTCAAACATCTGTGTAAATGAGCGATGTAGTCAAAAATTCAAGAGATTCAAAGCAGTTCATTTTATTCCAGCGTTTGATAGGCAGGAGAAAGTGACAAGCTCCACTCATCAAAGACAGGAAGGAACATTTACTTCATTCACTTTTATGTCCATATGACAGGTTATGTGGATGTGACTCAGATATTATGAATGAGGTGGGAATAGTCCATGCTCTATTCACTGGAAAATCAAGGGGGAGGGGGAGTACGAGATCAGACAAGCCAGTAATTCCCATGGTGCCCCTCTTCCTCCTAAATATAAAATTAAACATTTAGCAGCAGAATTCACCACCGAATTCCTAAGTTACAGGTGTAAAGGCATAAACAGAAACTAAGGAAATGGATTGGCAGGTAAAGGAATTGGTAGGCAAGTGTCAAGGCCACAGTTGGAATCCCCAGCAAGCATGTAAATATCAGGTGTGCATAGTAGTCTGCCTCCAATTCCCACACTGGAAGGCTCAGAGACAGGGGATCCCTGAATTAAGCTTATTATTATGACTAACCAGAATAGTGAGCCCTGGACTAAGCTGAGAGAACTTTTCAAATGAATTATGAAGAACAGTAGAAGAAGACTCTCAACATGAGCCTCAGGCCTGTACAGGCTCACCCACTAATGTACATGCACACTTGTACACACACACACTCAGATCCTACATATATGTGAACATATACAAATGCATGCTTATCACATATGTGAGAAAACAAAACCAAACAAACTAAAATTGAATAGCAAAACACAAACAACAGCAATTCCATCCTTCTAAGGTATCCTACTTATCTCCAGGCCATGCCATTCGACTAAAGTGTTATTAGGTAAATGTCATTACTAAGTTTCTGAAAATCCATGTTAAAATATGTAAGATATGAACAATTTATAATATTCACAATTGATGTTAGCCATTGATGCTCTGAGCCTAATATTAAGTGCTAAAGAAAATAGATTTATTAAACTGTGTTTGATCTGTTTCTAAGAACTACTTGTTTTCTATTCAACAAACCAAGGAATCTGGGTTTTTTTTGTTTTGCTTTGGTTTTTGTTTTTTTTGGGAGGGTTTTGTTTTGTTTTTGTTTTTTGTTTTTTGGTTTTTTGTTTCTTTTTTTTTTTTTGAGACAGAGTTTCCCTGATGTAGCTTTGGAGCCTGTCCTGGAAAGGGGAGGGGAAACCATTTTCAAATTTATTGTGTGGAAAAATATTTTCAATTAAAAAAAGAATAAGAGTGAAGGGTAAGTTGCTCAACAGGTAGACCATACCCCAGGATTTAATTCATGATAGTTTACCACACTCAGCAAAACACCTTCATGCTTGTATTTGTCATGACAATTACTATTTGAGCTGTCAAACAGGAGGCCAATTATCTGAAAAACTCATTTCCTCTTCCACCCCAGCTTCTTCTCACTGGTTGAGGGCAGTAATTAATTGTTTTACTGCTTAGAGCTCTCCACTCAAAGGGATGAAAGACTTTGGTCTGCTGTGCCCCTAACTATCCTGTAGGTTGACTTCTCAAGGTTATAGTAATAAAGGAAGTTAAAAGTGATATTGGCCCATTCTCAGAGTTAGTTGTTATTTTCACAATTTATCATAAAACGTATTTGTCATTAGAGAATAATAAAAATGTAGGTTTCCATGGCAGTTGAGTTGCCAGAGGGTATTTATTCTTACAAAATCTGAATGACGCTAGCTACCCACTAATTTAAACTTTAACAATTTTTCATGTAATTAAAATGTTTGTCTGGCGTAGGCACAGGAATCAATCAATGTGTTACCTTTCCTACTTATCATTAAGTAACAATAATAATTAAAAGATGCCTTCAGCATTTTCCATGGAAGCTATTTTCAAACATATCAATGTGAAATAATGATCTCCCAAGATTATACTTTGCTATTGTGCTAATAATAAAAGCATTAGTGGATATCAGAATAATTTCCACTTTCTATTGGCGAAGAATGGTTTTCTAACCATTTTTGTCTTACTAGAAGGGAACAGCCCAGGAGAAATGTATGCAAATGGAACCTTATCATCTGTGAGAAGAAAGATAAGATATGGAACATGGGTAAAACTGAGTAGCCCAGACTCCAAGAAAGATGCTCTGAGGTGAGGATTGCCAGTATAAGTGCAGTGAGTTGAGATGCAAAGGACTGTTTAATCGGGGTCTTCAGAAAGGAAGTGACACTTGTTAATCATAACACACTCTGTTTGCAGAGGTGGCCAAAAAGGATGATGGGAATACAGGTGATTTGAACACAAGGGCAAAGGCAACATGCCAGGTGGGAGATAGAGGTCTGTCCCCAGGAGCAAATTCCCCCCAGTAAATAACATTAAAAAGGAAGGATTTATTTATTCCTCAGCTTCAAAGATTTCAGTCACTATATAGTGGCAAAGGCACGTGGCATACACTACTTAACTCAAAGCAGGCAGAGATTCTAGCATAGGAAGTAAAAGAACAAGCCAGGTCAACAGGCTAAGGGCATGTTCCTAGTGATATTTTTCATCCAATGAGGCACCATCTCCCACAGTTCTACAAATGGCTGATTTAACATTTGAGTCCACCATTAAAGTCAGGGTTCTCATATGTAATGGTCTTTGGGAAAACCCTCACAGATACACCCAGAGGAATGCTTGCTCATCCCCTTGGTATCTCCCAACAGTAACCATTAACCATCACAGGGCGTACCTTTCTGATCTTCAAAATCAATGTGCATAGGAACCCATGAGCAACTATCGTAGTGCAGGCATTCAACAACCTGTCTCCACTTTCCCTTGCAATGGCAGGCATGGGAGCATATCAGGATGGTGGATTCATATACAGTCTAAACACCCATCTGACCCTCTTGGCATCATCTGGAGCCTTCAGTAGGTAATCCTACTCATTTTTCCTCCACCAGAGGAGAAACACCCTCTGAGTACACAGGCAGAAGGATTTCTCGGCCCCTTTCTTTTGGTTTTCTGCTGGAGCCAGGCTCTTGTTTGTATACTCACATTTATAAGCTAGGCACCAAAAGTCAATCCTTTCAGCTATTTGACAGGCTGCTTTCCTTTAATCTTTCATTTTTGAGAGTCATTGCAAAAACAGCAAAATGAAAAGTCAAAGCTGAAAGAAAGAGTTTGCTCTTCCTGTGCACTGTGTTTTCTGAATGTGCAGTCACATTTGGCTCCATATTCACTCAACAGAAGAAAGAGCAGGCCCTTCAAACTCAGCCTCTTCTTCCCACACCACTTCCCTCACACATTAATGTGAATTTATCAGTCTAATCATTAATACCATGACTAATCTTATAAGTTTAAAATAGCTTTTACTCAAGCCAATATATGCAGGGTAACTCAGAACTCCTTTGTATATACACAGGGAATCTCTAAGGATAATGCTATAGCAAGTAACCCACAGAACCCTTGGAAGTTATATCTACAATCTAGACAGAAGACAGGGAGACAGCCCCCCACAATTCCTCTCATGGGTCACACTTTGAACTTAAAAAATGCAAAAATGTGCTCATAGCAGTGAGGATGAAGAACTGAGGATGACCTAATTCACCTCTGTGCTTGAAAACTAATGATGCAATAATGGTGAAATGTATCATAAAATTTCCCCTAATGCAATTGCTTATTGCTTATATTAGAAGAAACTTCCTCTATAAGACACTTTTCCAAGTGGAGAACACAATAGTGGCAGTGACATTTGCAAATCATTGTAATGTGACTCTATAGGCTTATTGTCATACTCCAAAGCAACTTCTTGAATGTACCAAAAAGTACTTTAAAGGAAGACAAGACTTAAAAATACAATAACAGAGCAAAAATGTACAAAAAGAACTTATAGATTATGCACTAAGGAGTTAAGAACACGTCATTCATTCGCCGGGCATTGGTGGCACAGGCCTTTAATCCCAGCACTCGGGAGGCAGAGGCAGGCAGATTTCTGTGAGTTCGAGGCCACCCTGGTTTCCAGAGCAAATGCCAGGATAGGCTCCAAAGCCACACAGAGAAACCCTGTCTCAAAAAACCAAAAAAAAAAAAGAACATGTCATTTTTATGTATATTCACAATTTCAAATGCCATCACCCATTACATATGAAGTAATTATTTTATTTTATCTTTTATGTAACTTGGACAGTTCCATGTCAAGAATGCCCATAAAGATCAACTCTAACTTATCCTCAAAAGTGTTTTTCAGACTGGGGAGATGGCTCTGTCAGTGAAAGTTTCCATAACAACCACAGGGACCTAAGTTCAATCCCCAGAACACACATAGGAAGCCAAGTGTGTCGAGCATGTTTGCAATTCCAGATCTGTGGGCAAAAGCAGGCAGAACCCTGGATTCACTGGGTTAATCAGCAAATGCAAACCAGTGAGAGACTCTTTGTCAAAAGTAAGGCAGATGGCACCAAAGAAACAAGCTTCCAAACTTGTCTTCCTACATCCTTGTGCATTAGAACAACCATGATGCACCCACAAACACACATGAACTTGAATATGCACACTCACACACCCATTCATACACACATACACTAAAGACATTTGCCATTTAAAGCAATAAAGAGCAATTAGACTAAGATCTGATTGCATTTTCAAAACTCCTCTATCATTTCCCATTTTAGAAATTATTCTCTCACCTATCCAGCTATTTCCTACACCCATCAAAGAAAACCATTACAATGACATTTATCAAGTTGTCATTAAGCCAGAATATGTCTATGGAAAAAGAAATTGTGTCTGTGTACCTAAGATTGGAGATTAGAGATGACTAAGCATTTTTATTTTTGCTTCCTAGAAATGACAGCAAGACTTGAGAATGGCTAATTTATGGTAATAACTAATGCCACAGAACCAAACCTTAGACAGCCACCTTTCTATCCTGTGGCAGATACTTCTCACTACCTGTTCCAATTTCCCCTCTCATCTATCTCCTGACTGAGGAGAGCTTTCTCCAGGTGATCATTATTTCCAAGTAGCTGATATCCACTGTTGTTGGAAGGAGGAGAATCTCTTTGTTGGTTGAAAACTATTGTCAACTTTTCATTTCTCCTTCCATGGAGATCAGTTTGGACATAGTCATGTGATACAGTTCTGTGGTTTTTCCTCTTTAGCACCTCTAGATGACAATTTTTTGCCTGAGAATTTGATTGCCAGTGAAGATTTTGAAGAGAAGGTACATTTTAAATTGAAACTGAGTTCGTCTTGATAATACATTTCCAGGAAAAGACTTTATATTCTTTGAAAATTAACAAAAAAACAGAAAGTGGATTCAGTCTTACCAGAGAAAAGAGGGGACAGTAGAGACCACCTGCTAATGGTCTCTTGCTTCTCTCTGTCTTAAGCTGCATCCTCAATGTAAACCAGAGCTACAAAGAAATTGATTTGCAATGATTTTAATTCATTTCAGTTAGGAGGAAGATGGCAGCCATATTACACTGGGAATTCAAAATCTAATGAACTCATTTTGTCTCCTGAAAATACCATGTTGAGGAAAATGCTGAGGACTAGTCTAAGCTCAGCTAGAGAGGGATCTGTGCTTACAGTCTGGACAGCCATGTGGAGCTCAGCATTGAAGAATGATGGCTGCCATCACAGGCACCTTTCACCTTCCCTTGCATAGATTTAGGGCTGTTGCATCTAAAAATGTGGTAGCAACAATAAATATGTCTAAATAAAATTGTACTAATCATTTATTTAAATACTTAGCAAATATTTTGTGAGCAGACAAAAACAAGCAATTATTTATAAAGCAAGCCAAGAGCAGTAAGTGGCAAGGAGCATAATAAAGGAATGAAGAAGGCACATTATTCTCTAATTAAATTTAAACAATTTGCAACCCTCTGTCTGAGATTTGATGGTTGACCCCTCAAGGAATTGTCAGCATTTTGCAATCATTTGCCTTTTTTGAAGCAGATAAAGTTGTAATTATACCTGAGCCTAAGGCATAATTGTGGAAAAGTAAAAAGGCAAAGTGGGAACTGGAGGAAAGTTTACAGGAAATAACTTAAGAAGACAAAATGAAAGACAAGAAAGAAGTGACAGGCCATGGAAAATGGGCATAAGCAACTCTTCATGGGTTATTCAACAGGCACTTAGGAAAATGTCAGTATGGTTTTAATGTTAGTCATTATGATGCTTGTTTGATTCTTTTGAACACCCAACAGGACTGGACAAAGAAATGATGGTTTTGTTATGATTTTAAAATTAGATGTTGCCCCCATTTGGTCTGCAGTTGGTGATGATGGTTTGTGAGGTCATGAAGCATTCAGAAGGTGGGGGCTAGCTGGAGGAAGTAGGGTTGAACACTGAAGGTTTGTGTCAAGCCCCATTGACCTAAGATTTCTCTGCTTCTTGATCCCCTAAGACATGACCCACCTGACAACTCACTCCCTCTGGTATGAATGGAACAGTCCTAGATGTCATGGCTTATCTGCTTTAACAGACTGCCCCTCAAAATAATCCCACCCTCCATTAAGTTGTTTCTGTGAGAGGGTAAAATGACCTAAAGCTAACTAACACAAGTTCCAACAAAAATCTCACTTAAATTAGCCTAAGCCATATTGTAGAATCCAGCAAGGCATGGGTTCTAGAACCCTGTCTAGAGGCTGCAAGGGGGAATGAAGAAAGGATAGACACACAGACAAAAGTGGCAGTGAGTTTAAGGTAGAGTGGGCTGTGCATACACTGATAGAAGTACTAACTACATTACAACCTGGTACTTTAGCTGCTTACTTTCTACAGAGGAGGAAGGTTTTAGATAGTCTTGTTAGGAGGTGTCTGTAGGTAAGCAATTTCAGGATGTAAACATCAGGAGGAAGAAGCTGAGGCTAATATTTTGCACTCACTGGTGGATCGTCCACAAAATGTCATACTTGTACACAGTCAACATTCACATCCAGAACAGAGGAAACCCTTTTCATTTCTCTGATCTGCCACTGTGGTAGGGGGAAGCTCTTCAAAATTTCCATGGGTCTGTGGTATTGCCAATGTCAACAATACATGTTCACTCAGGACTCTGTTCACTCTTTAAACTATTCACTATGAGCTTCCTCAGCTCATCATGTCATTTTGCAAACACAATTATTACCAAAACCAATTTTCAATCTCTAAATACAAAGCAATTTGTATGCAATGAGGGACCCATTAGTGCTTCACGCAACTTACTTTAAAATTCATTTTGAAGATGACAAGTTCTCATTGATTTAAAACACACTACTAGGTATCTATATCACAATTTAGAGCACCTACATAGTTAAGAAGTAAAGTATGAGAGAAACATGCACCTATCACTCTTCATGATAACTTCATTTGCTGTGATAACTGAGATGGTTTGCATTTGGCTCAGCAGTGCACAAAGCTGCCTCCCACACTGTTCACACTGGATCCGTGTAACATATTTGGATGCTTTTCAAATCCACACATGAGAAAAAAAATGTGATACTTGTCTTTTTTAATCTGTCTTATTATTTAGCTTAAGAAGATGATCTCTAGTTTCATGCATTTTCCTTAAAAAATGTAAAAATTTCACTGTTTTAAAAATCATCTCAGACTTTCATGCATGCATGTAATATGTTTTAATCAAGACTACCCCACCCTGCACTTTCTCCTTCCCTTGTCTATTCTCTCCCTTATTCCTTTAAAAATAAAACAAGCAAGGTCCCTTAATGCTAATTGTACATGCATGGTTGTAGGGCCATTTATTGCAATGTGTGTGGAGAACCTCTGAGGGTCTGCTGAAGAAAACTTACTCTTCCTCTCCCAACAGCCATCAGTTGCAAAAGCTCTTCAGCTATGACTACTGGACCTTCCACGCTGGAATTTTGTCTAGCTTGAGTTGTACACATCTTGTTTACAAATGCACTCATAATTGCTATCACTTTCTAGAAAACTGTTTTGTACTCAGTTACTGTCTTTAGCTCTTAACAATCTTTCTCCTCTATCTTCAGAGATGATCCCTCACACTTGGGATGAGGAATTGTGTTACAAATGTTCCATTTATGGATAAGCATTCCATAATCATTAATCATTAATTTTATTCTTTTTTAAAAAAATGTATTCTTCTTTCCTGTTTTACATCAAGAATACAGTTTCCCCTCCCTCCTCTTCTCAAGTCTCTTAATGAATATATGTATATGATATATATTCATTGTATATATTGCATTTTCATTGCCCAGTCTTTTAGTAAAGAGTTTCAAGTCTCATTGCATATTGTATCAATTGATAATAGTTCTAAAATAATAAAGATAAGCTAAGAAGTATCTC
Organism: Cricetulus griseus; assembly: GCF_003668045.3. NCBI lineage: Eukaryota > Metazoa > Chordata > Mammalia > Rodentia > Cricetidae > Cricetulus > Cricetulus griseus. The sequence continues at coordinate 6,339,769 of NC_048600.1, read as the reverse complement.
TATTGCATGATGCCTTTGATTCATTGAGTATATTCATGAATGGGATGTCTGGTCCATATGGGAAATCTATTTTCAGTTTTATAAAGAAGTTTCCTCAGCAGCTATAGAATTCACATTCCCATGAGTAGGGAAGCAAGGTTCTCTTTGATTGTCCATCTTCACAACATGTGCTTAATTTATTTTCTTCATGAATATTTATAGTTTTGATTTGCATTTCTTGAATGGCTAACAAGATTGAATATTTTTCATGTGTTTATTAGCCATTTTGTTTATTCATCTGAGAAGTATTCTGTTTATTTGTCCATCACTAATTGGGTTTCAGTTTTGGTGGCATTTGTGTGGGGGGGGGCTTTACTCCCTTATCAGAAATAGTATATAAGTACTTTTCCCACTCTCTGAGGTGTCTTCTCACACACTTTGTTGTTTCTAGCCAGTACACAAGGCTAGTTTTATGCAATTCTTTTTTAATTCTATTTCCTGAGCTAAAACAATCCTATTCATAAAGTCATTTTATACCTATATTTTAAAATGTGCCCTCTATATTTTGAGGTATAAACCAAAGACATAGAAAACAAACTCAATCAAACAATATGAGAAAAATTCCAACTAGTGAACAACCAGATCAAGGAAGGCATTTAGAACCCAAATAAACATGACTGGAAATGATTTTTCTCACACCATTTTATAATGAAAGCACTAAGTGCATCAAATAAAGATAAATTATTAAAACCTGCAAGAGAGAAATACTAAACTACTAAGAGAAGCAATCTGGTTAAAATACCACCAAACTCTTTAATAAACCAGAAAATTGTGGAATAATGTTCATTCTAAGCCTCATTGCAGAAGATACTTAAAACTTCACTACTCCATAGAAGAGGGAGATAAATGCAGCCAGGACAAGACAAGAAAGATTAAATTTCACTGGAGAGTAGAACATAAGTGGGGATTGGAAAATAATCAAATACTATAAAAACAACAAGGAATAGAAAGTAGTTTACACATTTCAATAACTGTAAATGTTAATAGTCTTAAGTCTCTAGTTGAAACATTCAGCTTTGCAAGTTGTGGTAAAAAACACCACCTACTTTGGGGCTGCCTGCAAGAGCTGTGCTTCCCTGGAAAGGACAAACACAGATTGAATTTAATAGGTTCAAAAAGTTACCACAAACAAATGAGAAACTGAAGAAAAAAAGGTATTTACTATATCCACATATGACAGAGCAGAATTGAAACCAACATTACTTGGAAGAAACAAGGAAGGTCTTCAGATTGATAAAAGTTTAAATCCATCAACAGGATATAGCAATTATAATTACATGCAACATAACACTGCTACACTCCATTTCATGGGGTGAATATTATTGAATATAAAGGCTTAAAGTGACCTTAACATATAAAATGGGTGATTTTAGTACTGCACTTTTTCTTACAGATATGTCATCTAGGAAAAAATAGCAATGAAGAGACTTAAGAATTGAATGGCCTCCCATGAGCTTGTGCAAAGCAAGGCACATCAAGTTGAGGCGAACCAAGTTCCTCCCCTTATGTTGAGGCAAGACCAGGTAATTCGGGATGGAGGAATGAATGGGGAGGAAGGTAATTGGGAAATGGGAGGGGACAGGAGGAAAGGAGGGAGGGGAAACTAGCTGGTATGTGAAATAAATGAAAAAGTGATTTAAATGAAAAATAAACAAACAACAAAAGAATACATTAGTATTCAGTATCACCAAAAAAAGAAGAAGGTGGAAGAGGAAGAGGAGAAGAAGGAGAATGAGGTGAAGAAAGAAGAAGAAGAAGAAGAAGAAGAAGAAGAAGAAGAAGAAGAAGAAGAAGAAGAAGAAGAAGAAGTGATTGTGTGATACTCCAGAACAAATGAACTTTGTGGAAATCTGCAGAACTACAGAATATTCCATATAACAGCTACAGAATACAGCAGCCCACGGAATGTTCTCTAACGTAGATAATAATTTAGGATATAAAGCAATAATTCACAAACACAAGAAATTTGAAATAACTTCTTGTGCTTTGTCGCAGGAGAATGGAATACACCTAGAAAGCAACTTCAAGAGAGACCACTAAATTTTTGCAAATATGGAAACTGAACAATATGTGGTTTTATGATAGTTACTGGGGGAAGAATCAGATGGAAATAAAAATACAATATCCTGAAACATGTGGGATACAATTAATGCAGCTCTAAGAGGGAAGTTCATAATCATAAACAAAAAATCAGAGAGAAGTCAAATAAACCACCCTGTGATGCATGTTGTAATAAAGGAAGACCTAACTCGGTTTCCTGAAGTATTGAAGAACAAGCAAAGAACTTTAGTTTTCAGTGTCTTTTTGGAAGAACTTTCCCTCTTATTTTGTATTGTTACAAAACCAGCCTTAACTGACATGAAAGAAATATAAAGACATCAGCCCTAGTTAATAAATTTAACTGTGTTAGTAAACTCTTTGAAGGACAGCAAGTAATGCCACTTGGCATTGTATTTTCTTCTCAGCTTTCAGTTCATTTAAATACTCTCCAGTGGTCCTTAGGAAGTTAATGTACCATGCTTGTTCCATAGTGAAATGACAGGACTTTCCCATGGGACAACTGAATGTCTTTAAAACATATAGGTACAAAGTCCCCATATTTCTGCCTGTCCTTTTGTTATCCGGCACTTCAACATTGCTAATAAACATGGGGAATGTGACTACCAACATCTGACAAAACGCTGTATTTATCAACAGCACAAATCATTGCATAAAGAAAAATTTATAGCTTTGGAACACGGAGTGAAAATTTATCTCTGACTTCTGCACCATGTTTTCATTTTTTCTGGCTGGAAAACAACCATGAGAAAAAAGATAATGAGCATATTTGATCATTAGTTGACACTGCTGAAAGTGGTTATGGTAACATGAAAAAGGAATAAACACTGAACATCTTAAATAACATTTCTGAAGATATGACCTTGAGAATCAGATTCATTTTCCTTGAGGGTCCTGTTAGGACGTTTGCTTCTGTTTACATCAGGGCTACATTCACTCACTTGACTTGATGTGTGATTGGTTGGTTTGTTTTGTTCCCATCTTCATTGTCTGGTGTACCCACTAAGTATACACAGTGTTCTTTGGGATGGTAAGGCGGCTCACTTTCTAAAGTGCATGACACATGAGCAGGAGGACCAGAGTTTGGATCTCCAAAACCTGTGTTTAAAGAAAAATTTGGTCATGATCATGTATGTCTATAACCTTAGCATAGATGGGGAAGGGGTGACAGGCAGATACCTGGAACTCTCTGGCCAGCCATTCTAGCCATCCAGTGAGCTCAAACATCAGCAAGAGACTTGTCTAAAACATGGTGTATAAAGGAACAGTGAAAAGCACTCAACCTCTACCTCTGGCCTGCAAATATGAGCACTCATCATGCACACAGAGATAGTTTTCAGTTAAAGGAATATGTTCTCTGAATAAATCTCATAGCCCTGTGCTGCTGATTAGAGTTTTTGAAATTCAGTTATTTTCTTAAAATCTTAGGGTAGAATTCTTACTATAAGATTATTTAAACTTGGCTCATAAATTAAATAGAGCAGATAAATGCCTGTATTAGTTTGAATTGGGGCATCTATCTACCAGTTGTCTTTGACTAATTGGTACATGAAGCTTAACCTTTAGAGCTTCTATAAGTTGATGATTTTGTCATCAAAGTAACCACAGCAGATATCCAACACACATGTAAATGCAATGTTTTCCTACAGAGAAGCAAGCCTAACCACTTGCAGGGAAAGATTCTTAATGAAAATAATGAAAAAAATAATAATCCCTGAATTTTCAGTCAGTTTACAAGACCATATTTCATATGGCCCACACCACAGTAACCTGAAACTCTAAAGCTACTTTCTTCAGAAGAGGCTATGGATATTGTACACAGTATGTCCCATTGATAAGCATAGGTATATACATAGAGAAATTCATATGCACAAGGATATAGAGGACTGCTGATCTACTCCATGGGAGGTGTGACTGCCATTGTTTGACTTACATGTTTTCCTGAAATATATTATAGATTATAGAAGAATTAAGGAACTATAGTCCAGAGATTTCTTGCATAACTATTACCCACATTTCCCTGTTATCATCTTACACAACCACAGCATATTAATCACAACTTCTAGAATAACCTTGATATAATATCATACAGTCTGGGAAGATGGGCTTTACCATTCTTTCCGCCAATGTCATTTTACTGAACTGAGAGCTAATCAAGGACCCCCTTCAGATTGCTCACTGTTTTCAGGCATGTTCGTGGCCTCGAGCAGGTGACAGTACTCATTCCTTGCTCTGAGATCGGAGCTTCCACAGGTCATAAAGTATTGATCACATGTTTCTTAGCATATCCTCCAATGTCAGTTTGGTTAATGTTTTATCATAATGAATGTGAAGTTATTCTGTATACAATAATAATGATACCCCATGGGGATAGAAGCACTTCAGCCTATTGTATCAGGGAGAAACGATATTGATCTGCATTCCTGGTGATGTTCACATTAATAACTTAACGTAGTACCCACCAGGAGTTCTCACTGTAAAGCTAATGTCTTTTGCTTTTGAAATAACTTTGGAGTAGAGAAATTATGAGAACACACAGATGTCATTTCTGCTTACATAGTTATCTGACGATTTATCATTTACTAGTAGAATGTAGCTGCGGCAAATACTACCGTGTTTCTCCATGATGATTTCCTGTTCATCCCATTACTTTTATTTATCAATCAAAATTATTTCATAAGACAGTTGAAATTTCTTTGTCAATGCATACATGTGGTTGTGGCTATGTACATGTGTCCCTCTTAGTGTATATTCCTATGTATGTGGATGCCAAACTTGGCATTGAATATTTACCTATAGCAACTTAGTTTTGAACACAGGGCCCTACTGAACATGAACTTTATTGACCTGTCTAGGGTAACTGTCCAATGAGCTGCAGCAATCCACTTATCTCCAGCCTCCACCCTGCAGCACTGGGGCTACAACCCCTGTAACTCTATACTTGGTTTTTTTGTTTTTTGTTTTTTATTTTAATGTGGATGATGGGAATTAAACTTGTATCTTCATACTTGCACAGCAAATACTTTACAGATGAGACATTTCTACAACTTAGGGTTATTACTTCTTTACTGATGTGTTTATAAAAGTATTAATTCAGAATATTTGCTGAATTCATTGTTTTGGGTATAATATGTGTATTTATTTCATTGTTCAGTGTGAACAAACTATTTTTAATTTTTATGGTCCAACTTACTTTTTTTTCTTTTACAGCTACAACTTTCTGTATACTTTCTCAAAAAGCTTACCTCAGTCAGTAGAAAGATATAATTTTATATTTATAAATAATAATAATAATATAGTTCTATTGAAATATGAAAAATTTAAACTGATTTGGAAAAAACTTACTTCATTTCAATATTCAGTTTTTGAATGAAACTCTTAGGAGATGAGGCTTTGTTGGAATACATGAGGCCTTGTTGGAGGATGTGTGTCACTGTCAAGATACTGCCCAGTGTCTGAATTCACTTGCTGTTGCCTGTGCAAGGTGTAGAACTCTCAGCTTCCTGTCCAGTACCATGTCTACCTGCATGCCACCATGTTGCACCATGATGATAATGGACTAAACCTCTGAAACTGTAAGTCACCAATTAAATATTTTCCTTTATAAAACTTTCTGTGGTCATAGTTTCTCTTCACAGCAATAAAAACCCTAATTAAGTACTCCTCAAGGACAAGCTCCCTGATTAGCTATCCAATACCCAAAGACCAGCTCTAGAAACATATACATAGACAACACTGCACAGATTTAAATTTACTTATATGTATATGTAACACCAATAGCTAAAGAAAAGGAGACCATACTTTTGAGAGGGAGCAGCTGGAGATTTGAGAGAGGTTGGAGGAGAGTCAATGGAGTACGGTATAATCATATTTTTATTTCCAAAAAAAGAAAAGAAAAATTCTATGGCTGTGCTTCAATTGTGATTGCCATACTTTCTAAGTATCCTGGAGCTCTTGCTTGGTTTCTTCACCCATGCCATCTACAAAGTGTCATAGGAGGTGGTGAATTAGTGCTTTTGAGAATTTCATTCCTATCCCCTACTAAAGTTTTCACTATGGTTGTTCATTTAGTGTTTACTAAAGAGATTACATCATTACCTTTAACTTTAATTTACCTCCAAAAGGCAGGTTTTAACCCAGGCCAGAGCAGCTTTGTCTTTGCAGAAACCTGTTGATCTTTCTGAATGTTAGACACCTTCAGCAGTCCTTTCCACACTCCCTTTGGCTTATTCTTAGGAATTTCTTTCAGCATGAAAAATCATGACACCTCTATATAAAACTGTTAACTGCCTCCCTTGCTTTTTCTCAATAATATTTTAGTGGAGAAGATAAGATAAATTAAGATAATAAATGGAATGATTTATTACATAAGGAGATTTAATGTGTTCTGTTTGAGTTTATACAAATTAAACATCAAAGGTCAACAAATGTTGGTATATTGAAGTTTTAAACATTGTTTCAAAACTATTAATAGAATTGACAGGCTTAACACATTTTACATTAATAGTTTATTTAAAAGCCAATTAATTATAAATAATCATTTAAGGGTTCAAAGACATTTCTTAGCTACCATTTGTAACTTTCATTATTCAAATTCCCACCTAATATTAGATATTGGAACTTTCTCTTGAGTATAAGAGTAGCCATCCTCAACTTCATGAAAGCAGCCCTTTCTCGGATGATATACACACTCTTATAACAGGAAATTCATCTCAATGCTCAGCACAGTGTGGCACAAGATGGACACTTTAAAATATGGGGGCAAAACAATGGAATGAAAGGAGAAAGATAGACAAGAAGAGGGCACACCCTGGAGCCCTTGCTCTCTGCTCTTAGTCAAAACACCTGCACTTTTCTGTGTTCTTCATAATCTAGATGTATCCATATTTCTAAAATGAAATATGTTAACAATGTAGCATTTTTAAAATTAAGGTAGATTATGAATAATTTAATTTTGGTATTCATAGTAAGAAAGAGGGGGAACCATTTTGTTTTTACTTAAATTAGAGACAAGCTTGTATTACATGTCAATCCCAGTTCCCTCTCCCTCCCATCTCCCCCCCCCACCCCCTATCCCATCCTCTTTCTGCTCCCCAGGGAGGATGAGACCTCCCATGGGGGATCTCAAAAGTCTCTCAAAGCATTTGGAGCAGGGTCTAGACCCTCCCCCTTGTGTCTAGGCTGACAGTGTATCCCTCTATGTGGAATGGGCTCCAAAAGTCCATTCCTGTACTAGGGATAAATACTGATACACTACAAGAGATCCCATAGATTAAGCAGACCTCCAAACTGACATCTTCCTTCAGGGGCTCTGGAACAATCCTATGCTGGTTTCCCAGCTATCAGTCTGGGGTCCATGAGCTCCCCTTGTTCAGGTCAGCTGTTTCTGTGGGTTTCTCCAGTCTGGTCTTCAACCCTTGGCTCATCGCTCCTCTTTTTCTGCAACTAGATTCCAGAGGTCAGCTTAGTGTTTAGTTGTGGATGTCTGTTTCTGCTTCCATCAGCTACTTGATGAAGGCTCTAGGATGGCATAGAAGGTAGTCATCAATCTCATTATTACAAAAGGGCATTTAAGATAGTCTCTCCATTATTGCTTAGATTGTTAGCTGGTGTCATCCTTGTAGATCACTGGACATTTCCCTAGTGTCAGATTTCTCTTTAAATTTATAGACACCTCTATTATGGTATCTCTTTCCTTGATCTACTCTATTCTTCCCCTGACTCAATCTTCTTGCTCTCTCATGTCCCCCACTCCACTCCCCTTCTACCCTTCACTTTCTCCTAACTCCCTCTCCCATCCCACCATGCTCCAATTTTCTCAGGAGATCTTATCCCTTTCCCCTTCTCCAGGGACCATGTATGTCTCTCTTAGGGTCCTCGTTGTTTCCTACCTTCTCAGGCAGTGTGGATTGTAGGCTGGTAATCCTTTGTTCTATGTCTAAAATCCACATATGACTGAGTACATACCATGTTTGTCTTTTTGTGACTGGGTTACCTCACTCAGGATGGTTTCTTCCATTGCCATCCATTTGCCTGCGAATTTCAAGATTCCATTGTTTTTTGTTTGTTTGTTTTCCTGCTGAGTAGTACTCCATTGTGTAAAAGTACCACATTTTCTTCTATCCATTCTTCAGTTGAGGGGCATGTAGGTTGCTTCCAGGTTGTGGCTATTACAAATAATGCTATGAACATGATAGAACAGATGCCCTTGTTGTATGAATGTGCATCCTTTGGGTATATGCCTAAGAGGGGAATTGCTTGATCTTGTGGTAGACTGATTCCCATTTTCCTGAGGAATATACATACTGATTTCCAAAGTGGATGTGCAAGTTGGCACTCCCACCAGCAGTGGAGGAGTGTTCCCCTTTCTCCATATCCTCTCCAGCATAAACGATCATTGGTGTTTTTTATTTTAGTCATTCTGACAGGAGTAAGACAGTGTCTCGGAGTTGTTTTGATTTGCATTTCCCTGATAGTTAAGGGATGTTGTGCACTTTCTTAAGTGTCTATCAGCCATTTTATATTCCTCTATTGAGAATTCTCTATTTAGTTATTTACCCCACTTTTTAATTGGATTGTTTGGTGTTTTGGTGGCTAGTTTTTTGAGTTCTTTATATATTTTGTAAATCATCCCTCTCTCAGATGTGGAGTGGTGAATATCTTTTCCCATTCTGTGGGCTGCCATTTTGTTTTTTGACTGTGTTCTTTGCCTTACAGTAGTGTCTCAGTTTCTGTATGTCTCATTTATTAATTTTCAATCTCAGTGTCTGGCTACTGGTGTTATGTTCAGGAAACAGTCTCCAGTACCAATTTGTTCAAAGGTATTTTCCACTTTCTCTTCTAAGAGGTTCAGTGTGACTGGATTTATGTTGAGGTCTTTGATCCATTTGAATTTATGTTTTGTGCATGGTGATCGATATGGATCTATATGCAATCCTCTATATGTCAGCATCCAGTTAAGCCAGCACCATTCCTTGAAAATGCTTTCTTTGTTCCATTGTATAAATTTAGCTTCTTTGTCAAAAATCAGGTGTTCATAGGTGTGTGGGTCCATATCAGGGTTTTCAAATTAATTCCATTGGTCTACCTGTCTACTTTTGTGACAATACCAAGCTGTTTTCAGGACAATAGCTCTATAATAGAGCTTGAAGTCAGGGATAGTGATTCCTCTTGATGTTTCTTTATTGTACAGGGTTGTTTTGGATATCCTGGGTCTTTGGGAACCATTTTCTTAAGGTTGCTTCAGCAAACACTTACTGGGTGAGCAAGACTTCACACACACAGATCCATTTCAGAATCTGAGGCCATATTACTAGATGGTACATAGTCCTAAATGCAAACTACACTATTGTGAAATATTAAACAAAGTGCCACTGTTTCTTGGCATAACATTTTCTCTCTGTTGCTTAGTTACTGTGTTCTATGGTGTTTCAAATTCACACTTGCAGCTTGAAGAAGAAATTTTAAGGAGAGAACAGCTTTGAGTATAAAGCATTTTTGAGAATGCTTTGCAACTTATCCAAACCCCTCAAAGCACTTGAAGATGCACATAAATGCGAAGGCAGCAAGCCTCTTTACCTGTCTCTCATTTTGCCAGTCCTAGTCTCCTCCCTTTATTGTTTCTGTCAGCACCATCTTGTTGTTTTGGTTTTTTTTCCTAACAAGGTTTCTCTGTGGCTTTGGAGGCTGTCCTGGCACTCTCTCTTGTAGGCCAGGCTGGTCTCAAACTCACAGAGATCCTCCTGTCTCTGCTTTACAAGTGCTGGGATTAAAGTTGTTTGCCACCACTACCCAGCCATCTTGTTTTGTTTTTTTTTCTTTAAGAACGCAATCTCCAAAGCTTTCCAATTTCCACTGCTAGAATCCTGTTGTTTTTGCCGACTTCATTGGGATGGCCTCATCCTAATATTCCACAAAAGATGCAACAACTTTTCTCCATGTTCTGAAATGCCACCTTTGTACCTACCATATATTCTCATATAAGCATAAATGTAATTATTACTCAACAAAAGGAGATTATCTTGAGCCTGTATTAATTTTTCTATAAAGAGACTACATTTGTTCAGCATAAATTAATATGCAAATTCTTTGATTTTGACAGGATTTCATATGCATTTCAAGGTGGCCTCAAATCATTTTATAGAGCTAAGCATAACCCTGTATTTTTGGTTCTTCTACTATCATCCCCAAAGTGCTAGCATTACATTTGTGTATCACTATGTTCGGCCTAATGGACTTCGAGTTCTGGGGTCAAAACTCAGGACTTGGAGAATGTCAGGCAAGTACTTTACTGCCTAAGCTAATTTCCCAACCCTGTATGTGCTGTTCCAGCAGAAAGGAAAACCTTTAAGAGGCGCTGTAATGGTAGACTAATTTTACTATTTTTTATTTGCAGAGGAAGAAAAAGTTGGCTGGTTTCTCCTCTGGGATAGGAAGGAGCAGGGCAAGAGACAGAGAAAATGGCATTGAGGCAAACAGTCCAGAACTTAAAATGTGATTCTTCTATGTTTAATATCTACAGTAAAGATATAAATTCATAAAATAATGATTAACAAGAGATTTGTGGGAAAACCAATGAAGGTTGGGATTTAGTCTTAATCTTAATTTAATCCTAACTTGTCTTAATTCAATCTTTCCTCCATAAAGCAGAAGTAAGATTTTAGCAGGAGTCATACAAACTGTCAAATGATGACCAAGACAAAGGTACAAGAATACAACTGATAATGTGTTGGGAGTTTGAATCAAGCTCATACGAACCTCTCCTGGTCTTTATTCACTTAAGTCCCATTTTTAGCTCCTGCCTTGGGGATGCATGTTGTCCTGATACATCCTACATGTCATCATCCACCCACAAACACAATCATGCCTGTAAATATTTTTGCTTGGACTTAAGTCTTGAAAAATATAGTGAAGATATACAGCAGCCTGTTAAGGCATAAGTCTGGAGTATGTTGGAAGACACCTGAATGTCTAAGCACAGTTCAGGAAATTACTCTGGCACCACTGAATGGCATCCAAGGGAAAGACAGATATATGGAAAGTGGCACATGAACTTCCTATGCCAAGCAATTGGAAGAAATTCCCACATGAAGCAGGTAACAGGAAGCTGTGTTCAATACAGTTTAACAGATAGACCATGCCTTAAAAATGAAGGTTCCTTGCTACATTTTTCTGAAAGGTGGGGCAAAGGCTGCCACATATATATTTTAACCAGTGTTTCCTGGTCTTGTTTTCCTTGTTAAGGGACAGCATAAACACCCCTAAAACGCCTGGAAAATATCAGAAGTAAAGGATGTTTTAAGGATGTAAGAGAGAAAAGTATCATCTAGGTCAATAGACACAAGTTCACTACCAGCTAAGGAAGAGAATATATGTTCAATTCAATTTGGAGGGAATAATAAAAAAAATTACTCCCATTCTTCATTTATTGCTCTCTTACAAACAAATATCCCAAATCTTTCTGCAACAAGAATGTGTGTACATGTTCTCTGTCTCTCTGTGTGTGTCTGTCTCTGTCTATTTGTGTGTGTGCAGATGTGAGTGTGTGAGTTGTGTATATGTGGGTGTGTGAGCACATATATATGTGTGTGGGGGTATGAATGTGTGTGTGGTGTGTGTGCCTTGTGTGTATAAAATATAGCTGATTTTTAATAAGCATTTCAACATTCTGTAAGCCTCCAGTTGTTACCTAATTTGAGAAAAAGGATCTGTGTCTTGAATTATAAGCAACTGGGTCCTCTACTTACAGTACTTGGCAAGTGAAGAATCATTGACAGTAATTACTTCATTTCCCCTTGAGAGCCCCTGAGAAGGAGCATATAGCATTTTCCACTGAGGACATTCAGTGCTCAACAGACCATGCGCAATTATAAAATTAGCTAATTGATGATTTATTAACACAAAAAGGCATGTTCATCAGCAGATTGACTCCTCAAATGAATTCATATTCCAATTGCAAATTAATATTTAAATGAGATTTATGACAAGATCGTTCTGTTTGATTTCATAGGGTATTTTCCCATTTACATTATGTTGACTACCTCTGATCAATTATAGAATATCCCAAACGTTTGGAAATAAATAATGAAAACCACTATATGAGGTCTCAAAAGGTCTTTGTGATTAGTAATGTAATATTTGATATTATTCCAAAGATATTAAAAATCATCATAAATATAACATAAATGAGCTCAAGTAAAAGCAAATGAATAAGTACCATCAACAGTATCACTTTTGTTCTTGCAGAACATAGAGTATCACATTGGTTCATTCAGACTATACAAACAATTATGTCTATTGAATCATTCCTTATAAGGTATCGAATTAAATAGTTTTTTATAACCCACTGTGTCTAGTTAGTGCTGCCCGTATAAACATGGGTGTAGGTTGTGACTGCTTCTTTAACCAAATGAATGAACAAACCTCGACTCCTGACTGTATGAGGACTATGGGTACTATGCAGAGTACGACCAGCTGATGAAGCTTATAAAGATTATACATAATAGCCATAAAATCCCATTTTATGAAAAGAGCTATTTAGAGTCATTCTGACTAAACTACTAATTCTGTATCAGTTTTCTCTGTCCTTATAAATAATAATGAATAGCAAGCATTTAATAAAAGAGGAAGAAAAAGAAATTTTTATGAAAAGAAACTCCCTATATTCTGTATTATTGTGTTCAAAAGAAAGTCAACTAAATATGGAAAAATCATGATTCTAACAATGTCCAGATGATTCATGGAGGTGTTGAGTCTTTTGGCCAGGAACACCATATACTCAAGAGAAGACATGAGCTCACAGAAGACATGAAAGGAAGAATTTAACAGTTGTAGGGAATCCAGGAAACAATATAATAACAATGACTAGTGAATCACCGGACCTAGACCAAATGCCCAATAGAATTGAGAGCCTTGCACACTGCTTTCTATTGCTACCAACCACATATAAGAACAATCAAACTGCCTGTTGATTCCAGATGAAATAATGGATGAAAAAAGAATATGAAATTACAATGATTAAGCTCAGGCAGGGGCAAGGCCTAAATAAGTAAAAGAGACAGACAAGGCAACAAAAGAATTTATCTCAAATTATAATAAAACAACTCAAGATGTCTTCAATTCTTAGTTCAAATCTTCAAGGTCCATTTCAAGTTTTCTCTGATTCTATATATTAACAATTCCTTCACTTTCTAGAAAAAAATGTAACTTTAATATTGATATTATTAAACGTATATTTTTATAATTTAAATTATACAAATTTATAGTGAACATTAATCTTTCTTCTTTTAGAGTATCATTGTGTTTCAATTTGTAGCCCAGACTGCCCTCAGATTTAGGAATCTTTCTGCCTCAGTATCTCTGGGGCTGAGAGTATAGTCTTGAGGTTCTTGACCTGTGGATCTTGATCCCAATGGAGGGACACTTGAGCAACCCTTTCACAGGGGTTGCCTGGGATCTTCAGAAAACACAGATATTTACATTGCATTATGACTCACCACAGTAGCAAACCTACAGTTATGAAGTAGCAATGAAAATAATTTTATGATTGGTGGTCACCACAACATGGGGAAATATGGTAAAGGACCAAGGCATTAGGAAGATTGAGAACCATAGTCTTAGAGTGTGGAATACCCACTTGTTTTGTAGTAGGTGTTTGTGTGTTTTCAAAAGTCCTAAACTAGAAATGTAATACTCAAGGTGATGGTGTCAGGGTGTGTAACTTTTGGGAGGTGACTTAATTATGAAGACAGGACTCCATGAATAAGGTCATTGCCTTTATAGACAACTGCCAGCAAAGCCTTCACCCTACTACATGACAACATAGTCAAAAGCCAACACACTGTGATCTGTGTGTCTCAGTGTCATCTTACTGGTACCTTCACAATGGATTTCAGCCTCCAGAACTGTGCTCCTTTCCCTTGTTTATAAGTTAGCTAGAAATGTGGTATTTGCTATAGTATCTTAAGTATAACAAGACAATACCATATGGAACAAATGGCTTACTTACAACAACAATAATAATAATAATAATAATAATAATAATAATAATAATAATAGGACAGAAGGGAGCAAAGAAGCAAAGAGAGAGAGATAGCCTACATCTGAGACTCTTGTTAAGGGCTAATTTCAAGTAGGCAAGACAAGTGTGGCACAGACTCATTGTGCTCCTGTAAACCAAACTCCTAGCAAGGTGTGGAACTTTAGAAAGTGATTTTAAATTGAATTGTTCCTCATTTCTGCCTCTCCCTACAAAATCCTTTTAATGATTTTTTTGTTATTGCACTGACAGGAATGCAGAAGAGAACAGATAAAATTCTGCAAGAAGAAAACTAAAGTGATCACAGAGATTCATAAGGAAGAAGATGGCCAGGCACTGCGTGAAGACAATAAAATCACAAAACACTTCTAGGTGGGAAGACAGGCATCAAAGGATGCCATTCAGATCCATGTCTCTGAAGTGTAAATAAGTAAAGCAGACATGATTAAAACAAGCACAGACATAACTTTCAGTTCCCAAATCTTCTAAGGAAGCAGACTCTGTTTTGAACTGAGCAAGGTACCATAGGATGAGAACAAGCAAAATACTGCTCACTACAAAGATAATGGTCTTAGGAAACATTTAACCCCAAAGAGGTCCACACTGGCATGAAGTGCAAGTAATTTTTAATGGGATTGGCTGAATTTATATACCAAAGTGGAGAACATGAAGAGCTGATGCACGCTCTACCTCTAAGCTTGATGTCAAGATGAAAAATTATATCCACTCACGGTTTATTCCCTGTGGCCGTTGTCTGCACTGATCAGGGTATGGGTGGAACATTAATCCAGAGCAGTCATGCTTATTTCTAACTTTCTAAACTTTATCCTCATAATTTAAAACTAACAGACTTGAGAAAGGAACTCTAAGAAAACTTAAAAGTCTATTGTTTAGCTCTCATGTTATTCCATGGATGCAAGAATCTCAGCCATGTGGGATTCACTTCAGGCCACATAGTCAGAAAAATGAGGACTAAAATCAGTCCTTCTAACTCTCTAAATTCCTCAAATATTCTCCAGCACCTGTTGATATCAGCACTGATTTCCCTTTTCTTTACTGGAAAAGTACTAATTAAATTGTAAGGCATATCAGGAGATATCAAGGTACATACCCAAAGATGTAATCACTGTAGTTCAACTTTCTGAATCAGGAAAATAATTTTTATCAGCTTTTTATCAACTCTTTCATTGTGGACACTGAATTCCACACAGATTTTTAGCATCTCCACTGACTCCAGCTCTCAGGCATTTGTGAAATGTGAAGTTAGGCCCAGTTTCATTTCATTTTGTTTTTAAGCAAAAACTGATGTGAGAAAGAATTTTGCTGTTGTTGCTAAAGGAATTTGCATTTATTGAAATCAACATCATCTGTAACCAAGAGAAAATGAAAGGTCATTCAAGGTAAAGAGCTTAACAAAAAAGCAAATGGTGTAGCCTCCTAAGGCTGTACATGTATAGCCCACACCACAAACCAATGGCCTTGGGAAGAAGATATCAGATAACCTGCAGGACTATGCTAAGAAGATATGATTCATTCAATGACAACCGATAAGCATGTTTTCTTTCCACTAATTTTTGTGCATGTATTTTTCATCCATTTATACAAAAAGTTTGCTACTTAGCATTGCACCTGTAGACTCCAGCAAAGAGTCTGGACTCAGACATTTAGCAAAAACAAGTAAGAATTTTAATTTTCTGGTAGAATGTAAAATGTCTATGGTTTATCAGCATGCTACAAAGATAGCGTGATTTTTATTTTTATTCACAGTTGGTATTCAGAAAACTTAAATCTCAGGTAAATTAGTTAAGCCTCCTGACCTCCAGTCACCAAATAACACTGAAAGGTTCCTGTATTAATGCTAGTTTTCAGAACATGCTGACAAAATGTTGACATGAAATATAATCAAGGAGATAAATTTAAGACCATTATGTGAGGCCAGGCGTTGGTGGCTCGAGCCTTTAATCCCAGCACTCAGGAGGCAGAGGCAGAAGAATCTCTGTAAGTTCCAGGCCACCCTGGTCTACATAGTGAGTTCCAGGACAGGGTCCAAAGCCACACAGAAACCCTGTCTTGAAAAACCAAAACAGAAGAACAAAAGACCATTATGTAGTATGAAAATGGTTCTAAGAAGGAAAGAAAATGAGAAAAGCTAGACAAAAGGAGGAGCCCAGTTTCCAAGAATACGAACAGCCTAAGGGCTGAGCATCGCCTGGGGATTCACACACTTCTGCTATTACTACTTGGTTTGGCCATGAAAAAGGAAAACGACTAATTTGCCCACAGAACTGCTGTTGGGTTTGTCCAGGGTTAGCATCAGGTATCACAATCCTCAGCAGTGAAGATTGCCTCCCCCATACTCTGAAAATTGGCACTTAGGAATGATACTTAAAAATTATTTTTATGTCCCAGGGTTTCTTGAATTACGGTAAATCTGCTTAAAGGAAACAATAATGTTTTAAAAACACAATCAAACTCATCTCTCACATACCACCTCATGTGGTCCATTGACTAATTGTTCAACCACAGGTTGTGATTGGAAATCCAAAATGGATCAGACAAGGAAAGTTGGCAGATAACTTCAAAGCTCTTTTATTATATTCATGACATGACCTTTAGATATCTTATAGAGTTTGGAATGGTTTTCATATGATAAAGCATTATTTTTTTATTTAGAAAATCTGCCGTATCTGACATTTTGCCATAAACAGAATTTTCACTCAGCAGAACAACATTCCAATATATACTTTAAATGAAATTAAAAGGCTATCTCTCTATGGTGTAATAATAATGCCAAAAATGTTTTTCTCATTAAAATAATTAAGAGTGGATAGAACGTATGGAGTTACTGTTTTTAATCACTGGAAAAGAGACACCATAGAACTGTGGTTACATAACACAAGCATCCATTGACTTCTACTTGTAGGTGTTCCCATATGTCAGCAAAGGTAGAGAAATGCCAAGACAGCCTCTTTTATCTCTGCTAAGGAAACAGAACTTTTGGTTCATTGTAGTGGAAGTGAAAATCAGAGAGAAACAGTTAAGTACTTATGGAGGGGTTACAAAAATGACTTCCCTGATGAGAACAATTTTGGGGTTCTGCATTATAAATGATTTCCAGAACTCACAGAGAAAGTCATGTGGGTGAAAGAAGAAGAAAGAGGAGGAGGAGGAGGAGGAGGAGGAGGAGGAGAGGAGGGAGGAGGAGGAGGAGGAGGAGGAGGAGGAGTGTGTGTGTGAAAGAAAGATTTCTTGGTGGCTTTTCAGTTAATAATTTATAACAAATATGATTTATATATTAGAAAAAGAGAATAATGTTTGAAGAAATAAAAGCCTTCAAGTTATCTAAAGTTGTCTGCATTTAATGAATACTAACACAGATGAAGATCAAAAAACACTAATCAGGATGAACAAAGTAAACCTTATTTATGAAGATTAAAATTAAATTACTGAAAACTAGTAATAAAGGCAAAAACTATAGTGCATGAATTTGTACAGTAAAGGGGTAAAAAAATGTCAAAAAACCCAAATTTTAGGGAGACAGTATTTGTTAAATTATATCTTTAAAATTATGAAATAAATGTCTGGCTAAAATAAAATCATGCAAATTAAGTCATGAAGACATTTCATGCAATCAAACCTTCATGTTTGGCCAGCAAATGTATACCTGAAATGATCTAAAATTGTGGATAACAGGGAAAACAGCATCAAATTTGATAGACATGATTAAATATAAAAATAGCTCATTTCACTTATAAAGAATTTTTTAAACAGTTGCCAACATAAGCAAATGTACACTGTAGGATTTTATGATAAATTACAATGGGTTATATTCTGATATTCTAATGGAAACACTCAGAGCTTAGCAACTCCCAGCCCTGGAGTATGGGTTGTGACATGAGGCTCACTGCTATTATCACATGTGACCATTCTACCTACCACATGCTGTAGTAGAAAACAGGTCAAAAGAAACATTTGAAGAAATACTTCTTACTGAATCCCTGTGCTGGGTTGGTTGACACAAACCTAGACATAATTGGAAAGAGGCCTTTCACTGAATAAATGATTCTATCAGGGTGATCGTAGGCAAGTCTACAGGGACTTTTCTTTATTAATGACTGATAATGTGTGGCCTTGCCCAGGGCTTGGAAGAATGCCACCCCTGAACAGAATGACAGCACTAAGGTTATGCAGACTTGAATCTATTTAAACTAGTTATAGTATGTTATAAATCTCAACTTACAGACTGATCAAGCCATGAGGAGAAAGCCATGAGGCGAAAGCCCATAAGCTGGTGTCCTTCATAGCTTCTGCTTTAGTTCCTGCCTGCAGTTTCCTGCCTTGAGTTCTTCCTGAGACTTCACTTGGCAACAGAGTGTGACCTGGGAGTTCTAAGATGAAATAAATCCTGTTCTCCCCTGAGTTGTTTTTGGTTATTGCCTTTTATCTCAGCAAGAAAAAAAATCCTAAAACAATGCACATTGCTTTTATACTATTTTAATGTAAAAAAATAAATAAGTCGATCATCATAAATTGGGACACATATATAATGAATTAGGTTTGCACCAATTAAATGAGAAAGAGGAAGAGAAAGAGAGAACAAAACATGGGGAGAAATATGGCATGGGACAGGTATAAAAATTTTATATGAATATTGTTCTAAGGAGATCTAGTCATATGTATTAACATATATTTTAAAATATTTAATAAATTGACTTTTAACAATATAGTCAGAACAGTCAAACAGCAGCTGTCTCACACCCTAAAAGTCAAGAACCTGCTAGCTGCTCCTGTAAGCCTAGGTGCCACAGTAGTCCCTGTCATGCCCTGAATTCTGGAATGTTCCTGGCAAAGCCACTTGTCCTCAGTCATTATCCCCAGGAATGATTTTGCCACTGAAACCTACCTTTTCTGATAGTATTTGCCATGCCACTTTATATCTGGAACATTTTGGCATAGTGTAATCAGTTAGTTATCCTGCACTCCTTATATAATATTTACATCATAAACACTGTATGGGACCAGAATGCCCCTTTGTTCATATAGTTCTCTCTCTCTCTCTCTCTCTCTCTCTCTCTCTCTCTCTCTCTCTCTCTCTCTCTCACCTCTCCTCTCCTCTCTCCATCCTTGTCTCTCTCTGCCCTCTTCCCCTCTTTCTTTCTAACACACATACATGCTAAGAACAAAAAAGTTTCTTATATTTATAATTTTGTGATTTGGGGGTACATTTAAACATGTTAACTTGTCATTTGTCTTGTTCTTTTTTTAAACCCGGGGCCTTTAAATTGCAGTCTGTCATGGTTTTCTCTCGCTGTATTTCTATGAAGACCAGTTACTTACTGAAGTCTCTTGTGAAGTAGTTTCTAATGCACATGTCAAAAGGCAGGTGGACTGGCTTGAGCTGATGTCTGCTTCTTTAAATTGTCATTATCAATTCTTTTCCCAATAAGGAGGTTACATTTTTAAGAGAATTTTGAAGGAATTTTGTAGTTGCTGCCTAATTTATTTTTTCCCATGGCAAAACCAGATCCCAGAGTGTTTGCATGCTTTGTTCAATGTCACTGAGTGAGTTAGTAATTGTGACCTGACTGCCTTTAAGTCACCTGACAATCTCATGTTTGTTTGTTTCATGTCACCCTTTTAGACTGATGTTTGCAGGCTGTTGGCTATTATCATTTCTGTGACACAAAAGTAGAGTATTGCCTCCTGAAGGGGCTTGTAACTTGAATCAATTCTGAGATATGCAGGTTAAGTTAGGAAGCATGCAAAACAGATGGTATGATATGAGCAGATTAACAGCGCCAAGGTTATGCAGGCTTGGATCTATTTAAAGTAATGATAGTGCGCTTTAAATCTCATCACTGACTTTGGAAACAATAGGCTCAACCACAATGAAAGGCGTGGGGTGCATTCCAACCTGGAGTCCCTCTTTCTAAGGAGCTTTTTACGTCAATATCTAATTTAGTATTTCTCTTTCATGCAAGTGCTATAACTTTCACCTTCCCATTGTGCATTTAAAATTTGGTTTATCATTTCTTTCTCCTCAAAGGCATTAACCTGTTTTCTAGGTCACATTTCATTATCTTTGTTACTTTTTCACATCCCTACATTTTAAAAACATTATCTTGAGTAAATCTTATATAAGGCATGAGATGAGGAGCCAATGTGGAGAGAATTTGCTCTATTTCATGACATAGGACTGTTGCCTACATGATACAAATGAGTACCCCTGGACAACAGAAAGGGGTGGTCACGTTCAGAAAGTGTTTGTGCTCTGAGATAGGACAGAGGACACAAGGACCTGAGCACATCTCCTGCTTCAATTCCTACTTTGTGTGTGTGTGTGTGTGTGTGTGTGTGTTTGTGTCCCTGTGTGTGTGTGTTTGTACATGTGTGTGTATTTACTCCAACTCATACCTGCAAAGTGTACATGTTAAAAAAAAAAAAAGAAAAGAAAGAAAGTCTCTCATCCAAGTAGTAAACCAGGCCTGACCCTGCTTAGTTTCTGAGATCTGCATGTTCAGGGCTTGGGTGGTGGTGGCACACACCTTTAATCCCAGCATTCAGGAGGCAGAAGCAGGTGGATCTCTGTGAGTTCAAGACCAGCCTGGTCTACAAGAACTAGTTCCAGGAAGCCTCCAAAGCCACATAGCCAAAACCTGTCCCGAAAAAGAAAACAAAGCAAAAAGTCAGGAGACGACTTTTGGGAGTCTTTTATTTTTTCCATCCTATGGGGTCTAAGGATTCAACTTTGGTCATTAGGCTTTACCTACCAACTCATCCTGCCAGGCCCCAGTGTTCTCTTCTTAAAAGATATACCACCAAAACTTCTGGATCAGCAGATATTTCACAATCAGCCTTGAAGATTGCAACCTAGCACCGAGTTCTAAGCACATTCATTGACAGAAAGACTAATTAGGCGTTTTCCTGACAGCAGTTAATGTCAGGGGGCCTTTGTTACATTTCTGTCACATCTTGTGTTTATGAAAATGGATTATGTGTGTGGGGATTTCAAAACGTAATGAGGCATCAGCTAGAAGAAAGCACTGAAGGGAGATTGAGTGCACAGCCAAGTGCTGCTGGGGCAGGAGTTTTTTACGGTGACAGTGGGAATCCTACATTCCAGGAAGGTCCAGAGATGCAGATACAAACTACAACCCATCTGAATATCATTGTCTAGAATAGCATCCCCGCCCTTGTTCTTCACTAACTTACTTGTATCACCAATTAATTCTGAGAAAAAGTGGTCTGAAATTTTGTCTGTTTTATTTTACAGAGATGTATGAAGACCTGGACAAGGGCAGTGAAGCACTAAGCACACTCTAAAGCCCCTTCTATATGCAGTCTGCCTATCACCACTCCATCTTCTGCATTTCACCCTTGGACTGGACGGCTCACTGAAGCATCAGCCTCTGCCATTTTGAGTTCACTTTCATTCTTCTCCCTGTTTCTTTGCTTTCTGTCCCAGCTGAATTTATATGTTTATCTGTTTAACCTCAGAGTCCCTGGAGCTTCACTTTGAGGTATCAAAGTTTCCTCCTTTGCTGTTAATGTTCCATTATTAGTCCTGAGTCTGTCACGTCTCCTCGCCATTCTCTTCTCTCTTCTCCTGCCCCTCATCTGCCTTTAAAGATGCTCTAGTAACTCATCTATTTTGAAGCCCGAACAAGGCCACTTCTTAATCATTCCTTCAAGGGGTTCTGCCATTTAACAAAACACCACTGCCAACCTACATTCTTAAACATACATGATATGCACATGCACACATAGAGACACATACACACACATACAGAAAAAGAGACAGACAGACAGACAGACAGACAGACAGGCAGACAGGCAGACAGACAGACAGACAGACAGACAGGCAGACAGACACACACACACACACACACACACACACACACACACACACAAAGCATGCCTTTCCCTCAGTGTGGCTTGACCTAAATGCAACCTTCCTTTGCAATAATAGCAAGACCCTATGTGTTCTTTGTTCTGCCTCTCATTTTGTCTTGTATCTCTGTGTCCTGGACTGACCTTGTGCTTAGCAGGTGTCACTGTCACTTTACTTCTTCTCACCAAGATTGTCACACTCACCGATAACCTCCCATCTTTAAACTCAGGCTAACCTAGATACTGGACCACTCTAAGACACCAAGGCATCAGCTAGAAGAAAGCACTGAAGGGAGATTGAGTGCACAGCCAAGTGCTATTTCATTAATGATGCTCTTTCTTACTTACATGAATTAATTTACTCTTCTCAGCTCTGGGATTTACCTTTTATACATGACCTACTCTTTCTTCCCCCTTTGGAAACTTAAAAAGAAAACTTTTTGTTATGGCATTTCACAGCTATGTGCTTTGTTGGGGATATTGTAACCATTGTCTTAGGCACTTTGAGAGTTCTTTCATTCAGAAAATGTATGTCCACCAATACATTTGTTGAAGAATAATTTTTAAGGGAAATTCTGTAATTCTCCTTCAAGCGGTTTGTTTCTGTACTCTTTAATCTATAGGGAATCCTGCTCTTTTGAATGGATATAGCATTTTCTTGTATTATAGTGACCACACAATGTAATATAGTGCATTTATTTATTATTTATTTCTAGATTTTTAAAGATCGGGTGGGTGATTATATTGCATTATGCTTTACAATGTCCAATTGTACTAAAATTTTTAAAGTGTCATTTTAGGAAAGTTATGACTGACAATATGTGAAATTGTTGGGGTTCACCAAAGATTCTGGAAATCTTGTTTCTGGCCTCTCAATTTTCAGCCTTGGAATTTAGAAGAAAACTGGTAAAAAATGATATATCACACATTTTGTTTCTACCACAGAAACACAACCTTAAAAGTCTCCCTTGCCTTTTTGACTCCACAGGTGTCAATATTTGGAAGGAAAATGTAGAAATAAGCAACTCCATACACTGGCAGCTATTTTTCTTTCTTTTTTTTTCAAATTGTAAGAAGAAAAAGAAATCATAAGCCATTCAAAGTAAGCCACAGACCAAATGAACTTTAAATAAAATAAGCCTTTGAGAACAAAGGCAAGTTAAAATGTTCTTAATTACAGAGAAATAATTATGCATAAAAATGAATTACAGTAAGTCAGACCAAAGTAATGAAATGCCTTCTCTCAAAAACGTTACAGCACATTTAAATTGAATAAGAAGACATTGAAAGGCACTTCTGAACCTTATAATGCTAAAAACAAGAGGGAACACTACAGAATCTTCAGTAAAATACTCACCTTTATTGAAAAGCAGATAAGAAAAAAAGCTAAACAAAAAGTACTTTATACCATTAAAGTAGTTAATGGCACATACAGCAAGTGTGCTGTTTTCCTAAGAACAAACTCTTTAGTTTATTTCCACAAACTTCAATGTTCTCTTCACTATAATAACCATTCCGATAATGAAACACCTAATTCAGCTATACCCAGATCTCTAGGAAGGAAAGGATTGGCAAATTCTCATTATCATTCATATACTTTAATACGCAATAAAATAAAATTTCAACAAGTGAAAAGACAATTCCAAATCTCGGTGTTTCAAATAGAATGTCACTTGAAATATAAAATGGAGTGGTACAGAGATAAACAATAAATCCAGGATGAAAGACAAAACAGAAAGCAGAGAACACTTGTGAAAGTAAGCAAAGTTATCTGTGTTGTAAAATCTAGAGAAGTGAATGAGAAAGGCGGGGTCAGTTTTAGAGTTGAATGACAAAATTAGGTCATTGCTTCTCATCTTCACACAGATTAGAATTTAGTGACACCAAGGGGGAGTGAATAAAGGGACATTTAAGAAGCAGTTCTTTAGAGTAGAATGTCTGTCCCAGCCTTGAACAACTGAAATGATAGGAAGAAGGTAGGGTAAATCCTAAAGTTTATGGAGAAATATATAACCAGCAACAAGAAAATCCTCCACCCAGAGTCTAGAACTTGTCATATCCAATGATGGATGTACTGGAAAGCAAGATGCCTCTGATCATCCACTAAATAGCATGTACAGCTCTTCCAGGACAAAGACACACTTTAATGGCCAAGCACACAGAAAGAGAAGTCAAAATATCTAGATTAAAATCTGAGACTTCTACACTAGATACATAGTTATAAGCAAAATTTTAAAAGGCTTTGGACTTCTCACATGTTATTTTAGTTTCGTTGGGAATGTGGTACACACCACAGAATGTTTGATAAATTCTTGGGTCATTCCCCAGGAAGTGGTTTTTATCTCCCAAATCCTTGAATTGGTGTTCTCTGATATATTCTACTGTATCTGACTAGTTATTATAAATATGTATATAAAAGTTCCATCTTAAAATTGTTAAGTCAACATCCTCCCTATTGAAATGATCAGGTTTTGACCCTTATGCTTGTTACTTGTTTGATCCAATAGTGCCAGATGTATTCATGTGAGTATTAGAGGCATGCCATCCTTGAATCTTGTTGTTGTTGGTAAAGGTCATGAGGCAAAATCTGGCCTTTCTCAACACTGAGTTCTACAAGTACTCAACATGTACATCCTTAAAGTACACCTCGTTTTCAAACAGCAGAGTCAACTGACTGCCAAATTAACTTGTGGCTAAATAATCAGCTAAAGTACAAAGAATCTAAAACAATAGAGCTGAATAAAAGAGTATATAATGGAATGGCTTTGCAGCTAATTTTCCTAAACAACAGGGAAATACCAAGTCTGAAAATTATTTTTGATAAGAATCTAGCCATGATTTTAATCTCTAAGTCTAATGAAATGGCTACAGAAAGCAAGGAGGGATTAGAGGCTTATCTAAGATACACCAATACTGATCAATATTTTATAATATTACAACACAATTTTTCTTATAACATCACATTCTGTCAGATGTGGGGTTGGTGAATATCTTTTCCCATTCAGTGGGCTGCCGTTTTGTCTTGTTCACTGTGTCATTTGCCTTACAAAAGCTTCTCAATTTCAGGAGGCCCCATTTATTAATTGTAGATCTCAGTGTCTATGCTACTGGTGTTATGTTCAGGAAGCAGGTTCCTGTAACAATTCATTCAAAAGTACCACCTACCTTCTCTTCTAGGAGGATCAGTATGCCTGGATTTTATGTTGAGGTCCTTCATCCATTTGAACTTAAGTTTTGTGCATGGAGATAGATATAGCTATCTGCAGTCTTCTAAATGCCAGAATTCAGTTATGCCAGGACAATTTGTTGGAGATAATTTCTTTTTCCATTATATTATTTTAGCTTCTTTGTCAAAATTCAGGTGTTTGTAGGTATGTGGGTTAATATCAGGGTTTTCAATTTGATTCCATTGGTCTATCTGTCTATTTTTGAGCCAATATTAAGCTGTTTTCAAGACTATAGCTCTATAATAGAGCTTGAAGTCAGGTATGGTGATGCCTCCAGAAGTTCCTTTATTGTATAGGGTTGTTTTGGCTGTCCTGGGTCTTTTGTTTTTCCATGTAGAGATGATAATTGTTCTTTCAAGTCTGTGAAGAATTGTGCTTGGATTTTGATGGGGATTGCATTGAATCTGTAGATTGCTTTTGGCAAGATTGCCATTTTTACTATGTTGATCTTAACTATCCTAGAATATGGGAGATCCTTCCATTTTCTGGTAGCTTCTTTAATTTCTTTCTTTAAAGACTCAAATTTCTTGTGATGCAGGTCTTTCACTTGTTTGGTTAGAGTTACCCCAAAGTATTTTATTGTTTGTGGCAATTGTAAAGGATGATGTTTCTCTGATTTCTTTCTTGGTACATTTATCATCTGTATATATTAGGGCTAATGATTTCTTTTGAGTTAATCTTGTATCCTGTCATTTTGCTGAAGATGTTATCAGCTGTGGGAGTTCCCTGATAGAGTTTTTCGGGTCACTTAAGTAAACTATCATATCATCTGCAAATAGTGAAATTTTGACTTCTTTTCCAGTTTGTATCCCCTTGATCTCCGTTTGTTGTCTTACTGTTCTAGCTAGAACTTCAAGGACAATATTGAAGAGGTATGGAGAGAATTGACAGCCTAGTCTTGTCCCTGATTTTAGAAGAATTGTGTTGAGTTTCTCTCCATTTAGTATGATGTTGGCTGTTGGCTTGCTGTATATTGATTTTATTGTGTTTAGGTATGTTCCTGTTATCCCTCATCTCTCCATGACCTTTATCATGAAGGGGAGTTAGATTTCGTGAAAGAGTTTTTCAGCATCTAGTGAGATGATCATGTGATTTTTCCTTCTCAATTTCTTTATATTGTGGAATTCTTTGATGGATTTTCATATGTTGAACCATCCTTACATTCCTGGGATGAAGCCTACTTGATCATGGTAGATGAGTTCTCTGATGTGTTCTTGGATTCGATTTCCCAGCATATTTTTAATTAGTCCAAATTAGGAACAAGCTTGATTCACATGTCAATCCCTTCCCCCAACCCTCCCCCAACCCCAACTGCCCCTCACCCCATCCACCCTCCACTCCCCAGGCAGGGTAAGGCCCTTTATGGTGGCTCCCCAAAGTCCACCACATGATCCTGGATAGGGTCTAAGCCCTCCCCATGTATACAGGCCAAGAGTGCATCCCTTCATGTGGCATGGGCTCTTAAAGCCCCTTCTTACACTAGGGAAAAATACTAATCCACTCCCAGGGGCCCCCTAGAGTTTGGAGGCCACCTAATTCACATCCATGTTCAGGGGTCTGGATCAGTCCTGTGCTGGCCTCCCATTCAGCAGTCTGGGGTCCATGTGCTTCCCCTTATTCAGGCCTTATGTTTCTGTGGGTTTCACCAGTACTGACCCCTTTAATCTCATTCCTGCCTCTCTGCATCTAGGTTCCAGAGTTCAGTTCAGTGTATATCTATGAGTGTCTGCCTCTGCTTCCATCTGCCAATGGATGAGGGCTCTGGCTTAAAAAGTAGTCATCAGTCTCATTATAGGGGGAGGGCCTTTAGAGTAGCCTCTCCATCATTGCCTAGATTGTCAGTTCGTGTCATCCTTTTAGATATCTGGAAATCACCCTAGTGCCAGATCTCTCCTTGGACCTATTATGGCTCCCTCTGATATGGTATCTCTCATCCTGCTCTCCTCTATTCTTCTCCCAACTCAACATTTCTACTCCTCCATTTCCTCCTCTTCCCTCCTCTTCTCCTTATCTTGTTCTGGCATCTCTCTCTCCCCTACCCTCATGCTCCCAATTAGCTCAGGAGTTCCTGCCCCTTCCCATTCTCTGGGGTCCATGCATTTTTCCCTTAGAGTCTTACTTGTTTCCTAGTTTCTTTGGTGCAGAGGATTGTAGGCTGGTAATACTTTGCTCTATGTCTAAAATTCATATATGAGTGAGTACATACCATGTTTGTACTTTTTGTGACTGGGTTACCTCTCTCAGGATGGTTTCTCTGGGTCCATCCATTTGCCTGCAAATTTCAAGATTCCATTATTTTTTTTCTGCTGAGTAGTACTCTATTTTATAAATATACCACATTTACTCTATCCATTCTTCGGTTGAGGGGCATCTAGGTTGCTTCCAGATTCTGGCTATTACAAACAATGCTGCTATGAACATGGTTGAACATATGTGCTTGTTGGATGAATGTACATTTTTTGATATATGCCCAAGAGAGGAATTGCTGGATCTTGAGGTAGACTGATTCCTATTTTTCTGAGCAATCGTCATACTGATTTCCAAAATGGTCTTACAAGTTTGCACTCCCACCAGCAATGGAGGAATGTTCCTTTTTCTCCACATCCTATCCAGCATAGATTGTCATTGGTGTTTTTGATTTTAGCCATTCTGGCCAGTGTAAGATGGTATCTCAGAGGTGTTTTGAGTTGCATTTCTCTGATAGCCAAGGATTTTGAGCACTTTCTTAAGAGTCTTTCAGCCATTTCATATTCCTATGTTGAGTATTCTCTATTTAGTTCTGCACCACACTTTTTAATTTTATTGTATTGTGTCTTGGTGTCTAGCTTTTTGAGTTCATTGTATATTTTGGAAATCAGCCCTCTGTCAGATGTGGGGTTGGTGAGGATCTTTTCCCATTCTGTGGGCTGTTGTTTTGTCTTACTGACTCTGCCCTTTGCCTTGCAGAAGCTTCTCAGTTTCAGGAGGTCCCATTTATTAATTGCAGACCTCAATGTCTGTGCTACAGGCATAATGTTCAGGAAGCGGTCTCCTGTGCCAATTTGTTCAAGGGTATCTCCCACTTTCTCTTCCAGAAGATTCAGTATGGCTGGATTTATGTTGAGATCTTTGATCCATTTGCACTTAAGTTTTGTGCATGGTGACAGATATGGATCTATCTGCAATCTTCTCCATGTCCAAATCCAGTTGTGCCAGCAGCATTTGTTGAAGATGCTATCTTTTTTCCATTGTATAGATTTAGCATCTTTGTCAAAAAAAGGTGTTCATAGGTGTGTGGGTTAATATCAGGATTTTCAATTCAATTCCATTGGTCTATCTGTCTACTTCTGTGCCAATACCAAGCTGTTTTCAGGACTATAACTC
Organism: Cricetulus griseus; assembly: GCF_003668045.3. Lineage (NCBI taxonomy): Eukaryota > Metazoa > Chordata > Mammalia > Rodentia > Cricetidae > Cricetulus > Cricetulus griseus. Next base: position 6,311,155 of record NC_048600.1, on the reverse strand, counting down.
TATAATAGAGCTTGAAGTCAGGGATGGATGCCTCCAGAAGATCCTTCATTGTACAGACTTGTTTCCACTATCCTGGGTTTTTTATTTTTCCATATAAAGTTGAGTATTGTTCTTATAATGTCTGTGAAAAACTGTGTTGGGATTTTGATGGGGATTGCATTGAATCTGCAGATTTCTTTTGGCAAGATTGACATTTTTACTATGATGATTCTACTTATCAAAGAGCATGGGAGATCTTTCCATTTTCTGGTATCTTCTTTAATTCCTTTCTTTAAAGACTCAAATTTCTTATTGTACAGGTCTTTTACTTTTTTGGTTAGTGTTACCCCAAGATATTTTATGTTGCTTATGGATATTGTGAATGGTGATGTTTCTCTGATTTCTTTCTCATCTTTATATAGTAGGGCTACTGAATTTTTTGAGTTAATTTTGTATCCTGCTACTTTGCTGAAGGTGTTTATCAACTGTAGGAGTTCCCTGGTAGAGTTTGATTTCCCAGTATTTTATTCAGTATTTTTTGTATCAATGTTCATGAGGGATATTGGTCTGTAGTTCTCTTTCTTAGTTGTGTCATTGTGTGGCTTGGGTACCAAGATTATTGAAGCCTAGTAAAAAGAGTTTGGTAATGACCCTTCTGCTTCTATTGTGTGGAATACTTTGGTGAGAATTGGTATTAGCTGTTCTTTGAATTTCTGGCAGACTTCTGCACTGGGCCTGGGCTTTTTTTATGGGGGTGGGTTGGTAGACTTTTGATAACTGCTTCTATTTCATTAGGAGTTATAGGTCTATCTAAATTGCTTATCTGTTTTAGATTTAATTTTGGTAAGTGATATATATATCCAGAAAATTTTCCATTTCCTTTAGTTGTTTTAAATTTTGAGGAGTACAGGTTTTCAAAGTATGACCTGATATTTCTCTGGATATTCACAGTGTCTGTTGTTATGTCCCCCTTTCATTTCTGATTTTATTAATTTGCATGTTCTCTCTTTACAGTTTGGTAAGGGCTGATTTCCAAAATATACAAAGAACTCAAGAAGCTAGTCACCAAAACAGCAACTAATCCAATTAAAAAGTGGTCTACAGAAATAAATAGAGAATTCTCAATGGAAGAATATAAAATGGCTGAAAGCCACATAAGAAAGTGCTCAACATCCTTAGCCATCAGGGAAATGCAAATCAAAACAACTCTGAGATACCATCTTACTTCTGTCAGAATGGTTAAATCAAAAACACCAATGTCAGTTTATGCTGGAGAGGATATGGAGAAAGGGAAATACTCCTCCATTGCTGGTGGGAGTTCCAACTCATACAGTCACTTTGGAAATCAGTATGGTGGTTCCCCAGGGAAATGGGAATCAGTCTACTACAAGATCCAGCATTTCTACTCTTAGGCATATACCCCAAAATGCACATTCATACAAGGACATCTGTTCAACCATGTTCATAACAGCATTATTTGTAACAGTCAGAACCTGGAAACAACCTAGATGCCTCTAAACTGAAGAATGGATAGAGAAAATGTGGTACATTTACACAATGAAGTACTAGTCAGCAGAAAAAAAATGGAATCTTTAAATTCTCAGGCAAATGGATGGCACTAGAAAAAAAACATCCTTGTGGAGTAACCCAGTCACACACACAAAAAAAATGATATGTACTTACTCATATTCAGATTTTACATCTAGAGCAAAGAAGTAGCAGCCTACAATTCACACCACCAGAGAAGCTAGACTACATGGAGGATCTTAAGAGAGACTACGTTTCCCCTGATAAGGGGAAAGGGTAAGAGCGCCTAAGCTAATGGAGAGCATGGGGTGAGGGGAGAGGGAATTAGGAGAAAGAGAAGGGGAGAAAAGGAGAGTAGAGGAGGACATGAGGGAGCAGGAAGTTTAGTCAGGGGAAGAATAGAGGAGAGAAAGAAAAGAGATACCATAATAGAAGGTGTCATTATTGGTTTAAAGTGAATTCTGGCACTAGGGAAATGTCCAGAGGTCTACAAGGTTGACCCCAACTAACAATCTAAGCAATAGTCCTGAGGCTACCTTAAATGCCCTTCTCCAATAATGAGATTGATGACTACCTTATATGCCATCCTAGAGCCTTCATCCAGTAGCTGACAGAAGCAGAAGCATATACCCACAGCTAAACATTGAGCTGAACTCTAGAATCCAGTTGCAGAAAGAGATGAGTGATGAGCAAATTGGTAAAGACAGGCTGGAGAAACCCACAGAAACAGATGACCTGATCAAGAGGGAGCTCATGGACCCCAGACTGATAGCTGGGAAACCAGCATGACTGTTCCAGACTCCCTGATGAGGAGGCCAGTTTGGAGGTCTGGGCAATCTATGGGCCATTGGTAGTGGATCAGTATTTACCACTAGTACGCAAATGGACTTAAGGAGCCCACTCCACATAGAGGGATAACCCGGGGGCCGGGGGCCGGGGGGGGGGTGTCTAGGCCCTGCTCCAAATGATATGAGAGACTTTGAAGATCCCCCATGGAAGGCCTTACCCTCCCAGGAGAGCAGAAAGGGGTTGAGAGGTTGGTGGGCAGAAGGCGAGGAGGGTAGGGAGATGGGACTGGTATGGACATGTAAAAGAAGTTTGTTTCTAATCTAAATTTAAAAAGAGCAAAAAGGAAAAACAGAATAAAAGAAAAAAGAATTACCACATTCTTCAAAATTGTGTAATTAAAAAACAGAGTGATTGAAAATATAGGTAAAATAATAAAAAATTTCATCAGTGAAAAATTTTTTAAAAGACAGAAAGCTATTGAATATGGTGAAAGTTATTTTATATATATAAATACTTGTAAAAATAGCATGAATTTGCTTATGAAGATTGGCAACAGAGGAGTTACAATCTGTGAGTTGTGTAGAGCATTAAGAGATGAACTATTCCAATCAAAAAGTAGTAATGCAATTTCATAATAATAAAATAAAGCAGACAAAAATTTAAAGGGTGAATCTCTGTGTGTATGCTCGTGTGTGTGTGTGTGTGTGTGTGTGTGTGTGTGTGTGTGTGTGTAAGAGAGAGAGAGAGAGAGAGAGAGAGAGATTGTCTGTCTGTCTTTCCATGCAGTGTTTCACTCAAATTATAAATTTCCTATGTAAAACAATTCTGCTGGTAACAGTTTTATATGTATCAAGTGTTTCCCTCATAAGAAGTGACCTGTAACAAAAAGCAAACTCCATATGATTTTAAAATACCAATATTATCTGACAGCAATATTGTATATAAGACACCCCAGTTATTGATAGAAATAATTCTGAGACTGGAAAAAGATGTCAGAAAAATAAAGATAATTAACAATAAAATATTTAAAATAGAGAGGGTTATTTTTTCATTAAAATGGCTTATTTAAACCTTAGAAAGATTATCACTTTGAAAGAAACATTATTTCTTACTCCTTTGTTGGAAGTTTTTATTCTGTTTTTTTTTCTTTTTCTATGATACATTCATAGAATCATGTTTCTCAAAATTACCTTCTACTATTTTCATTTTACATGGTTTGGGTTTGTTCTATTGCTTTAAAACAATCTTGAATATTCTGTTTTAAATGTGTTTCTTGATCTAATAATAATTTTATTTCTTTGAAGTACAGTATTAACGTTATGTGTGAAGAATAAAATATTGTCAAATGCTGTCTTTAACAACTTGAATGTTTTCTTTTAAGGAAATATTGCAATAACTAATATTAACAATTTTTGTACTTGGCTATATCATTATTCAGTAAGCAGTTTCTGATTCAAATGAGCAAGTAAGATAAAGGGAGAATTCATTGAACTCAACCATGTCATCCAGAATTTTATCTAAAATTAAGAACCTTTGTGTACTTTTGTTAATAATTTTCTATTATATCCACTGTTTCTTTTTATCAAATAAACTTTTATTTTAGAAATATAATACATGCACTGTTTTAAAACATACATTATCTAAGAATGTATGGTGAAAATATTCTTTATTCTTTTGCTCATCCCTAATTTTTATTGTATTTTAATAGTTTTAATGCTAATATTTTAAGTGATATATATCTGCCAGTTTTTATTTTCATAATCATCGATTATAACTTGTGATTGAAATTATAATGCATCTCCATTTTATTCCAATGGGCATTGCTGTTTTAACCACTTCATATTCTGTTCAATAACATTTGCAATTTGGATTATTTTTTGTCTTAAACTTCAATTGTCAGACAAGCTTATGTCCTTATATTTGAGTATCTGTCTTAACAGATGAAGAAAATACCATGATTCAGAGTTGTACTTTACAAAGAATGACATAACAAATCATTCATACATTTTATTAATGCATATAAATGTTTACATATCACAGACATATATATATATATACACACTTACTTTTATATATATATATATATATATATATATATATATATTATTGATCTTTAAATTACAAGTTCAGTAATTTAAAATTAGTAATGTAGAAGTCACATACTGGCTCTTTAGGAAAATATATTGAACTGAAGGTAACTGTTGCATTTTCTATACTTCTTCCTGTTTGATCTTTCAAAACAGAAATAGCTATAAAACTAAAAATGAATTTCATTTGCACATGTCTAAATGTATGTGAGAGACATAGCAACAGATACACAACTTTAAATTTTATATGACTAATATTTCCTGTCCACACAGAAAAAGACCACAATTCTGTGTGCTTCACAATTTTGGATGCTTGTGCTAAACGCAACCAGGCCTTTGTCGAGCTGCATCTGTCTTACAGCTAAACTTTGCATTTGCCTCAGCATCACACTTGCTATTACAGCCCTGCAGGCATTCTCTGTCTCCCTGTGTCCTTTAGCTTTGAAGGCTTCCTTGTGGTGAACTCACATTTTCAAGCACTCTATTTTCAATTTACCTTAAACTTCTGACTCCACTTTCTGAATTTTCCTGCTTCACTTTAAGTCTCAGTCAGGCTGTCAACACCACTTATTGGATGCCGGCTGTGAATAGATTCAAAAGGAATCAAGGCAATATTTTTCTTCCATAAAGAATGTAAAACCTTGTTGGTGAAACAAAACATACTCCCATTAAATCACATAAAACATACAAAAATAGCCAGGGTAATCAAATATTAATTTAGCATAACCACAATATATATTCTGAAATCATGAAATGTTATTTATAAATTAGAATGTTCGTGAATTTCTTTTGGGGAGTTTTGAAACTCAAGTCTATCTTATCACTTAAATTAATAAACACATTGGGTATGCTCCAATCATAATTATAATAAAAGGAAACAATGGATGATAAAAACATAATGAACATAATATCAGAGAAATTAATGCAGTACTATATCTCCCATGCAAAGAAGGGTGGATACAGCAAAATATTTTACAATGTAGTGGTATCTGTCCCAAATTAAAACTGAGCACATCACATGCAAACTACAAAAGAAAATGAAGTATATAACTGTAACAACTGCAAATGTGGATACTATCATGAGTGACACAGATATGAGAGATGTTTTCAAAACAGGTGATTGGTAGCACTTCAGAGGACATCTCAATTTCTCTTGGCTATTTTGCTAATTACACTCAAGCAAGAAGTTAGTGTGCATTAGAGGTCATAAAACAAATGCACAAAAAGCAAATGAAAAACCTTTAATTTTTAATATGGAAGAAATTTAGACCTTGGCTTTAAATAATTAGAAACAGGATTTCTGTTTAGAAATCCAGGGGCCATTCAAACATGGTGAAGCTTCATTGGAACGTTTACTTGATGTGCAAGATTGTCCTCCCACTGAACTATCTAGTATCTTCCATCTCACACCCCTGCCAACAATGTGACAATTGAAAATGACACCATGTGTCTGTGAAAGCACCCCTTGGGAATGGGAATGTACCTGTTGTAGAGGAAAGGACAGAACTTTAAAGTGAAAGGGAACAAACACCATAGAAGATTTTTTCAATCCTACGAGTTCCTAAAACTTGTTTTTATTTTTTCCCAAATAATATGGAAAATTCTGACTTATCTGTTTAACCCACAGTCTCACAGTGTTTACTATGTTTAAAGTGTTGCAGATATCCTACAGATAATACCTTATTTAATCCACGTAACACTCTGTCAAGGGACACAATATTGTTATTTCCATTTAATAAATTAGAAAATTAGAGTGTTAGCACATTAAATGATCTATCTTCACTACACAATTAATAAATATAGATAGTCATCTAAAATGTATGTACATGGGCTTTGGAATAAATGGTGTCACATTATGCAGAAAACACACTCATCCTATTCACAGTGATTTTGATGCAGCAAATCTCAGAGACAAACTTAAATGTTTGAGTAAGAGTTACACACACAGTGAAAGGGAAGTGACAGGTTTTCAAGAGCCAAAGCAGTTTCATTTGGAATAGTAAAGACACATAAAACCATGCAGAGATCTGAAGTCAAATTATAATAAGAAACAAGAAGGAACAGCAGGTAAGGAACTGCTCAAGCAGTACCCTGGAAAGCAAGCTAACACATGGCACACTCACTACAAAATAACCAATAGGGAATTATGCATTATTCAAAAGAATGAAATACATTAAATTTGCTCAATAAAAGAAAGAATATAAGTAGCATTAATAAACACAGAACTGTGGTAGGTAGAATACACTCAACAAACAGATAAAAAATAGTAAGTTGAGAGCTGGAAGAAAAACACTGGGTTCTACTCATGGTGTGACATTAGTGACAATATTATCCAATAATCATCGAACTACTTTCAATTATAAGGGTCACAACTAATAGGGCAATAAACAATGCATGAGCAATGGATGTTAAAAAGTAAATTTATGATCATCAAGTCTAGTTGACACAACCCTCTGTCACAGTATTAGAACATCAATCTATAATACATACCATAGATCACTGGAACTGTTCCTAGAGATTCCCAGGTCACATTGTCACTGAAGTATTAACAGATATTCATATTTTAGAGAAAAGTCGTGATTATAATTTTCATCAATTTCTCAAAATTGTTACACTAAAAAAAAAACTTTGGACTTTCTGTCCAAAGTGATCAATTCTGTTCAAGTGAGTTATTGAAATTTGGATATAGTATAGATTTTTTTGTTTGTTTTTTGTTTTGGGGGAAATTTTTTTTACTGTTTTTATGGTATGCTAAAAATAACTAATGGTGACTATAAAACTAGGGAACTGACAAAATGTCGCTAAATTTCTTCTTAATTCCTTGTTCATGACAGGTTACAACAACAACAAAAGGCTGTTTTACATATAGTAATTCCTGAATTCCTAATGGCTGGTAGCAATGAACAGCATCATCTAGGACTCATGAAAAAAAAAAAAAAAAACTATGGCCATGCTCACGGCTTCCACTTTGTACACATATGACCTTCAGCAGTTTACTTAAACTTCTGTGCCTTCTTCATAAAATAAAGTTCATAATTCCCAATCTATATTCCCCACTAGGTTGCTATAAAATCAAATATTACAATGCATATCAAGCTTATTGAATTCCTGCTCAAATTCAGCATGGAGTGCATATCAATGGACTAGAAATGGGAAAACTAATCAATTAGTAAATAGTTGTTCCCTGGCCTGTGAATAGAGAAGGCTCATCTCAAGCAGTGATCCTTAAAAAGAACAGAATATGAGCTTTGTGTGTAACTCTAAATATTTCAGAAATAACACTGAAAAGGAACAGGTAGAGATGATAATATAATGTAATTTATTTAATCAATATCTAAAATACATTAACATGCAACCGCATAAAACTTCTGGTTGAGATGTTTTCCATCCCACCTTTTCATAACACCTCTGGGAACTCTGATATGTGTTTTATATTTTCACTGTGTTTTAACTTGGATATGTTATATACTTTCAGGGGTTTTAGCAGCATAGATCTAGATGAAGACCAAGGTTCCCCTTCAGTTCTTGACTTTGATATGTAGCTTGTTGTAATATATCTCATTGTGTCTCATCTTCAAAGAAGCTAAAGTTTAAATCTACACTAATAAAAATCTGTAAGCTCTTGAGTACTTTTTTGGAATTGGGAGTTGATCATGTCCAGCAAGATCATTCTTTTGTAGTTCCATTCTATGAAAACATACCAAGAATTTCGCTATATAAACAATGCCCTTTGATGTACTCAAAAGTGACATGGTCAAAATTACAATTTTATCCAATAGAAAGGGTAGTCAGACCTTTCATTTTTCCAAAGACATAGACGATTCCATATTACAAACCATTTTCTGTATTTATTGTCAAGCTAATCAAATGCCTACCACATAACTGACTTGTAAAATCATCAGTCTGGTTCAGGATTCTGGCACACAAAATTTACTTATTGAAAATAAATGCATCCATATGGTAAGGAAAATAGAGGCCCAGAATAACTCCATGAACAGTTTTCAAGTGATCCAGAATACTTTCTTTTTTTATCTCCCAAGAAGCTCTGTCAAAGAGACCCTGAAAACCAGCAGTTTCCTTAGCTGATAGAACCCTGGCTTTAGATGCAGACAGAGCATCACTCATAATCACTCTAGATTGTAGTCACAAAAGAAAAATGGAAGATTCTATTGCCTAGAATCAGGGCCAATAGAGATTTCTCTTAGGAAAAGTATTTAAGTATTCATCTTGAGGGTTGTCCATAGCACAGTATCCTTCTAGAGCAGGTAATTCACCCATAGTCTATGGATCTCACCACCATGAATGATGAACAAGACTCAATATTTGCAATATGGAAGCCTTGATCGTCTCTGCTCCTCCCAAGACCATTTAAACATATCTCTTATATAAATTGATCTGCCCAGCTTACTTACTTTGGCCTGTGCCTATGAAGTTTTCTTCCTGGAAATTCCCCCAGAACATACATAGCATCACTTGTGTCACATCTTTAGTATCGCTAAGAATCCTAACTCTTTCATTGTTTTAAATTAAAAGGATCACAATAATCTCTCTCCAAAGTACATTAAACTGGCAACTGAGCAACCTTTCGGCTTGAAGATGTTGATTGAAACACTAACATTAGTGGGAAATAGCCTGAGGTAAATTATCCATAAAATGACACTTCCTTAGCTAATCACACATTCACTAAAGTGACTATGCTCTTTGTGGTACAAGTAAATGAAGATATCTTATAGAAATTCATTAAGTGTATTCTATCATAGAAAACATTAAGACAACTTAATTATGATTTTAATTGTTCAAATAACAATAATATATTATTATGTATAATTATACATATAAACTATTGCAATATGTATGTATGTATATATAGGGGGCTAGTTTTCCATTAGCCTGAGAACTAAAATGTTCTAAAAACATGTTTATATATTTATTTATTGTGGCCAGTATATGTGGCCAGTGTGGCCTGCTCACACTGCTCACCACAGTGTGAGCAGGGGGATAGGGGAACAACTTGCAGGACTTGGGTCTCTACTTATAGTACATAAGTTCTGAAAATGACACCCAAGTCATCAGCCTTGTATTGTGTGAGAATCAAGATTCACTAGATACAGTACAGGTTAAGTGAAGTTTATTCGGGGAGAATGCACTTACACAAGGGGCAGGTGATCGCTGCAGGTTCCAGCTTCAAGGATCCTTCCAGGCTGTTCCCTGTGACCCAGCCAGATACAAGAGAGAGCAAGCCTGTCCCAGACCCCAGACTAAATCCCACAGGCTCATGTTTGTACCTGTGACCACGCCCATTTGGTGCCACAGGTGTGTAGTTAGATCTCTCACTACAATTCCCCTTTTAATTTAAGAAAAAGATTTAGACTTGATACAAAATTATACAAGGTTAGAAAATACCAAGTATGTACTAGGAGAAATAAAAGTATGAACAACACCCTCAAGATCTATTGCCAGTGAAGCAACAAGAGCAAATGGCAAGAACTATATATCCAGTCCTAGGGTAAATGTATAATAAGAGTTTACTATAGAGCTGTCCTAATCTGTAAAGTTTGTCTTGTACCTAATATTTCTATCTAGGGAGAAAGAACAATAATTGTGACAGTCTAATCTTCAACCTCAGCAAAGACCTGAGAAGAAAGATAATGCTAGGGTAGTCAGGAAATGCAGGTGAGCAACTTCCAAAGGTGCAGCAAAGACAGAAACAGCAGGCTACCTGGACAGTCATCCAAAGTCTCACAGCAGCATAGGGACAACCAGCTTTGGCTAAGGCCTAGAGTATCTGACTGATCAACACAGAAGTAGAGAGTTAGAAAGGCTGTCTTACCTTGACTTCGCAAGTTTCAACAGTCTTCTAATTTATCTCCAGCAAGCACAGTAGGACAGCATGTCTAAAGTCGGAGGTTAAGGTGGGGGCAGTTCTTTCCCCAAGAGGCCATTAGATGAGAAGAGAATGGACTCCAGAAGGAGTCACATCAGTGACCAACATATTTTCAGGAATAGCTTGGTGCTGTCAGGAGCAATTGTGGCAGGAGATGATTGACTGAATTATCTGAAGCTCTGGCTAGAATGTAATAAGCTAGCTAGTCTGGAGTCATCTCGAGCCTTATAGTCCCAAACCTGTTTTGGGGTGGTATTTGTTGGTTCAGAGGCCTCAAGTTGAATCAAGAGGAATTGATGAAGTGGAGCCCCATCTTCTTTCCAGAGTGTTCAAAGACTGCTGTTTGGAAAATTTTGTTCACTGTGAAGGACTTAAACATTAATATCAGCACAGCAAGTTTAACTTCCACAAGTAAACATACAGGGAAAGGTAATACACGATACTGGCTTCAGCCACCCTTTCCATCTTCATTTCCTATTCTCTGCTATGTGCATTCTATCTTCACCCATCATGAACCCCTTTTAGTTCCTAGAACTCATTAAGCCAGCACCAAACATGAGGCCTTTCAGTCCCTATGCCTTCCTGACACAAGCTCTCCACATTTATACATACTCTACCATATCCTCTCTCATCTTGAGATGTTCTACCTAAGAGAAAATTACCTGGCATCTGAGTCTAAATGACAATTTTTGGCTGTATGTCCTCATTGGACTGTTTCTTTCAAACATTTATCAAAAAGCTTACAATGTATTATTTGTTAGTCATTTTCTTTTTATTAATTAATTTTTATTTAAATTAAAAATAATTTTATTTTACCTATCAATCCAAGTTCCCTCTCCATCCTGTCCTCCCCTCCCCCCACCATCTGCCCATCCCATCCCCCATTCACTCCTCAGAGAGGCTGATGCCTCCCGTGGGGTATCATCAAAGACTGACACATCATTTGGGGCAGGACCAAGGTCCTCCACACCCCTATATCTAGACTGAGAGAGTATCCCTCCATAGGTAATGGGCTCCAAAAAACAGTTCATAAACTAGGGGTGAATACTGATTCCAACCGGTTAGTCATTTTCAATGACTGTCTTCTCTAGGGCAGCAACATTATTCATTTAGGTGACCATTGCATATCTAACACATAGGTTCTTACTGATGACGTTACTGCTTGGTTTTCATTACTACACACTTGTTTGTAACATATTGGTATTGGAAAGAAAACAGCTTGGTAGTGTTGATAATTGCACGATAATTCCCCATGTCATGCAACATGGCACAACATAATGTTATTTGGTTTGTGTTCTTAAGGAAAACTACAGAAAGGCTAATGTAAATCTATAACCCAGAATGTGGGCCTAATGATAACACTGAAACTGGTAATCTCATTCCTTGCCTATCAACACAGTGAATTATTACTATTACACTTGCAACTTACCCTTAAAATGCAAATAGTAGAAAGATTTTGATAATAAAGCTACAAAGCATATACCCAACTGAAATTCTTTGGTTCTTCTCAAAGTTTTCCTTCCCCACTGTATGTTTAATAAAATCACTCTGGCCAAAAAATTCATTCATGGGTCAGAAAGTTTCAAAAGAGTTTCTTTGTATCAAAGATAAAGTTTAATTAAATGATGATGGTGTAAATCCTGCCTGAGGTGCTGTTTTCTCTTTGTTATAAGATGTTTACAAAAAGATTAAAGATTACTTTTGGGATTTTAAGTGATGAAAATGCAAAAGCCATGTCAACTTTTTTACCACTGAAACCACTATAATTAGAAAACACAACTAATGAGAACCATGGTTTTACTTTGATTCATTGATGTCTGGAGATTATTGATGCAGCCCTGTCTAGTACAAGTAGGTGATACATGATGTATTGAACATGAATCAGTACTATCTTCAAGTGTGATTTTTATCAATGATTGGATTCTTAAGAAGTCAGGTCAGGCTAGGTGGTGGTGGCCCATGCCTTTAATTCCAGCACTCTTGAGGTAGAGACAGGAGGATCTCTGTGCTCAAGGCCAGCCTGATCTACCTAGAGAGTTCCAGGATAGCCAGGGTTACAGAGAGAAACCTTATCTATCAATCCTCCAACCCCCAGCCATAAAGTCAGGTCAAAATGGATGGGTATATGCAAAACAGGCTTTGTACAAAAATACAAAAGAAAGATGATTAGTTTTATTTCTGTTTTTTAATTTACTTCTTTTTTATTTTGATTTTTATAACTTTTTTTAATTAGAAACAAGATTGAGTTACATGACAGTTCCAGTTCCCTTCTCCCACCCATCCACCCTGACCACCACCACCACCCCAACTAAAACCCTATCGATCACATATCTTTTCTGCTCCTGCTGGATGGTGATGCCTTCTATAGGGTGTCAACAGAGTCTATCGTATCCTTTGGGATAGGGCCTACCCCTGTGTGTATTGGTTCAGTGAGTATTCATCTATATGGAATGGGCTCCCAAAGTCCACACGTATGCTAGCGATACGTACTGAACTTCTACAGGAGGTACCGTAGATTTCCGAGGTTTCCTCACTGAAACCCATGTTCTTGGGGTCTGGATCAGTCCCATGATGGTATTCCAGCAATCAGTCTGGGGAGCAAGAGTTCCCTGATGTTCAGGTCAGCTGTTTCTGTGGGTTTCACCAGCCTGGTCTGGACCCCTTTGCTTTTCACTCGTTCTTCTCTGGATCTGGGTTCCAGTTCAGTTCAGTGATTAGTTGTGGGTGTCTGCTTCTACTTCCACCAGCTGCTGGATGAAGGCTATAGGATGGCATGCAAGTCAGTCATCAATCTTATTATCAGGGGATGGCATTCAAGGTAACCTCTCCTCTGTTGCTTAGATTGTTAGCTGGTGTCATCTTTGTACATCTCCAGATATTTCCCTAGTGCCTTATTTCTCTGTAAACCAAAAATGTCTCCCTCTATTATGGTATCTCCTTTCTAGTTTTCTTCTATTCTTCCCCTGACTCAACCTTTCTGCTCCTCATGTCCTCTGCATCCCTCCTCTTCTCCCCTTCTCGTTCTCCTAGCTCCCTACTTCTCTTCCCGTGCTCCCAGTTTGCTCAGCAGATCTTGACCCTTCTCCAGGGGACCAAGTATGTCTCTCTTAGGGTCCTCCTTGTTTACTATCTTCTTTGGCAGTGTGGATTGTAGGCTGGTAATCCTTTTACTCTATGTCTAAAATCCACATATGAGTGAGTATATACCATGTTTGTCTTTTTGTAATTAGGTTACCTTGCTCAGAACGGTTTCTTCTAGTTCCATCCATTTTCCTGCAAATTTCAAGATTCCATTGTTTTTTTCTGCTGAGTAGTACTCCATTGTATAAACTTACCACATTTTCAATCCATTCTTCGTTTGAGGGACATCTAGGCTGCTTCCAGTTGCTGGCTATTACAAATAGTGCTGCTATGAACATCGTTGAACATATGTCCTTGTTGTATGAATGTGCTTCTTTTAGGTATATGCCTAAGAGTGGAATTGCTGGATCTTGTGGTAGACTGATTCCCATTTTTTTTGAGGAGTTGCCATACTGATTTCCAAAGTGGCTGTACAAGTTGGCATTCCCACCAGCAGTGGAGAAGTGTTCCCTTTTCTCCACATCCTCTCCAACATGAACTCTCATTGGTGTTTTTGATTTGGGCCTTTCTGACAGGAGTAAGATGGTAGCTCAGAGTTGTTTTGATTTGCATTTCCCTGATGGCTAAGGATGTTGAACACTTTCTTATGTGTATTTCAGTCATTTTAGATTCCTCTATTGAGAATTGATTATTTAGTTCTGTACCCCACTTTTTAATTGGATTATTTGGTGTTTTGGAGACTAGCTTCTTGAGTTCTTTGTATATTTTGGAGATCATCCCTCTGTCAGATGTGGGGTTGGTGAATATCTTTTCCCAGTCTGTGGTCTGCTGTTTTATCTTGCTGACTGTTTCCTTTGCCTTACAGAATCTTCTCAGTTTCATAAGGTCCCATTTATCAATTGTTGACCTCAGTGTCTGTGCTACTGGTGTAATGTTCAGGATGCAGTCTCCTATACCAATTAATTCAAGGGTATTTCCACTTTGTCTTCTAATTGGTTCAGTGTAGCTGTATTTATGTTGCGATCTTTGATCCATTTTGACTTAAGTTTTGTGCAAGGCAAAAGCTTGGGTCTACCTGCAGTCTTGTACATGTCTGCAACCAGTTATGCCAGCATCATTTGTTGAAGATGTTCTCTTTGTTCCATCACACAAATTTGGATTGTTTATCAAAAATCAGGTATTCGTAGGTGTATCAGTTAACATCAGGGTTTTCTGCTCTATTCCACTGGTCTACCTGTCTATTTTTGTGCCAATACCAAGCTGCTTTCAGGAATATAGCTTGGTAATAGAGCTTGAAGTCAGGGATGGTGATGCCTCCAGAAGTTCCTCTATTGTACGGGGTTCTTTTGGCTATCCTGGGTCTTTTGTTTCTCCATATAAAGTTGAAAATAGTTCTTTCAAGGTCTGTGAAGAATTGTGTTGGGATTTTGATGGGGTTTGCATTGAATCTGTAGATTGCATTTGGCAAGATTGCCATTTTTATATGTTGATCCTACCTGTCCAAGAGCATAGGAGATCTTTCCATTTTCTCGTATCTTCTTTAATTTCTTTCTTTAGAGACTCACAATTCTTATGGTGCAAGTCTTTCACATTTTTGGTTAGTGTTATCCCAAGGTATTTTATGTTGTTTGTGGCAATTGTAAAAGGTGATGTTTCTCTGATTTCTTTCTCCACCAATTTGTCATTGGTATATAGTAGGGCTACAGATTTTTTTGAGTTAATCTTGTATCCTGCCAATTTGCTGAAGGTGTTTATCAGCTGTAGGAGTTCCCTGGTAGAGTTTTTGGGTCACTAATGTAGACTATCAGATCGTCTGCAAATAGTGAGAGTTTGACTTCTTTCTTTCCAATTTGTATTCCCTTGATCTCCTTTTGTTGTCTTATTGCTCTAGCTAGAACTTCAAGGACAATATTGTTCAAGGACAACACATGGAGAGAGTGGACAGTATTGTCTTGTCCCCGATTTTAGAGGAATTGTGTTGAGTTTCTCTCCATTTAATTTGATGTTGGCTGTTGGCTTGCTGTATATTGCTTTTATTATGTTGAAGTATGTTCCTTTTATCCCTGATTTCTCCAAGACCTTTGTCGTGAAGGGGTGTTGGATTTTGTCAAAGGCTTTTTCAGCATTTAGTGAAATGATCATGTGTTTGTTTTTTTTTCCTCAGTTTGTTTATATGGTGGATTACATTGATGGATTTTCAAATGTTGAACTATCCTTGCATCCCTGGGATGAAGCCTACTTGATCATAGTGGATGATTTCTCTGATGTGTTCTTGCATTCGATTTGCCAGTATTTTACTGAGAATTTTTGCAACAATGTTCATGAGGGATATTGGTCTGTAGTTCTCTTTCTTAGTTGTGTCTTTGTGTGGCTTAGGTATCAAGGTTATTGTAGCCTCGTAAAAAGAGTTTGGCAATGTCTCTTCTGTTTCTATTGTGTGGAACAATTTGAGGAGTATTGGTATTAGCACTTCTTTGAGTTTCTGATAGAATTCTGCAGTGACTCTATCTGGCCCCGGGCTTTTTTTTTTTTTTTGTGAGACTTTTGATGACTGCTTCTATTTCATTAGAGGTTATAGGTCTGTTTAAGTTGCTTAACTGTTCTTGATTCAATTTTGGTAAGTGATAACTGTCCAGAAATTGTCCATTTCCTTTAAATTTTCAAATTTTGTGGAGTACAGGTTTTCAAAGTATGACCTGAAGATTCTCTGGATTTCCTCAGTGTCCGTTGTTATGTCCCCCTTTTTCATTTCTGATTTTGTTAATTTGCATGTTCTCTCTCTGGCTTTTGGTTAGTTTGGATAACAGTTTGTCTATCTTGTTGATTTTCTCCAAGAACCAACTCTTTATTACATTGCTTCTTTGAATTGTTTTCTTTGTTTTGACTTTATTGTTTTCTGCCCTCAGTTTGATTATTTCCTGGTGTCTGCTCCTTGGGGTGAATTTGCTTCTATTTTTTCTAGAGCTTTCAGTTGTGATGTCAACACTCTGGTGAGGCTATTCTCTAGTTTCTTCAGGTGAGCACCTTTTTATTTTGTGTGCATTAATATTTGCCTGCATACATGTACGTATAGCATGTGGGTACCTTGTGCCCACTAAGACTAGATCTTCTGGACCTGGAGTTACAGATATGAGCCACCATGTGGATCCTGAGACTCAATCCTGGATCCTCTGCAAGAAAACCAAGTGCCTTCATCTTCTTATAAGTGCCCTTGTCCTCTGCAAGAAAAACAAGCCCAGAGAATTTTGTTTTTGTCTTTTGTGGATTTAGCATAGAAAAACTCTGATTGCTTTAACTGATTATAAATGAACACTGCTCAATATAAAGACGGAAACAGTACCAGAATACTACTACTCATTTGCTTTAGAGAGGCCTGATCCAAAATTACATTTTAAATTAAATTAAATTTAAAATAAAAACCAGTATCATCATCTAAGGGTGAAGAGACAGGATAATCACATTTCTATAACTCTAATCACAAAAGAAAGCATAGAGCACAGGATAGAGAAATAGATCAACATTTATAGGAAGGATGCTTTTGAGTCACAGAGTGTACTGTGCAAAGCCTTGTATTCCAGCTTAGGGGCATTGGTACAGAGTTTCACTAATTTTCACAGATACTTGGGAATGATAACTAAAAATGACCATAAGAGTTCCAACATTTCAGGACACACCCGGATAATAATGTAGTAGTCATATTTGAGTTTCCCTCTACTGAGATACAACCAGGAATAGAATACTTTACCTCAGGAAACAGACATGGCATAAAAACTCTGCAGAAACTACTGAGTATACAACTCTGGACTCTTTGAGAGCCTACTGCTGTAAGTGCTCAGGTGGGAAATGTGGCAATATGATGCCATTATATATAATGTGTCATATAGACATGATTATGCACATACAGATTTTCAAATGGTAGATTTTAAATAAGATGGGATATAGTTATATGTTATAGTAAGTGGTTTTAAATTACCTATAATTCTATAAGATAATTCTTTGATTTAGCTTTCCTTTCTTTCAGCTGTTATCTTACCTTCACATTTTAAGAAGAAATACAGATTTTTAAACTATCTGCAACACTACAGATGAAGTTCTAAATGCATAAAGTAGTTATGTTACCCATACCCACTCTAATTGCTAATAGAGGGAAATTCAGTGATTGTTAAGACAATATAACAAAGCCAATTTAAGCTTAGCAATGCTTTGTTAATTCTATTCCAGGTCACATCTCTGTATTCCATTAACATTCCAGTAATACTGACGTATTTGTATGAAATAAATACTACTCTGAGGTTTTGAATTACTGTGTATTCTCATGCATCTCTTATTTACAAAACTGTAAGAGTGGTGTTAAAATTGTAACACCACTGGTTAATAACTGGTTTGAAGTCATTTACTGGATGAATGTATTTAGGAATAGACTCAAAAGTATTTTCTAATCAATCAAAGCTACATCTGCAATATAAAAATGAAGAATGAAAGTAATTTTCTAAATAATTAGGCAAAATTTAACATAGGGTATGGTTTTTGATTGCTTATTTATTTTGTTACCTATTATTGTTCAGTTAGCTATGTTTATGCTAAAATTACTTCAACCTGAATTTCACCAAAGGTATTAATCACCAGACATCACTCTGCATAAAATATGCATTCACAGTATCCAAACTCAACTATACTTCTTGGAAGAATAGGACAAGCTACAGATATAATCCTCAAAGTTGTCTTTGGTGTGGCAGAGAGTAGATGTGGATGTGTGGCTATGTGTTTGGGTTCACCAATTTGAGGTATGTACATGTGTTCAGGGGTCAGACATTAATATGAGATGTCTTCCTTTCTTGCTCTCCCCTTTTCATTCTTGAGATAACATTCTTCATAGAATGTGAGGTCACCACTTAGGAAAAACAGTTTGGCTAGTGAGCTCCAGGAATCCCCCTGCCTCTACCTCCAAAGCATAAGGAACTCAGTGCAGCTGAATTTTTTTAACTAGGGCTATGAATTCAGGACTTCATGCTGGAACAACAAGGATTATACCTATTGAGATATATCCATCACAACCCCAGTATTTGTTGAAATCTGTTATGCATGATTTATATTCCAAAGTCAAAGAAAAATGTAAACAATATCTACAGAGGGCTTATATCTTAGTAAGTTCAATTCACCGGGAGTTATTGAAGCCCCATCACTAAAACACACTACAGTTGTGGTTGTTGTAACCAGAAAGAGCCACAAAGTACTTGTCATCCAGTTCTAGAAATAAATATTAAGACTTGAAGCCAAGTTGAGTGGATACAACAAAAATCCAAGGCTGAAAAATTCACTTTCTTACTTGTTTCTCCTAAATGAAATTCCACTTATTTTTTGCTTATGTCTTCAACATCATGCCTCTGGTCCAGACTGGAGAAACTGACGCCCTCTCTAACTGCCAATAATCATATATTACCCCCAAAGCTGAAATTCTAACATTTCTACTTGGCCAATTGTTGATCATTTCTTTTTCTTTTCTATGATGTCCTATTTTGTTATATGTCACAACAAGTAACAAACATACAGAAAATCCCAAAAGATAAATGTGCAACTTAAGCAAGTGTAAAAATAACCATCTTTAGGGTTTCCACCAATGTCAGACATCCAAAAGCCCTTGAGAGTTAATCGCCCCAGTGCTTACTATGTTGCTAACAACTGGGAAATCCTCTATGCTTGCCTCCCTTAACACTTCTTCACTATCTAAATGTGGACCTCACAAACAATGTAGTTTGTTTTCTGTATTTGAAATGTATCTAAATAGAACCAAAGAGGGTTTTTATCTGTTTTCTTGCAATCTACATTCAAAAGACTTGTTTATTGATTTGAAGGAATCTTCCTATCAGGAGTTCTGGCATTTTTAGGATGAATAGCAAAGAATTTATTTATTCCAATGTTGACATACATTTGGGTATTTCCAGTTTGGGGCTGTAATGAGCAGTCTTTCTATATTCTGATCCAATATTCCCAGGGTTTATATGCACTATGAGGAGTAGAATTGCTATAAGTCATAACTACAAGTATTTACCATCTTCCAAATAGTGTCAAGCTCCTTTCTTGGGTAGCTATTGCCTTTCCTTATCTCAACCATCAGTTTATGGGTGTTGTTTTTGCTCCATATCTTTAGCAATATCTGATGCTTTCAAAATTAATGTTATACACCAAACCCAATGATATTTTTGCAGAGACTTTTGTCTCATATTGCTTTGTTTAGGCAGTTTTTATCTTATTAGCTTTTGTTTGGATTAACACATAAGTTTTGCTTCCAATTTGGCATGTGTGGAGTGGAACAGCAGGGAGGAGGTGGAGAGAAAAAGAGATTTGTGGTTATTTAATTTTTGGTGTGTTTATTTTCTTCTTTTGTTGTTGTTTTTCTTAAGACCTGCTCCTTTTTTTTACTTAAAAAATATTTTTCATTTTGCATACTAACCCCATTTCTTCCTCCTAGATACATGGGGGAGGGCCTAGATCCTGCCCAAATGGTGTGACACACTTTGATGATCACCTACGGGAGGCCTCACCCTCCCTGAGGAGTTGATAGGGATGGGATGGAGAGATGGTAGGAGGAATGGGAGAAAGGAGGGAGAGGAAACTGGGATTGATATGTAAAATAAGATTTTTTAATTTAAATGAAAATTAATTTTAAAAGAATGTACTGTAAAATTGCTTTCAATTAAAAAGAAAAGAAAAAAGATTAAAAGTTTATGCTAAGCTGCTGGTTGTGAAGAAATATTAAGTTTTATGTAGCTGTTTCACTTTACATGTTTATAATTGCTTTCAAGATAATTGCACAGTTATCTTCTTTTCCTGTTATTCTTAAGTGATAATGGTAAAATATATTCTTCTAAATATTGGCTATTAAGGATGTGTTCTTTGGTTTAATGTTTAATATAATTCTAAGATTTCAGGAAAGGCATATCTTATTACATAGTCTCATTTTCCTAGCTTGTGAATTTTAAGTATAACTAAACATTGAGTTGTTGCCAATGCTTCTTCTGTATCTAGTAAGATAATCACATGACTTATCCTCTTTGTTAGACTTGTGATATGATAAACAATTGATATGTTCTAAGTCATCCTTGGACCCTGAAATAGAGTATAATTGTGATCCATGATTTTCTTCGTTCTGTGTATAGTTTTGAATTCCTGGTGTTAGGACCCTAATGTCTATGCTCATGACAGATCATTCTGTGAATTTTCTACCTTGTAAAACTTCCTAGATTTTGCAACTCAGCTTAGGCTTTCTTCAAAATTCGAGATGAGAAATTCATATATTTTCTATGCAGGAAGCATTTATCTTAGACATGGAAAAATTATTTTCTCCCTAAATGATTTGGTAGATTTGCAGATAAATGTTTGGAACCTCTGCATGGGAAATGGAAAATGTTCATACATGTTATTAAGATTGTTTTTTAAATCTATGCTCATATTTACTTAAGTGTCAGGGTGAATTTGTTCCTTCTTGAATTATATCCATTTATTCCAAATATTAACATTTGTTAATATTAAGTTTTCCATAATATCATTATGTTTTCTTTGAACCCTTTCTCCCGTCTCTGTCTCTATCTCTCTAGTCCTGTGTATGAATGTGTGTTTGTGTTGTGTGTATGTACTTATGCCTATGTATGTATGTCTGTGTGTTTGTGTGTGTCATGTGCATATACTTAGGCCTATATATGTATGTCTGTGTATTTGTGTATGTCTTGTGCATGCACATATGTATATATGTATATCTCTATGTATTTGTATGTGTGTGTCATGTGGAGTATATGCACATATGTATATATGTGTGTATCTCTTTATTGGTGTGTGTGTCATGTGTATGCACAAATGCATATGTGTGCATGTCTGTGTATTTGTATGTGTGTATACACATTGGAACTCAGGGCATTGAGCATGCTAGTACTAATTTTCATTCCATCCATAACTGAAATATCTTTAATATTCCTAACCATCTCCCACTTTTCAAATCTGTATTATATGGCTAAATTATGTGGATTTTGTAAACTTTTCCTTACTGCCCTTCCTTCTATTTACTATCAATATACCTTATTTATTTGCTATCAGTTTCTTAATTCAGATTTAGATGTAAGCAATCCACACTTCTGGCATTTAATAATTTTTGTTTGGATTGAGTATGGTATCTAATTCATATTGTGAGTTTTCTTTAATTCATGAGTTATTTAGCAATGTTAGCTTACTTCCAAATATATTATGATTCATATTTATTCTTTTGCATCCTTATTTACATTATATTTTAGCTAAAATATTTTCTATAGAATTTCTTTTTCATCTTTTGTGACATGGAGGGAATGGAGCAGCAAATTATCAACTTCTTTAAATGTCTACCTACATACATTTAAGTGACTGTGTATTTTGAGATTGTTGAGTAGATAGTTCTGTATAAGTAAGTTAGGTTGTCTGCTGTTCAGTTATCCACAAATTACCTTCAGAACAAAAGTTAAAATCTGCTAACATGATTATGCACTTTTATATTTTTCTTGAATTATTTAAAAAGTCATTAATGACTTTAGAAGTTTGATTAACAAATTCCTAATTAATCGAGACCATTTTTCATTATAAAATTTCTCTGATTACATCTAGTAGAGACTTTTTAACGATTTTTGCCTCAATATCTATTTTGTCTGATAAAATCATATCAATAGAACTATCTTTGCCTAAATTTGAATCCAGTTCAATCATCGTCGCCTTTTATATGAAACATTAGGCTATGATACTTGTGTAATCATGAGTGTATTTGAATTTATAACTTACTGGATTATGGTATATCATTTTCTTTCTACATGTAATAGATTTTCTCAATTCATTTTCCTCTAATTTCTTACATGTAATGACTACTATGCCAACAAGGTTCAATTAGCAGATCACCACCAAGGGAGACAGTGTAATAGATAGAGACAGATTACATGGAGCTGACCTTATGCAGTTAGAGAAGTTGGTTACATAGCTTCTGCAGGTTGTCATGTTCACATTTAACACTAAGGATGAAAATCTAAAGAAAAGGAAATTGGGAAGCAAATTTGGAAATATAGAAATCAAGAATAAGTTAAAGCTCAATTAACGGCTTCAAGGACAGATTGAAGCCTCTGTCAGTTCTCTTTGTTTATAAGATTGATGGCATGAGTGTTCAGGTGAAGCAAAATTCTTTGTATGTGGCTTAGGAGTCACATGTGCTGAAGAATAATCTAAGCAAATATGGCACACTGCTAGTCTCAGGCATTGACCCAGTCAATAGAATAGGCTGCTCAGTCAATGACAATGAGAGCTGGAAAAATGCTGTAGCTTTACCCCCACAGAATTTATCTTATGAGCTACTCTAACCAAAATCTTGGGATGAATTCCAATGCTAAATTGATAAATGATAAAACCACCACAATCAGTTTTAATGATCCCATGTTATTTGTATTCTAATAGTGGCTATCTTAGAGATAAATATGTATGCATCCTTTATATCAAATGGTTACTCTTACTGAGGTAAATGGATAGCACAGAGAAGTACTCCTAGAAATACAACATTTTGGACCCTGGCAAGGATACCTGTTTACATCTTTGGATAGTTATCCACAAGAATTCAAAATTTTGCAAAGCAATTTAATATTAAAATATTATCTACTGTATTGTGTGTTGTCACCCTGCTTCCATTAACTATGTGGGGTTTCAATTTTGGAGTCTATCCATATTTAAATTAGGAACTGAATATCTGTCCTCAGAAACTCTTCAGAGATTGTTTAATTTTCACTAATCCAAAAGGAAGTAAATTAGAGTCACAACCATAGTTGGATAAATCACCCCAAGCTGTGACACCTCATTGAGAATGTATAGTTTTGAGAGGAATAACTAATATAGCTTTAAAAAATAAATAAAATATTTTAAAAGTATGAACATATACAAATTAGAGTTACTACTGTAGAAGTGGATGTTTCCTTTCACTTCTATTAGTCTCGAAGCTTTATCTATGGTGGACATTTTCAGTTGAACAATAAAGGCCATAGCCACTAACCCAATTACTGTCAGAAGTTAGCTATCGATATACCTAGCCAGCTTTGAGGAAGTTTAGAGGAAATTATCATCTGAGAGAGCTGGGGCAGGCACAACAGCAGATTCAAGGATAGCTATAAGCCCAAACTCTCCTTGACAACCCCTGAGGGACGCTAACTGCATTTGTGTTCATTTGCTCAAGAGGGTGCATAAAGAGAAAAATGGTAAGCCTGTCAAAGGACAACTATGGCAACTAAGGACTTGTGGTTCTTCACGAATACAATTTCCACCATAAATATTGAAAAATGTACTGAATGTGCTTACATGCTTAGGAAAGAAAAAATAGCTCTCTATGGAGTAAGTCTATCTCTCCCTATGTCTAAATGTCAGTTATATCACACATTAAAACAAAAGCTACCACAGTGAAATATTAGATTTTATGCTATAGCATGTCTATATGTCGTATGTAAAGTTTCCCCTCAGAGTCTCTACTTCAGGGGGGAAGATAGAAAAGAGGCTAAAAATGGCTGCTCTTCTAGGAAACATGGGTTTGAATACTAGCACCTACTTGATAGCTGACAAACAAATGCAACTCTAGTTCCATGGTGATCCAATGCCCTCTTCTGGCTTCCACAGGCATCAGCCTTGCACAGGCTGCACAGGATATATGCAGGAAATATGTCCTCCATACATGTAACATAAAATAATAAGTTAAAAATAATAAGAAAGAACTACCACTTAAATTTACCCAGTTTTCATTTCCCTTGGTATCACCTTGTTCCAGAAGTATAATTCTCAGAACTTTGAATACCGAAGGTTTCAGTAAAGATGTGGAATTCCAGGGCATAGACACTAAAAATCCTACACAGTGTATGTATTTAACAGGCACATTTTACTATCTCATTACTGTTATATCAATCAGAAGCATATAGAAATGGGATATGGGTGGGAATGGGTTAAGGGAAAGTCCCATACATGTTAAAGCTGAGAATGCAGTTACTAACCCCAGAAAATAAATTCAATATTGACAATGTCCTAAAATAATAGCAAATTTTAAAATATCCTTCATGTTCAGTCACATAACTTCAAGTCAATTCAATCTGCTAGATTAAAAAAGGAAGAAAAGGAAGAAGAGGAGGAAAAGGAGGAGGAGGAGGAAGAGGCTGAGGAGGAGTAGAAACAGGAAGAGGAGGAGGAGAAAGAGGAAGAGGAGGAGAAGGAGGGCAGTTGATACAGATAGTTCTTCGGGTAAAATCACTTACAAGACTGACAGCCAGTGTTTAATGAACCCACACAGTAGAAGAAGAGAACTGACTTCTGAAAGTTATCTTTGGATCCCATGGATTCAAAATGGCATGCACACAGAGGGGGGGGGGGTGAGACAGAGACAGAGACAGATACAGATACAGAGACAGACTGACAGAGAAATCTAATTTAAATACAAGAAAGAAAAACATGAAAAGCCAATTTAACATAATATGAATGCTTAAGGATATTTAAAGGAATGAAATGAATAATATACCAGGGAAATGTGAAATGTGCCTGTTTCATAGCCTGCCTTCACTAACCTCAGTAGCTGCTCTCTCTCTCTCTGTCTCTTTCTCTGTCTCTTTCTCTCTCTCTGTCTCTCTCTCTTATACAGTGTTCTTTCTGAAAGTGAACAACCAACCTCACATCAGTACCGTAGTGCCATGATTAGCATCTGACAGTTGAAGATGTCCTTAGTGCCTGTATTCAGACATGTCTATTTCCTCTCTAAATGGCCAGCTTCCTGCTGGTAGAAAAGCAGGGACTACTTAATGTTGGACCACCAGACCAGTTTCCAGCACATAGTAAGGCAGACAGAGTTGATTCCAGAGTATGTATTGATGCAGAAGCTTATTGGAAGAATGAGATATCAGAAAATAAAACCCAGAAGAAGATAATAAGATTAAGAGCTAAACATAAATACTGGGAACTTTTAACAATACCAGATTATCATAGACCTTTCTCAGTCAGCTTAACCATAAAAGGCAACAGAACCCTAAAAAGGAAATCTGCCTAACTGTAGGTAGTTTGACTAATTCACAAATGTGAAAAGTCTCTCCCAAAATAGAACTTCAAAAATAAAATAGACTGGTACTATCAAACCTAACACTGGACAAACTGGATTTAGTCCCCTGTGAGATACAAATCGAAGAGAATCACAGTGTAAACCACTAGTGAAGAATGCAGGGAAGGGTTACCATCAATTTCAGTGGCTTTGGAAGGCATTTGGCAGCCTGTGCAGGAAGACCATGTAATATCAAATGATGGATTTAGCCCTGTTGTCACTGCCAAGCTGATGGATACAAATCACTTCCCTTTTAAACTACAGTTGTGGGAACAGGATGCATTTGAGCAGTGAGGGGATCAAATGGATGAAGTCAGATATCCTCAGATCACAAGGAGCATGACCCAGTGTAGACTGGATCAATGTTTTAAATTGCTTTCACTAAAGAGATTTAATGTTCACACTGTGTCCTAAGTATTGGATTTCTCAGCCAATACCTTTGCAGTGAGGGTAGAACAGAAGGAAAAACACTTGATGTATCAGGCAAAGGCCATCCCTGAGATCATTTCTAATAACACTGAGAGGGTAGGCATTAGCCACATCCTCATAAACTTCTGAGTAAAGAACAGGATGCCATCCATATAAATCAAGACCACTCACCAGACATGAGACAAGCACACTAACTCTGAAGTCTGCCTTTTCATAAGGAATGGAAAACTTAATTAAAAATATTTATTTCCTATTGTGGTCGGAAGGTTAAAAAGGCAACTCTATGGAAATGTATGAAAGAATATCAATGTACAAATAGTTATTGAAGGCTAAGGTGTGAATTCCCTCTAAAGTATCTCAGAAAAAAACATCAGTGTTGCAAATACGTTTACCTATACCTGTGATTCCAGCACACAGTTTGGGCTACATATAAGTAACCATCTAACAACAAAACAATAACAACAAAACTTTACCAAATACTCAAAAGCAGAGAATTTGTGTGTCATGGAGACAATGCTGTTAAAGTATTTCTTTAAGGTATGGTAAAATGGTGGAATAGCTCCTTGTGGAAATTGGCAACCATTCATAACAAACAGAAGTGATGCGTGTGAATCAAGAATCATGATGGAAAAAGCATGCCAGTGGAACCTTGGAGATAATTATACTAATACTAGCAGGACCCAACAACGAGGCCAGATATTATTTAACTCTGGGAAGCATAATGAACAAGAGGGAGGACTTCATATATAGTGGCCTGAAATCTGACAATTGCCTGTGGTACTCATCACACTTCCAAGTAATATGCCAGCCAACAACGTAAGCCCCAGGGCGTGCTGCTACAGTAGAGAAGCACACACAAACACACACACACACACACACACACACACACACACACACACACACACACACACACGAGAGAGAGAGAGAAAGAGAGAGAGAGAGAGAGAGAGAGATGCATGAACACATACACACAATTGCAAAGATATGAGATAATAATTATCACATACAAAGCATTGTATGCTTCGAGCTGTAACTTAAGTTCTGGTTAATCACTAACCCAATCATTCTCATTCTCCTTTTGTTGTCTCCTTTTAGGAAATAGTTTCCGAATCATTTTGTCCAACTAACCCACACCCACCTTATGCCCTTGGGACAATATAAAACAAAAGCTTTGGGTCAAGCATTGCTTGCACTGGCCTCTCTTTTCCTTTTCTTTTGACAAAGAGGCTGTTAGAAAAGGGAAAGTACAGTTTTAAAGAAGCGACTTGATGACCTCATTGGACATGAAAATAAAGCAGACGGAATGTTAAGGTGAGCCTGTTTCCTGAAGAGAAGAGCTTAGAGCATCACTCTGAACGAAAGTGAATCTTGTAGAAAGAGAAGCCCCGTATTTGGTAGGATGCTGAACAACTGGTTCACAGGCAGAGAAAAAGCAAGGGATACAAGGACAGCATCATGAAGATGATGCATGCCAACTGAAGAATAGCTAGCCTTCAACAGCCTCCATTTCTGCTTCAGTGTTGGTTATAATAACTGCAAGCCCTTAGAAAATGCTTATTCATGAGAGGCACTAGGAAAATTGACTTTCTTTTTATCATTTTTATTTGAATTAAAAACAAGATTGATTCACATGACAATCCCAGTTCCCTTCTCCCTCCCTTCCCCCCTACCACCACCCCCAACTAAAACCCTACCTATCACATACCCTTTCTTCTATTCTTCACCTGACTCAACCTTTCTGCTCAATCATGACCTCTGCATCCTTCCTCTTCTTCCCTTCTCATTCTCCTAGCTCCCTCCCCCCTCTTCCCATGCTCTCAATTTGCTCAGGGGATCGTGACCCTTTCCCCTTCTCCAGGGGACAATGTTTGTCTCTTTTAGGGTCCTCCTTGTTTACTAGTTTCCCTGGCAGTGTGGATTGTAGGCTGGTAATCCTTTACTCTATGTCTAAAATCTGCATATGAGTGAGTGCATATCATGTTTGTCTTTTTGTGATGGGTTACCTTGCTCAGGATGGTTTCTTCTAGTTCCATCCATTTTCCTGCAAATTTCAAGATTCCATTGTTTTTTTTTTTTTCTGCTGAGTAGTACTCAATTGTGTAAATGTACCACATTTCCTCTATCCCTTCTTCTGTAGAGGGTCATCTAGGCTGCTTCCAGTTTCTGGCTATTACAAATATTGCTGCTATGAACATCGTTGAACAGATGTCCTTGTATGAATGTGTTTCTTTTGGGTATATGCCTAGGAGTGGAATTGTTCAAGCTCTATTACAGAGCTATAGTTCTGAAAGCAGCTTGGTATTGGCACAAAAATAGACAAGTAGACCAATGGAATAGAGTTGATATTAACCCACACACCTATGAACACCTGATTTTTGAAAAACAATCCAAATTTATACGCTGGAACAAAGAGAACATTTTCAACAAATGGTGCTGGCATAACTGGATGCAGACATGTAGAAGACTACAGGAAGATTGACTTTCATGTATCTTGTTCTCACATTAATATGGAAGGTTCTGTGCAGTCCCAAATCAGAACAAATATGAACATGGAGAGGCAACTTAGATATGAAATACAACCCTTAGCTGAGGAGCTATTGGCATTTGTTTGCTTCTAAGAAATGGAGAGTCCGTTTTCACTATGAGTGTAGCCCCTGGTAAGTCAACCACACTCCAGTAGAAGGCCACATATCCAATATTTGAGTAGTACAAATTGGTCTTGATGGATATGCAGCAATAATAAAGAAAAAGAGGCCATTAATTTATTAATTTGAGAGACATGGCAATGGGAAATGGGGGATTGAATTCAGAAGAGGAAAAGCAAATGCTGTGAATATAGTACACATGCATGATATTTAAAAACAAACATAATTTAATTTTTGTTTTAAAAAAAGGATATAAGGCTGGGATGGTGACTCCTTGGTTAAGATAACCAGCTGCTCTTCCAGAGGACCCAAGTTCTATTTCTAGTACCCACATGGCAGCTCACAACCATCTGCAATTTCTTTCTTCCTGGCCTCCTGAGGCACAAACATGCATATGTTGCAGACAGACATGCAGACAAAATACCATTCACATAAAAATAAGTAAACTAAACTAAAAGTAAATAAACTTGAATGGTTAGTTGGACCTAGGAAAATTTGGAGAGGGCATGAATCTGATAAAAATACATTGCATATGATTTTCAAAGAACTAATACAGTTTTAATGTATTAAGGAATTATAGTGGTCTAGCAAAGAGATAGTAGTAGTTCTTTCCTAGGGTCCATGACTTCACTAGCTGCAGGGAGCTGGCTAGGTTTCCAGTACCAGTTATGATTTCCATAAGATTTAGTGGGCCTGAACCTGGAAACAACCTAGAAGCCCTCAACTGAAGAGTGGATAGAGAAAATGTGGTACGTTTACACAATTTTCCTACTCAGTGGGAAAAAAGCAATGGAATCTTGAAATTCGCAGGCAAATGCATGGAACTAGAAGAAACCATTCTGAGCGGGGTAACCCAGTCACAAAAAGACAGGCATTGTATGTACTCACTCATATGTGGGTTTTAGACATAGAGGTAAAGGATTGCCAGCATGCAGCGCAGGCTGCCAGAAAGGCTAGTAAACAAGGAGGACCCTAAGAGAGACATACATAGTCCCCTGGAGAAGGGGAAAGGGACAAGATCTCCTGAGCAAATTGGGAGCATGGGGGAGGGGAGGGGAAATAGGAGAATGAGAAGGGGAGAAGAGGAGGGGTGAGGAAGACATGATGGGACAAGAAGGTTGAGTTGGGGGAAGAACAGAAGATAGCAAGATAAGATATAATATAAAAGAGGGAGACATTATAAGCTCAAAGAGAAATCAGGCACTAGGGAAATGTCTGGAGAGCTACAAAGATGACAGCAACTAACAATCTAAGCAACAGAGGAGAGGCTACCTTAAATGCCCTCTCCTGATAATGAGATTGATGACTAATTCATATGCCATTGTATAGCCTTCATCCAGCAGCTGGTGGAAGTAGAAGCAGACACCCACAGCTAAACCTTGAACTGTACTGAAATCCAGATGCAGAGAAGGAGGACTGGTGAGCAAAGGAGTCCATACCAGGCTGGTGAAAACCACAGAAACAGCTGACCTGAACAAGGGAAAACTCTTGGTCCCCAGACTGATAGCTGGGAAACCAGCATGGGACTGATCCAGATCCCCTGAGTGTGGGTGTCAGTGAGGAGACCTTGGAAATCTATGGGGCCTCTTGTAGTGAATCAGTACTTATTGCTACCATAGGAATGGACTTTAGGAACCCATCCCAAATGGAGGGATACTCCCTGAGCCTAGAAACAAGGGGGTTGGCTTAGGCGCTATCCCAAAGAATATGACAGACTTTGAAGACACCCACTATAGAAGGCCTCACCCTCCGTGGGGAGCAGAAAGGGTATGGGATAAGTAGGGTGTTAGTTGAGGGTGGGGGGTCAGGGGATTAGGGGAAGGAGAGGGACCTGGGATTGACATGTAAAATAATTTTCATTCTAATAAAAAAAGGAATAAAAGAGAAATCTTGTGGGGACAACAATGTAAGGAGGAACACATGGGGTGGATCGTGAGAGGCTTGCTGAGGGTCCCCTGGAGGAGACAACAGACAGGCAGCAGTTCAGAGATAGGTGTTTTGCATGGAGAGAGGCAACTGGCTTGAGGTGAGGAATAGAAGTCAAGTCACCGGAGATGATAAATGAGAGAAATGACCCGACCTTCCCCACCTTGAGGGAATAAGTGCTTCACAAGAAATCACCAGTATCAGTGTTGCTGTTTTGTTAGGTCGCTTTTTCTCTGACCACTATGTGCATGCAATTATTAATTATGAAACATTTAAAATGTGGTTGTGCATGTTGGTGGCACACGCCTTTAATCCCATCACTCAGGAAGCAGAGGCAGGCAAAACTCTGTGAGTTTGAAGCCAGCCTGGTTTACAGAGCAAGATCCAGGGCAGACTCCAAAGCAATACAGAGAAACCCTGTATCAAAAACCAAAATAAAATAAAATGAAGTTATGCATTAAAAAAAAAATTAGTGGGCCTTAAGTCCAATCAGACAGCTTGTGGTTGTCACTGACATGTGAGTACCACTGATGTGCCTTTATGTATGTTTTACCATGCTGGTAATTGTCATGATCCATAGATGTTGCAGCTGTGTAGGACTATTTTATTGCTTTCATCTCATGGCAGTCTGTGCAGTATTTTCTGGATCCATGTAAGCCAGTCTGCCAGGAAAAGGTTTTAAGGTCATATCCACCTTAAATTACTCCAGGCTCATGTCCTAAGTGTATGATGTGTTCACCCATAGTGACACACACTCAAATCCTGAGTGGAAACCAAGGCTACAGAGACAATTTTTACTGCTTTGGGTGTCATTTAGACTACCCTGACCAACCCTTCTAAAGAAGGTTTCTTATGCCCGGTACTGAGGGATTTGTTAGTCCAAGGTGATTAAAGGGAGCATTGTTATTGTCAGCCTAAGTGGTTTAACTTCCTTTAAGAAGTGTATATATACACACAAATTATATGTATAAACATGCACACAAACATGTATTGTTGTGCACAATATTTTGGTCATATAAAAATAATCCCTTAGGACTTTATCAAACAACCCTGGTGTTAAAATAAGGGAAGTTCTTCTGTTATTTGGATTTTCTAAAGACAGTGGGAGATCTCAGGTAAGTTAGAAAGTTTCCCAAGATTACAAAACCACTAAGATTCGCTGTGAAGATCTAAATAACAAATTCCTGAGGTATATCTTATAGATTGACTCAAACAAAATAAAGCATTCCTTATTAAATTAACATGAATGATTATTCACACAACAAAGTATATTCTACCATTGATTACAACATTTATTTACATTAACTTCATTTCTCACTATAATTATGCATTTATGTATTTAACATATTCTAGGTAGTTACTAAGTATAAATCACTTTGCTTTGCATTGTGGGAGTTAGGTTTTATAGTCATAACTCCCAAACCATTATCCAAAATGTTGTTTTTATTCACCAAGAAAAAGCACTGGCCATAATGATGGAATTTGGAAGCACCAACAGGAACTAAAATCACTATTATTTCTGTCCTCATCAGGTCTACCTGCACAGCTGGGCTGCTTAGTCTTACTAACAAGAAAAACAAGGCCTCCAGAACATAAGTGAACTGTAAGAAAATAATGTATTTTTGAATTTACTATTAGGATATAAGACAATAAGAAGGAAATTCCACAAACTATAAATACTAAAGGATAAAAATAAAATTGGACTTGGAGTGAGCAGTAGGAAGTGGAGCAACATGGCAATGTCAATAAAATCTGACAGCCCTGTAGGAGACTCTAGAGTGAAGATAAGGGACTCAAGTTCATCTGCCTCCATGTTGGTGATTCAGTGGGTCCTGGCTGCCTTTGTATAAACTTGGAGGAAATAATTTTCTTCCTCTTCTAAATTTCCCAAGGAAATCTTTAAAGATGGCTGATACCTACTAGACATCTTTTATGAGCTGTCAGGAGTCAAGAGCCTTAAGGCTTTCATTCTTACAGGATGATCAAGGCAGTTCATGTAAATATAAAGTTCACCCTGGGCTACTTGGCTGCTTTTCTTTGTGTCTGTTCTTGGAACAGCTCTGTAAGTATCCAGGAATTATCTCTTCCCAAAAGTTATAGAAGAGGAAATCTATGGTGATGGCCCATCACTCATTATTACAGCTGGTCTTCAGATGGCACCCAATGTCTTTGATTGCTTGGACTGCTTCTTTCTCTCAGTTATTAACATTTCTTATGTGCATTATTTCTTTCAAACACTCATAACTAGTATCCTTGTCCTTGATTCTTTCTCTTTTGACCAATCTTAAACCCGGGAGCTAAAATGAAAGTATATTACCCTTTGCTTATCAACTCTGCCATTCCTAGTCTCCTCTCACACACTTCTTATTATAGACAAAAGTACTTTGTGTTGCACTTCCAGGATTCTATGAGACCTAGATCATTTCTGTCTCCTTGTACTGCCCTTCTGACTGTGTCCCAGCCACACTGGCCTCATCACCATCTTTCAGAGGAATATTTTCTATCCACAGGGCCTTTGCAGCATCGATTCCTTTTGTCAAATATGCAATTGATCTGTGGACTCCTTGGGCTCATGCCTTACTTCTTCTAAGTCTTCCTCAAAAATTTGGTTTTTGTTGTTGTTTATCATATAACCTTTTATAAATACCCAACAGTCTTTATTTATTTATTTATTTATTTATTTATTTATTTATTTATTCTCCTGTTACTTTCTTCATGAAAGTTTGACACTTCTGTTCATCCTGAGGT
Organism: Cricetulus griseus; assembly: GCF_003668045.3. Taxonomy (NCBI): domain Eukaryota; kingdom Metazoa; phylum Chordata; class Mammalia; order Rodentia; family Cricetidae; genus Cricetulus; species Cricetulus griseus. Next base: position 6,277,948 of record NC_048600.1, on the reverse strand, counting down.
CTCTAGAACTCAGAACAGTGGTAGAACATTGTAAAACTTCAACAACTATGTGTTGAATTAACAAATTAAGCTACTCTATGATCATATTTTCCATGGATTCCAGCATTCACTTCTTTCCCAGTTACATAGCCCTGATTAGTTTTAAGAATTAGAGGCAACTGTGCTTCTCTCATTACTCACTCATTCAGTCAGAACATATTTACTAATCTCCCTCTATTCATTAGGAATGGGGAACACAACAATTAATCAGATTGCAATGCTATATCTTCTTCTACAGTCATCCCTGCTCTCCAGGAAGGAAAGAAACTACAGTGCCATCCTACTTTGTCACATGGTCAATTAGTTCTTACTGACCCTGAGGGAAGTGTTCATTAAAAGTTGACAAATTATATGTCCTGAAAAAGAATAATATTAGGTCTATGAAATACATGCATGGCCTCTGGACCTAAGCAGCTATTATGTTGGTGTGGAGTTGGTTGCTGTGCCAAAGCTAATGCACATCACCATGAGATTCTTGACCTTGAGTTCCTCCAAGAAAATTCTATGAAGAGTGGGGTATGGTGGCAATCTCCATAGTGAACAATACAGGGTGCAGCCAGTACTCATCGCTCTGATGCTTGTCCTTAAACCAGAATGGTGACCAGACCAGCACTGAGCAAACCAACACCATTATTACTCAGGACACTCAGAGCCATCCAAAGAGCCAGCCCAATGTACAGTTAAGTGAGATAGAGACTTCCTAGGGACAGTTCCATGCCTTAGACAATAGCTAAGTTATCATGTAATGAGTGCATCCCTAGCCATTTTTTTTATTTTTAGTGGCATCCAGGCTAACATGTGGCAACTATTCTAACAAAAGAGGCTCATTCTAAAAATCCGAATATTTTTGTGTCAGTATCATAATTTTAACATCATACTTGTCAATGAAAGAAAGTGGGTAAAAGTTACTTTCTTGTGCCTAATTTCTATGGATGTGAATTTTAAGGTGCTAATAGTGGTCTTAAAAGGCCTTATTAATTATAAATAGGAACATTGTTTCCTGCTGGTAACTATCAATTTTTGGAAGATATTATCATCTAAAATCTTGGAAATTATTTGTGGTCATTTGAAGAAAAAAACCACTGTAAAATAAAATAATAGCTGTGTTTACTGAAGCATGATGAAGTTCCTCATTTAAAATTTCAAGGCTTCATTTGGACATATTCTTTCAATTAAAACTAAAGTATACCCTCTGATGTCTGCTTGATAAACAGATACATTCAGCTTAATCACTATACCACATATATTTTCAAATCTTATCTCATTTACACCTGTTAATGTTTTCATTTTCTGTGGGTTCTTCAACAAGAAGTACTGGTGAAGTTTATCTGCCCTGGATGAATCCATTTGCCTCACACACAGACATTTCTAGACGGCTGAGATTTCCCAATGGCATTTCAAACCCCATTCTCTCAATGTTTGATTCCTGCTCAAGCAGTAGCGACAAGAATAGCTTCCCTCCAGTCCCTTAATATGAGATCAATAAAGCTTCACTCCTTCACAGGAAAAATTATACCGCTGCTTGGAATACCCCTGAAAACAGCGTGCAAGCTGGGTAACAAGATGTGTTGAGGGTAAGATGTCCAGATAAGTTATAATGGCTGCTTTGGGGGGCCAAAGAAGTCAGCCACAATTATTCCAATCTATGGTAAAATTATTTGGGGCACATTTTATGCTATCATCCTGAACTGCATGAAGAAATTTATGGTTGAAATTATTTATCACTACTTCTAATGTCTGCTTGAATATCTTCTAGGTGTGTTTACCTTTTCTTTGAAATAAGTAACTTTAGTACCAAGAGCCACTCATATCAACAATGGACTTCACTCGATACCTAATAATCAGAAAAGGTATAAATTGAAGCCTGAGTGACTTCACCAAGATGAAGCAACTGTGAAATGTATGGACTCCCTGGTAGCAGGTGTTTTCCCTTTGTACATGTTTCTTTTCTCATTGTGAGGGTAGAAGGGTCTACTGTAATTTAGGCAGCTGTGTATATTTACAAATCCATTGACAGTCTAGCTAATTAAAAAATAGGTATCTGTGATCAATATGATAGGGTATTTCCAAATCAAGACATATGCCAATACTTTGGAAATCATTACTTTTGAAAAAAAACAGGAAATATACGTAGACTGACATTTATATGTGAGAATGGAGGCCAAGACCCTGCTCCCAATGCCTTGGTAGCCCCCAAGTGGGAAGCAGGTGTTTGTCTAAAAAAAAGACCCCAAAAAACTAGTATGTATTGACCAGATTTAGTAAAGCAAAAGATGAAAAACATTTACACGAGGCACCAGGCTCATCAACAGAACCTTAGGGATACAAGGTCTTATTGATCAGGCAAGCTGAACACCAATGAACAAGAAACCTATGTGCGACTATAACTTGAAGAGGTAAAAAAAAAAAAAAAAAAAAAAAAAAAAAAAAACCTCATCTTCCAGAATCATCCACTGTTTTCATTTCTGAACCGATCATTATTTCCTGGTGCAAATGAAAAGAAGAAATGAGGATTTGAAGTCAAAGAAATAATTCACAACATACTGTTTAGTTCTGGGAATCCAAACCTTTTTTTTAGTAAATGTATATATATTTATGTACTTTTATTTTGAATGAATGAGTGTTTCCCTGCAGCATGTGAGTGTGCAAACCTGTGTACCTGTTGCTTAAGGCCATAAGAGGGATTCAGATCTCCTACAAATGAAATCCCAGATGGCTGTGAACTTCCGTGTGGCTTCTGGGGACCAAATGAAGGTCCTCTGTAAGAGCAGAAAATGTCATTAACAACTGAGTCATCTCTCCAGCCACATGAACATGTACATAATAATGGTGCTAATACTTACTGTCATATCTGAATAGGGAAAGACTATACGTGACTCCTACAACAGATTCTCATTTCATTATTTTGTATGTGTGTATACGAGGCCCTATTTGACTTTCCATCTTACTGATAAGAAAGACAATGCTTAGTGCCTGACCCAGATGCTGAATGAAAACATGACTGACTGTCAAAGTTGTGGTTTTTGGCTTCCATAAACAAATGTCCAAACCTTGCTTTATAAAGATTTATACAAACTTTTCCAACCTCTAACAACTTTTGGACCCCATAAGCCTTTCTTTAGAAAATGTAAATTTAGTGCTCTACAAACATCTCTCTCTCTCTCTCTCTGTCTCTGTCTCTGTCTCTTGCTCTGTGTGTGTGTGTGTGTGTGTGTGTGTGTGTGTGTGTGTGTGTGTGTGTGTGTGTGTGTTAAACTAGATGGAAAAATCAAACTTTACCTCATGGAACCTATATGTTAATATTCACCCCTTACATAAAATTGAGGTATTTTACTATGCACTTAAGCACTGAGATGAGAAATGTTATAAGAGCATACCAAAGGCCAGAAAGGCCAAGAAGGAATTTTCCAGGTCGTTGGTTCTGCTTAGAACTGCCCTGGCAAATCACATTCCACACAGCCTCTCAGTGATGAGACAGCATCTATGCAGATCAAAGCTGTGCTCAAAATGGTTAATTCAAGCACTAAACCCAAATGTCAAGATTTGTTAAGCACATATTCCTTTTAAAAATAACTAGCTATCAGGAAGACACACTTGAAGAAAAATTATGGAGCAGATATCTGTCTAGATTCAAATTTACATGTTTTTATTTAGTACTGTGAATAGCAACAAAACAATAAAAGCAACAGCATAGTAATAGCTTGTCTGGAGCAAGAGAGAGAGTCTATTGTCCAAAGTCTTCAGGGAGAGTCATTGAAGAAATTAATGAAGTTGATAAAGTGTCTAGTGGTTCATATGCAGAGATTCCTAATGGATTGCTTCTCTGGGCTTCCCTTACTACATTGACTATGAATATATTATTGAGTGAATAAATCAGTAGTTTAATGACATAAAGGTTTTTAATGTCTCAACACAGTTTTTCCTTGTTAATCTTTTCCACCCTCACTTTCCTTCTGATTATTGTAGCATGTGATAATCCCACCATCATTTCATATTCACCTTATTTTCCAAGTGTAGAATCCAGTTAAGTAGTCTCATAGACTGCAAAGCAAAATCTCAGCTCTCTCCTTTGTGTCTTTCCATTACTTTAATGAAATGTTATTTTCCCCTGAGTCCCACTGCCCTTCAGCCACAAAAGAATGCACAGATGCTATATTAATTATAAAACTGTTGGCTGTAGGCCGGAGCTTCTTATTGGCTATCTCTGTCTTAATTACTAACCTATTCCTATTAATCTAAGTATTTCCATGTGGTCTTATCTTAACTGAGAAGGGCCCAGACCTCTAACTCTTTTGGCGGCTCACATGGTGACAGCTAAGCATCTCTGCAAAGAAGAGAGCAATTTCCTGTTTGTCCCTGCTTATATCCCAATTCTGCCCAGCTATGTCACTTCGTGTCTATCTATACAGACCTCTCCAGACCTCTGTGGTTAGCTAGTGGCAAGTTTCTGCTCAGCTGTGTTTCTTCCTGTCTGGTCAATCAGCCAATTAGTGTTTTATTCATTAAGCAATAAGATAAACATATATGCAGAAGAACATTCCCCATCACATTATCAAAAGAAGAGCAGATGCTAGATTGCTCATAATATGTTGCTTGCCACAGCAACAGTATCTTTCTTTCTTTATCATATAGTTTTACACAAATGCAACTAGTGTCTAGAGAGCCAGTCCTCTCACGTTTTACTCAGATAGGGAAGGTACCCAAAGGACACATAAAATGTATTAAGTACACTGATGGATTGTGTTCTGTGCATTATGATGGGCTGATAGGAAACCCTCTCACAAGTTCTGTGCATTATCATTCTGGGCCTTTCACATCCCTTCCATCATCATCATCATCCCTTCCAAAGCTCGATAGACAGACAAAACAGATAATTATATTTGACACACAGGTACAGGACAAAAATTGGGCATTTACCAGCAGCTTTTTGATTTTACCCAGGACATACCATCTCAATGAAAAACAAAACTTGAATTACATAACTTTTAGTTAAGCTAATATGCTACTTATAGACATGTCTAATGTAACAAAGCCCTGATGATTGCGGCCAAAGGGAGCAGATGGCCCCCGAACAAAAGTACCATAAATGAATAAGCAATACAGTTCCATTCTTCTCAAACTCACTTTCATTAACATAAGTAAGAACAAATTGTTAGGATGGCTAGCTACATATAATCCTATGCCTCCTCATGATATCAATTATGTCTGTCTTGAAGTCACATATAATGGCTGCTGACACTGTAGGTGTCACTTAGAATTTTCCTAAGAAGAGAGTGGTGAGCAGATGCACATTAGAAAATGGAAAAGATATGATGGGGAAACTTACAGAGAAGTTTTGGCATCCTTCAAGGGAGAGATTTTGAACTTTGCAGAGTGCCTTCCCAAGAAGCATCTACAGTCCTTAAACAGCCTTTAAGCCTATTACAATACAAGATTTTGCAAGGATTAGCACCTGTTCTCAAACCAACCAACCCTGGTTCATGTTTTTCTCCTTTAAAACTTTCTTTCCAGGGACAGCCTCTGACAGTTTCCCTTGCAGTTATGACCAGTGCTACATATTGAAGAAGGTGTGAAGACATGTACAACATGTCTATTAATTTTTAAATTGGAGAAATTTCAGATTGTAGTCCCAGTAGGCTGACTAGGTTTTATGGAAACTTGTCACAAGTTTGAATCATCTGGGAAGAAGAAATCTTGAGTGGGAACTTTGTCTAAGGATTCGCCTGCAGACAAGCCTGTAACGGTTTATTTTCTTCATTGATGAATGATGTGGAGGAGCTCACCTCTGCAGGCAGCATTGTTCTTGGGCTGTGGTCCTACATGGCATAGGAAGACTGATCAGTGTATTGTATTTTTTATAGAAGCTCTCCCTCAAATTCTGCCTTTTACCTCACATATAATGTTGAAATGAAATTATGTGAGTGGTTACATTGGAAATCTGGCTCTTTCTAGGGCTAGAACCTAGACCAATGGTAAAAATAAAGTAGCATATTGAGGATATGGATGAAAATTTCTAGAAAGAAGAGATATTTTCATATGTACAGGCTGGTTTGACCTTTAATAATTATGGAGACGTTATAATGTTGCAGTTCTCGTGTCTAACTACAAACTACCTTGGGCTATATTGGCCTCTTTATAAATATTTATTACCCACCTTTATTTTAGAGCTAACATCTTTTTAAGCATTAAGCAAATGGGTTGTACAAACAGAACCCCCCCTCTTCTATTAACCAAAAATTAAGGAGAACAGACTATGTCTTGGGCTAATAGCTGAGATTTCTGTTTTTCAAATCGATGCATTAAAAAAGCATGTTGATTAATGACTTTCTTTGGACTGTTACTATACAAAATTCATGAAATTGTTACTACTCTGGAACACAGTATTTGGGACAACCGGAATCCCTGTTCCTGGACCATGGCCACTTACTTGTATTTGGCTCCAGAATAAATACTCTTTTTTCCTTTGAGGTGAAAGTTGTATGTTTGTGTCAACATGGAGGTTACAACAGCATGGTAGTTGGGTACAAAAATGTTGCCAATTATTGTTAATATTGCTCTCACACTGAGTTAATATTCTAAATTATTGTTGCATTTTGACAGAGGTTCTGTGAGAACATAGAGTATTCCTGGGAGGATAGTAAACATTTTCAAAGCCCAGGCTTTTGTGGAAGTAAATTCATTAAATTGTGTTTTCCTACTCATCAGAAAGAATAAATGCAGTTGCTTTAAGTGCTCCTTAAGTAAGGGAAAATGACTTTAAAAGTTTATTGATTTGGCAACCGTTCTGAATCAGCTCACAGAAATGGTAAGCAGAGAGCCCTTTGTCTGATGAATTACGCCACTTTTGCTTCAGTCGATCAACCTGTAGATAAGCAGCTGTGGAGGAGGCAAGCCCAGATAAATAGTAGCAAAAAGGATTTCATAACATGAAGCATGATAATGATGCCTCCCTAGCCTTGTCCTTTGATTACTCAAAGGAAGCATCCACATTGGACAAATGCACAAGCGAACAGAGAGAACCTGGGAAATAGTAGCAAAGATAAGTGATAGAAGATGAGGAAAACACAGAAATGGGAAGGATGGAGTCCCAAGTTCATTGCAGCCACACTAATGAAAAAGTAAAGCTAGTGAAAGAATTAAGTCCCAGGTGAAGAGATTAAAAGCATAGCCTTCCCTTAAATGTAAACATTATCTCTTTTTTGTAAAAAGGCTTGAAGGAGAGAAAAGGCAGTCAGTTATCAAAACATTGGGTAGCACAGCATCTCTGTGACTCATAAATGCTACTGGAGGCCACTACATGTAAAAGAGAGATGTGGGCCTTTAAATACAAACATGAAAATCAATTGTTTGGAAAAGGACGGAAATGTGAAAATATTGAAGGGAAGCTTTAAATAGTTCCCTTTTTAAAGGGATGTGAGAACTTTTAGGACCAGCCCTACTAACACTTAAAAGCTAATGAAGTTCTGACCTTGCCATCAACTGCCCTTCAAAATGAGCTTTGAGATCCTGCCACATGAATGAATGAGGTTTGGTACAGATAACAGAACAGGGTAAGGGAGAGCTAAAGAACAAGAAATATCCATGAGATTAAAGAGAAAGGAGAGGTATGGACAGACAGACAGACAGACAGACAGACAGACAGACAGACAGACAGACAGACACACACACACACACACACAGAGAGAGAGAGAGAGAGAGAGAGAGAGAGAGAGAGAGAGAGAGAGAGAGAGAGAGAGCACTGAAGGCTGACATAGTTGCCTCCTGAGATAAAGCCTATGCTTCTGAAATAAGGCATCATTCATTTTGACCCAGGTAGTCTACTTAGAGACTGCAACTGAAAATGTGTTTCCAAGTATAGATGATGCTTTACATCATCTATACTTACCTATATTTACCCACGTGTTAGATCTATGGTCATGAAACCTAAATGTCCAACAATAATCAATTGCTAGATGAATGGAATTCTTCTGATATCTGAAAATTAGATTTACAAATCAAGAGAGTAACAAGGAAAAATATCATTCTGGTTTACATTTGATTTGAACACATGGACATTTAAAACATAGTCCTACAATTGTGAGAAAAAAAATGTTCTGATCTAAAAAACATGTACTTTGGAGCTAAAGAAATGGCTGGATGAGGTTAAGAGCACTTGTTCTTACAGAGGACCTGCAGGAGATTTTCAGCACCCACGTGGCAGCTCACAACCATCTCCAGTTCCGGGAGAGCTGTCATCTTGCTCTGCCATCTGAAGGCAGCAGGTATGCATGTGGTACATGTGCTTAAATGAAGGCAAAACACTCATACACATAATATAAATAAAACTAAAGAAAATGTGAACAAACACTTCTAATTTCCTTTGCTTTCTCACCTTCCATGTTTTTCATGTTTTTCAAATTTCCTTTAGCTGTCTTACATCATTTTATAATACTATTTAAAGTAAAGTAATTTAAATGCTCCCTTGAGATTACCAATGTGGACATCCCTAAGAATTATCAGTGGCTTTGTCTGTAGATCTGGGCCACTGTAGCCACTATCTGGCATTCCTACTTGAAACAAGCAGCTAATCCAAGGACTACATTTCAAAAAACATAACTGTAAAAAAAAAGCCAGTTTTCATTTCTCAGGAGGCTGAAGAGCTTATTTACAATCATTTTGGTAGAAATCTATTTACATGTCATATCACATAGTGAAACTGTCTTCCCAAAGCTATGATTTAACATTTCCCCCAGTCTTTTATCCAAAATAAAGATAAAAATGACTCTTTTCTGGTCTTGGATGTAAAATTAAGGGCATTATGTCTGTTTGTGCTTTGGAGTACTGTAAAGAGGTCCATGCATTTCATCACAATTCAAATTAATATTCATATTAACTTCAAATAATAGGTTCCTCCTTCTTTCTTAATTACATTTCCTTATGAAACAATGAAAACTCATTTTTATTCATGCTCTTGTGCATCTGTTTTGCTATTGAAATTTAAGTCAGTTTCTCAAACTATGAAAAAGGATCTGAGATACAAAGGGTTGCAAATATACAGTTGAACGAAAGAGGTGGGAGCGATGACCCAATCCTGAGGCAATAGTGCTACCTACCACTCCTTGGCAAGAGACACATTGGCCTCGTACATGCGTCCCTTGTGTTTGTTTGTTTTTTGTTTGTTTGTTTTTCTGTACATTTGTATATTATTAATCTCCTTTTATTGATTCCAAAGAAGGTCTGAAAAATTTTTCCCCAATACTTCTGTCTTGCTATTCTCAATCCTCAGTTAGCCACACCAACTCACTGGAAATCACTTAAATTCTCCTCCTCCCAAAATAAATCTCCTGCTAAATATCAACAAATACAGGTTGCATTCAATCACCAACACCAAATTAAGATTTAAGGACAAGGCTTTTAAATCTTGTTGTCTTTAATATTGTTTTAAATATTTGTTAGAATATCTCAATAAAGTGTTGAGAAACAAAAGCTTTAAGAGTGTGAAACCCTCATGATCAAATATGAGTGCCTCAAGCACTCAAAATGAACTTCCATCAACATCTCAAAATTAACACATTGAAAATGTTTGTTTTTTTTTCCCTTGTTAGTGTCACTACATTCAAGTCACAAAAAGGATAATCATGCCCTATAATGGAAACACAGCATATTGTCCCACTGATTAAAGGAGTGACCCTTGATGCCTTCGCCCTCCTGGGGTGCTCTGGTTTCTGATACAAACTACTTAACAAATTTTAAAGGAACAGATTCTAGTCATTTTGCTTCCACATTTGGAAACCAGAGACTTCTTTTTATTCAGCATAAATAACAATGTTCCTCCTATTTTGAATATTCTAGCAATGCATAGTGCCACCCAAAGAGTTCAAAATGGTAAAAATAATTTGTAAATTAGTGACAGGAAGATATTAGAAAAAGAGAATGATATTATTAAGAAGGAACAAGGAAGTCTACAGTGACCTTAAGAGAAGCTACAAATAACCCCATGTGACTGATGATCTGAGCATCACAACTGTAACCTAAACAGCACACTGAGAATGAAAATGTCTGAATCAGTGGAGGAACAGAAGCCTATGTAAGAGAGAAGTTTTATGCTCCATTTCTTTTAAACATCGAACCACATGCTTGGCATTTGCTTATTAATAAAGTCATTGGGGGTAATATTTTCCCAGTTACACATCTTATCAATTCGAATTGATAATTCAATACACAGATGAAATTTCTCAGTGATACTGATATGCTTCAGAGTTGTTTAGGAGCCAAGTAAGACCTGAATGAAATATTGATGGAAATTTTTTTTCAAATAACTACTTATTTAGTTCTTCCTGAGCATATAGTTTTATTAAATATCCCGGAGAGAAGGATAAATTATAAACATCTTGGAGAAATATTACATACAAGGATAAACAGAGGGAGCTGCAACATGGGAAGAATTTGTTGTGTTTGTATTCCATTTTTAAAGGAAACATTATGACATAGTTGGTTCATAGTTTCCCCACTAGTGAGAAGCAAGCAGTCAGCTAGGGTCAGATGCCTGCTGTAAACATTACCTCATGTAATACTCATGACCACCTTGAGACATGTTGTGCCATTTCAGAAAGGAGCAGAAGACATGAGGCTCAAAGTGTTCAAAACAACATTGTTAGTGAGGAAGAGGTCCAGGATTTGAAGGTAAAAGTTCTTGATTTAAAAAAAAAATTGTTCCTTACAACACAGCAGGATCTCACACAGCAGCCTCCCCTGTATTTTAGAGAATCCCTTATCTAGTTTCTTAGCAATTCTCTTTTCTTAGTCAAAGATCACTTTTCAAATCTTATTTCCTCAAGCACTAAATAAATTTAGGCAGATTTCACACTGAGAGTCAGTTTCTGCAGGCATTTGCACACCCTTAGGAAGCCAGCAACTAGAAGTTAAAAACCCACTCTACCCCCACCAGAAAACAATACCAAAGCAAAGAAATCTGAACACTGCAGAGATATATAAAAGCAGCTCCATCTAAATGTCTCACAAACAGTGTCTCATGAGGATGATCCCTGATGTCTACCCAGGACACATCTTGAAATGATGGCATATGCATTGTCCATATGTGAAAACTTGTTGAATAAATTGTGGGTTCATCCTTCTGCTTTGTGGGGGCTCCCCAGTTACACCTTCCACCACCAAATGCTTCTGAACTGGTCTACCTGCAACTTGGCTCCTTACCTCTACTTTATTGGATTAAATCATATATAATACAGTAAAAAAAATCCATGTTTAGTTGAAGATAAGAAGAATACAATATGTGTATCAATGCTTTCTGTTTGTTTGTTTTTCTTTGTTTTTAACAGTCTATGAAAATAAGTTTCTTTTCTGTAGAGGATTAAACAGGGAATTGACCAAATGGAGTTTCATCTTCATAAGCATAGGAGAGAGTTGAATAGATCTTTAAATAAGTGCAGTCAAACATTAAATCTATTTGGAGTATATTACAGATCAAATTAAATACCAAGAAACTTTGTAGAAATTATACAGTGACATTACCAGAGTAGTGTGCTCACTAGAGTACTGTCTATATACTACAGTTGACCACACACAAAAATGGCATCTATTTCTCCACCCCAGCAGTAAAATATATTCCCCCATATTTTCTTTCAAATAAAAACAGCAAGCTCATCATGCTTATTTGAAGGTTGAGTTATATTTGTTATATTTTGTATGGGACACAAACTGATGTTGTATTTTTTTTATTCTATGTTCTATCACACTACTTTGAAGCCCAAAGTGGGTCATTTTAAGTTCTTAAAATCCTTCTCCCACAATTTCTAAGTCCTTACTTCATACAGGATGGTATAGAACCAAATGCCGTGCTGTCCCTAGGTTCTTCTAACAATGATCTAGAAGGAGATAGTGTGTTTGTGGGTGTGCATGTGGGGGGGTGTTACTCCTTGAGTTATTTTTTCATCAACAGCAGCCTGGGAAATAGCTCATATTTTTATATTTTGTCTTTATAGTTGTCTTTGCAATGAAGGGTACCCATATTTAAGTTGGCAAAGAATTTAGAATGTCAGTGCTCTGTAGATCTAACTGATAGCTTTTATAGTACATTTACTTTTGATAGTTTCATTACAAGATGCATTTAAATGATTATGTAAGCTCCATCAGTCTCTTCATTGACATTTTAGCCAAAATTTGTTGAAGTTTGAAAATGGGAAAAAGTTCTATTTAAGTTCTTAAAAGTTAAAAATACTTGATAGTTCTATTGAGGCAAAGGCAAAATTAGAAATGAAAAATAAATAAATTTTAAAAACTAACTGGAAGCAGAGAGACTACAGAACTAAATAGAAAATAAACAGTTATGTGTGGTGGATGAAGAAATCTGCTGCTTGTGTCCAAGGGATGCCAGTGAGAGAGTCACTCTTCTAAGTGGTGACTTAGGTTATAATGTTTAGTAGAAGGGATGAGAGAAAACTGTGCTACAGACTAAATAACAACTGGGAATCATCAGAAATGAGCGTGCAGATACCAGCTTTTCATGATCAGACTGAATTTTTTGCCAAGCATCCTGGATTCTCTATTCAAGGCATCACAGTCATGATAAATCATATATAAGCCGATCCTTTGCTTCTTTAGGGTGTCCCTATATTATAAACCTCAGGTGCTAAACATCCTTAAATGGTTATAATTTTCCAGAAACTACATAATCATTTCATGTTGTTTAACTTATCACTACTTATCACTATTGTATTACTTTACACCTAATATAATTACCATACTTTTGTTATGTTACTTTGATTAGGAAATATGACAAGTAAAAATATATATATATATATATATATATATATATATATATATATATCATATCCTTAATTGTTAGGTATGCCTCAAATATTCACATCATGAAAGTCTGCTGCCCCAGGAAGCACTCTTGGAGATCACAGAGCATTTTGGAGGTAAAATCTAACAGAGATCAGTAGTCATTGAAGCTATTCCTAGAGAGGATTTATGGAATGTAGTACTCTCCCTCTTTGATTTTCTATTTTTCTGTGAAGTGAGTACTTTTGTAGACTCATACATTACTGCTACAATGCTTTGCCTTGCCACAGGTATAAGAGTACCAAGGCAGATCAACCATAGACTCACCGAAACCAAGAGCAAATATATGCCTATAGTCTTTATGAACTGGTTCTTTAAGGAACAACAGTGTATAACCTATAGATAGGGAAGAGTGACTATACTTGAAAGATCCTAATCTGCCATCTTCCATTGAGCATTTCCCATGTGTGTCAGTAAATTATTTGGACCAATACATTGAGTCAGAGTTCTTCAATATATCAATCTGTGCTTATCTTTTTATTCTTCAAATCATATAATATAAACTTCAGAACACAGTAAAATTGAGTGACTGGTACAGTGAACACATGAAGATTCTTCTATACATCTGTCTTGAAATTATTGGGCTATCTCTGAAAAATGTGGAAATTAGATTCAGCGGCACCAGCAATGTATTTCATCTCTAAATATTTCAACATGCATTTTCAAAATAAAAGCATTGTTCTATACAAGAAAGTTACCATTATCATCTAGGTTCTAAATGTCCATAGTGGTTCTAAAATGTATTTCACATTTTTTAAAACATGGTGTTCAATGAATACCAAAATATTTCCTTTGTTTGTTACGTTAATTCAACCCCTGTTAATTTAGAAGTTATATATCTTTGTGTTTATGGATTTTTGTTTTTTTATTTTTAAGACACTGATTTCTTTGTAGGAGCCCCAGCAAGTTACCTTGAAAAATAGGTAAGATTTTTTAAAACTGCTTTCTCATGTATGTATTCATCTTATACCCATTTGAGAATAGCATAAATGTTATTTGTAGATTTTATATAATATAGGAAAACAAAGGGTGTTAGGTTGTCACACTAATAATAATGATGATTTCTTCATGTTTCACTAAGGGCTTGGCTGCCAGACTAAACTATTAATAAAGGTTTATTTTCCCTTATAAAATTAAGTCAAGAAATAGTTTAAGAAATGAATTAGAAGAGGTGAATAAATGTTATATGTTCTATATGTTACATATACAAGATTTACTATTTATTGAGGTAAACTTGACTAATCCAGTTACATTTTGGATTGGGTTTTCTAATTCTACTGTGTCTTCTAAATTTACTGATATAACTCTGAAAAGAAATGCCTTGATTTGTCCATCGCAGACACTGTCTTACACGTATCACTACAAACTCATAGCTGCGTCTGTCAATGTGTTAATACAATATTTGCCATTATTCAGCTTGATGCTTCCCTTATTCAACTTGTTTCCTCCTCATGATGTCTTCTATTCAATATTGACATAATTATACGAATTTTTAGCACTTCTTTGCCCTCTGATGCATGAAAAATCTAAACTCACTGTACTTAGATTGGAAGCTAGCCATGTCTCAAATAAGTTCTAGTTGAATTTACAAAAGAATAAAATTTGAAGACTAATAGATGTTGCTCCTTTATTACATTTCAATATATTGACTATATATGTTTAATATATTTGCATACAATTATGATTTTATATATATGTATATATGTTCAATATATATGTAGACAATATATGTGTATACAATACATATAGTGTACATATATATATATGACTATATACATATGTTCGATATATGTGTATACAATATAGGACTACAGTTATGTGTAAGGTTATTCTTCATCTAAATGTGCAAATTCACACATATGCATAGAAATGCCTGCATATTTATAATCTTCTTAAATATTCTGATCCATCCACTAGAGTAGTAACAGTTTAGATTCTTACAAGTAATATGTGACATAGCATATTTACCTATACATTTTCCAATGAAATGTACACTAAGATTTTACAATTGTGCTAGACAAACACATGGGAGATGGCATCTCAGGATGGTTTTAATTTTTATTCTTCTTATTGTCAGTGAAGTTTTGTGAGTACTTATAAGAGGTGTCATTCATTCTATATTAGATAAAATCCAAATATCATTGATGTAACCACGTAATTGTAATTATGCAAGCATTAGAAAGGAGTTTAAAGAAAGCCTCACAGGTTAGCATTCAAAATCTATAGAAAAAAATTGATGAGAAGTGCATTAACATTTTGTGAAATAAAAATCATGTAAACCAAATCAAAATCAAATAGTAAACAGGAAAAAATAGTTTTAACCTATATCTACAGTCTGCAATCGAAACAGAACAGATCAATAATCTGATATAAAATTAGGGGAAAGCACTTTAAAGATTAACAGAAAATGATATACAGGTGCCTCAAAGATATGGTCATTTTTCTCACCTCAGGTCTATAGAATAACTATGCATTATGGGTCTTCACAGGCAGACAGCATTCTCAGAATGGCCTGAGAGAAGCACAAATCAAAAAACATGGCTTAATGATCTATGAGAACAGGACTTGATGAAAAAAAATGATGTCTGTATGACTTTAGATCATGAGATTTTAAATGTTGGATATCAGAAGCAAACTGCTTGAAACAGTGGGGAATCTTCAAAAACTTGCTAGAAAAGATACAAATTTATTATGTTGAATATGTGGTAGTTTGAATATAACTGGCTCTCATTAGCTCATAGGGACTAGTACTATTAGGAGGTATGGGCTTGTATGTTTGGCCATGTTAGAGGAAGTGTGTCACTGTGGAGACAGGCTTTGAGATCTCATATATGCTCAGCCATGTCACAGTTCACTTCTTGTTGCCCACAAGTCAAGATGTAGGTCTCTCAGCTCCATCTGCAGCATCATGTCTGCCTGTACACTGCCATGTTACACCAGGATGAAAATGGACTAAACCTCTGAAACTGTAAACCAGTCCCAATTAAATGTTTTTCCTTTGTAAGAGTTGCCTTGGTTATGGTGTCTCTTCACAGCACAGGAAACCCTAACACAAATCATAAGTAACACTGCAAAAAAAGTTTAATTATAAAATGACAGAGAAAAAGCATACATGGTCAAGCCAAAATGATTGTTTTAATTTTTGAAGTGCAAGGTGAGCAACTAAAATTTAAAAAAAAAAAGAAAAAATTAAATTAGAGGAAGGGAGAATGCAGCTTCAAAAGTCAAAGCAGCCATGACAGACACAGAGAACATTATCAATTGGGAGATGTCCAGGGAACATACTGCATATTCATATAAATATTGTAGTAGTTTGAATAAGAATGGCCTCCATAGGCTAACATATTTGAAGGCTTAGTCACCAGGGAGGGGAACTCTTTAATGGGATTAGAAAGATTAGGAGATTTAGGAGGGATGGTCTTATGAAAGGAAGTGTCTCACTGGGGTGGGCTTTGGGCTTTGAGGTTTCAAAAGTGCATGGCAAGCCCAGAGTCTCTCTGTCTCTCTCTCTGTCTCTGTTTCTCCCTCTCTGTTTCTCTCTGTGTGTGTGTCTCTCTGTCTCTGTCTCTGTCTCTGTCTCTCTGTCTCTCTGTCTCTCTGCCTCTCTGTCTCTCTCTCTCTCTTTCTCTTACTCTCGCTATCTCTCTTTCTCCTTCCTCCTTCTGCCTGTGGATAAGGATATAGAACTCTCACCTACTCCTCCAGCACCACACCTGTATGCTGCTATGCTGCCACCCTGATGATAATGAACTAAGCTCTGAAACAGTAAACACTAACCCAGTTAAATGAGTTCTTTTGTAAGAGTGGCCCTGTTTACAGTGTCTATTCACAGCAAAGGAACACTGACTGAAACAGAAGAAGGCAAAGCTACAACAAATTAGTCAACAAAAACCAAAGACCAAGCAAAGTTGATGGAAAGAAACAAGTGCATTCCACAGTTTTAAGTAACTTTGAAATTGAAGTAAATTAAAGCTAAGCACAGTTGGCAGAGAAGGAGGAATGAAGATCAAAGGGGTCAGTACCAGGCTGGTGAAACCCATAGAATCAGCTGGCCTGAACAAGGGGGATCCCAGACTCCTGTCTGGGAGTCCAGCACAGCACTGACCCAGACCCCTGAACATGGATGTCAATTAGAAGGCCTCCACATTCCAGGGGGCCCCTGGTAGTGGATTAGTATTTTTCCCTGGTCTAAGAAGGGACTTTGAGAACCCATCCCACATGAAGGGATGCACTCTTGGCCTGGACACATAGGGGAGGGCCTAGGCCCTACCCAGGATGATGTGGTGGACTTTGGGGAGCCCCTGTAGAGGGCCCTACTCTGCCTGGGGAGTGGAGGATGGATGGGGTGGGAGAAAGTGAGGGGTTGGGGGAGGTCTGGGGGGAGGGGAGGGAAAAGGGATTGACATGTGAAGCAAGCTTGTTCCTAATTTGAACTAAAAAAAATTAATTACAAAAAATTAAATTAAAAAACTGGTTTTTCAGGAAACATTGAAGCCAAGTATGTAAATATCATGAGAAACCCTAAAATAAATAAAAACCAAATATCAAATCAATTATAAAGCAATGATCCTACATTCACCCAAATCATCTTCTGTCATTAACAGGGTAAGACAATGATGTTTTAAAAAATACTATTAAGTATGTCTGAAATCTTGAGGAAAATGTCCAGTGCAGCAGGTAGGTACATTAGAAACTATGGAAACTACATGGAAACCCATATTTATATTGATTTTGCTTTTGTTTTTGTTTTTTGTTTTTTGTTTTTTGAGACAGGGTTTCTCTGTGGCTTTGTAGACCAGGCTGCTCTCAAACTCACAGAGATCTGCCTGCCTCTGCCTCTGAGTGGTGGGATTAAAGGCATGAGCCACCACTGCCCAGCTTTTTTTTTTTCTGATTTAAATGTTACTCTCCTAATGATTTATGATAGAGGAGACCAGCAAACTGTGTTATACAAATTTGTAATTAGATGTTCCTGGGTGGAGCCCAGGGATTCTAGTCTCTTCAGGTTCATTAATTCAACAACAGGATAAGTGGAAGACTCACTGATAAACTCTGATCACTTAATTGGGACAAGAAACATGAAACTCTCTGAGGTAGCCTTAAGCATGTTGTTCTCTTCCTTTTAAAAGACAAAAAAAATCTCCCCTTTTCCTGCTGTATTCCAAGTGTCCATTCCCAAAGCCTTTGACTCCAAGCATCATGATTGAGGAGTAGTTGTCATTTGGAGGGCTGTCTTCATGTTGTGTCCTCAGATGGCAGAGAGGAAAATCAAGCTCGCAGCTACCTGGTCTTATAAAGGCATAAATCACGTGAGAATCTTATGGTGAGAATAGTGGCCCTTGATGGCTCAGTGGTTAAAATATAAATCAAGCCAAATCTCCCTCATGTAAAATTCTTGATTTCCAGTCGCACACAGAATAAAATCAGATGGTTCCAGCAAAGCTAGGCACCACCTAGCCCTAGCCTACACTATGGCTCACTATGTTTGAACCAGAGAAGCTTTCTGGTCCTTATGTCTCACAGTTCTGTTCTTCCTGAACCCCAGCCCACCTTTCATATGGAACCCCAGCTCACCTTCTCTGAGAGGCTTTCTTGTCAACTCTACAGAAAGAAACACTCTCCCTCACATACTTCTGTTACCATGTGATTCAGTTTCTTCATACCAGATTTATACCTAGAGATCACTTGATCCATTTATTACCGATCCATTTCTCCTCCTCCAGAATGTAAGCTGAAGTCATCAGTTCTGTGACTACCAAGGGCCTGACATCCAGTAACCACCCTGTGTTTCCTGAATAAACAATCCTCAGTCCAATCCATCTTGCCTTTTAAAAAGTCACATTTATAATAAAGAAACTCATCTCCTTGAAAAAAAAAAGAAAAGATTAATTACCTTTCCTAAACTCCATTTCAAATATGATCACAGTAGGGAGTAAGATTTCAATATAGCAATTTGACTGTTGGACACATTGTAGCTGATAACAGAGGTTTTCCCTGAGAAAACGGAGTAATACTGCAGAAAATAGTCCATTTAAGACAGATAGATAGTTGATCTCATGATTTGGTTCTGAGTTGAACAATTATTATATATGTTCACTTTCAGTATCAGGATAGCCTTAATGCCTTTTAAATCCTCTCTTTCCTTCTCTACAATATTATAACTTAGCATCTAGAACTGTATCCCTTCTCCCTCTCTATAAGATTAGAAATGTGTAGAATGATGAAAACAGATAATGGCAGTGTACATCTTATAAGGCCATAGTCTTTGGAACAGTACTTAGTAGTGCAGATCAACAATTGAAAACAAAGAGTCCAAATATTAGGGATAAGTAAACATTTTTGTGAAAAACAAAAAAGTAGATACTTTAGGCTATTGAGACCCCTTATAATGATTCTTGTTTGTTTTCACAGTCTGGAAATGGCCACAGAAAATACATAAATAAATGGGCATGACAATGATCCAAAATGCTACAGAGGCTGAGATAAGAGATGTGTGGAATATTCCTCTGTTACAAAATGTTATTCTTCTTTTGATTTTTGTGTGTTTAGAATGTGAAAACCATTTTTGGGTTGTACTCTTACATGGCCTGGCATCAAGCCAGGTTTGTTCCTCTGACTGCCACCCATTGCTGCTAAAATCTGAGGGAAAACAACTTCTACAGGTCTCTGGACATTGCTCCCTCTGTTACTCTCCCACCACACTTGCTAAAACCTTGCCTAAACATTCCCCATGGGCCTCAAGTCTTCTTTTTGCAATTACAGCATCATTACATCACAGTAACACTGTAGCTGTACGAGTCTTCTTCTGGAAGATTAGTGTCTATAATTATTGATGATAAGATTCCAGAAGAGTTCAGCTCATTGGTAGTATTCTTGTCTAGCAGGTGCAAAGCACTTAGTCTTATCTCTACCACTGTCAAAAAACAAACAAACCAAAGGGAAGAAAGAGAGAAAAAGAAAAACTCAGGAGGGTCTCCTCACATATAAAGCCTCTTGCCTATCAGGAATAGTTTCTTCCTTCTGGCCTCATGCCAAACAAGATACCATCTCTTACTTTTCTATATCTTGGTTTTAGAGTCACAGATGTCTCAGTGTTAACTTCCAATTGTGTTCTTCTCTGTTGTTGTGATGCTTTTCTATTTGTGTGTATGTGTGGACTGGGAAGACCACTTATTTTGATTGTAGAGTCATCGGTGTTCAATCCTCAAAACTTCCTTAAATTGCATCACAGAATGTGCACAAGATTGCAGTGCAATAGTGGTGATACATACAAGTCATTTGTCCTCTTGGCCTCCATTACTAAAGAGACAAAATAAAATTTTCTCTATCTATGCCTTGAGGTAGTTGAGAGGAGCAAATAAATTGACAGGTAGAAGCATACTTGTAAATATACCAATTACTAACTAGTTGGGCACACTACAATTGATGTCACTTACATAGTTTATTGATTTGATATTTTGTCTTAAAAATACCCAGCAAATTTTCTTAGTTTATTTTGCACCTAAGATGTTTATGCTCTTCAACACTTACTTCAAAATACTCTTTGTTATTGTGGTCTAGAAAGAAGGCTCAGCAGGTAAAGGTACATGCCACCAAGCTTCTTAATCTGAGTTTGATTCATGGAAATTACACATCAGGAGGAGAGAAACTCCCAGAAGCTGGTCTCTGAAGTCTACTATATGGATGGATACACACACACACACACACACACACACACACACACACACACACACACACACGCACACACACATTCATACATACATACATGCAGTAGGGGGAGAAAAAATAAATACATAAATTATATAAATTAACAAACAAAAGTAATGTTAATATTTTGAGTACCTACTAATATCCTTAGAATGTTCAACCTTTATATTTCTTTTTTTCCTTATTTTTTTATTAGTTCAAATTAGGGACAAGCTTGCTTCACATGTCAATCCTTTCTCCCTCACCCTCTCCCCCATCTGCCCCCCACCCCATGCACCTCCACTCCCCAGGCATGGTAGGGCCCTCTACAGGGGCTCCCCAAAGTCCACCACATCATCCTGGGCAGGGCCTAGACCCTCCCCCATGTGTCCAGGCCAAGAGTGCATCTTTGATGGGCTCTCAAAGTCCCTTCTTACACCCGGGAAAAATACTAATCCACTACCAGGGGCCTTCTAAAGTGCAAAGGCCTCCTCATTGGCATCCATGTTCAGGGGTCTGGATCCGTCCTGTGCTGGCCTCCCAGACAGCATCTGGGGTCGATGTGCTCCCACTTGTTCAGGCCAGCTATTTCTGCGGGTTTCACCAGCCTGGTACTGACCCCTTTGATCTTCATTCCTCCCTCTCTGCAACTAGGTTCCAGAGTTCAGTTCAGTGTATATCTGTGGGTGTCTGCTTCTGCTTCCATCAGATGAGGGCTCTAGGGTGGCACAAAAAGTAGTCATCAGTCTCATTATAGGGGAAGGGCATTTAGGTTTTTTAAAATAATTTTTATTTAAATTAAAAACAATCTTATTTTACATACTAATCTCAGTTCCCTTTCCCTCCCATCCTCCTATGCCCCCCATCCCACCCCCCCCATCCCACTCCTCAGGGATGGTGAAGCCTTCCATGGGGGATCATCAATGTCTGTCACATCATTTGGGACAGGTCCTAGGCCCTCCTGAGAGAGAATCCCACCATAGGTAATGGGCTCCCAAAGTCCGTGCACTAGAGATAAATACTGGTTCCACTGCCAGAGGCCCTATAGACTGTCCTGGCCTCTCAACTGACACCCATGTTCAGGGGGCCTGGTCCGGTCCTATGCTGGTCCCCCAGCAGTCAGACTAGGGTTCCTGTGCTCCCACTTGCTCAGGTCAGCTGTTTCTGTGGGTTTCACCAGCCTGGTCTTGACCCCTTTTCTCATCACTCCTCCCTCACTACAACTGGATTCCAGGAGTTCGGCTTAGTATTTAGCTGTGGATCTCTGCTTCTGCTTCCATCAGCTGCTGGATGAAGGCTCTAGGATGGCATATAAGGTAGTCATCAATCTCATTATCAGGGAAGGGCATTAAAGGTGGTCTTTCCACTATTGCTTAGATTCTTAGTTGTGTCATCCTTGTGGATCCCTGAACATTTCCCTAGTGCCAGATTTCTCTAAAACTATAATGGCTCCCTCTATTAACAACCTTTGTATTTCTAAAGTTAGTTAGTACATGGTTGATAGGAAATGGGTAGGCTTCAGAATAGCTTGGCTCTGAAGGATTTGAAGTAAAAGTGGTTTTTTGGCTAGCCCTTACTAAACTCTCATGGTTCTTACATGCTGTGAATGACAACTTGGTATGATGCTCTCAAAATGCATTCAATCATAGTGGGAATCTGAAGACAGATTATTTATTAATAAGTGATTATTTCTCACAAAGAAGCTTGTTATAATCATAACTATTGTTAATACTTGAAAAATGTTCTGCTTAAAATAAAGTTTGTTCTCATTTTTTTTAGAGTTTGAGTAAGTGTAGTTTATTTTAATGTAAAACTACAGAAGTGACAAGCATACAAACTTTTTACCACACTGGTCTGGGCAAATACCAAGGCACAGTCCTCTGTGTTTTCTCATCCACTGGTAGTACTACACACACACACACACACACACACACACACACACACACACACACAGAAACACACACACACTATAAAAGACTCAGCCATGAAGCACTGATATTCTTAAAACCTAGAAGCACTGAATTACTAGAAACCTAGTAACAAATGGAATTTAATCAACAAAACAAAATGGAACAAAATGGAGGGCCGTGGATATAGCTTAGTGCTAGACTACTTCCCAATTATACTGAATTCCATTCCCAGCACTGTGAAAAAGTGTGTGTGTGGGGGGTGTACATTTGTGTGTGGATGTGCAGACAGATACATAGATACAGGATAGATAGATAGATAGATAGATAGATAGATAGATAGACAGATTGATAGAGGTAGATGAATATGAATTAAATAGGGAATTGGTTGCAAACTGTTTACCTATACTGGCTATGAGATTCAGTTAGGAAATAGATTTGTCAATTATTTTCAGACCTTAGATTCATCCTTATAATATTCATCCTCCACAAAGTTCAGGTAGGCCTAGAAATGTGTATTGGTTATCTGTTGGAGCAAACAATGCAATTCTAAACACAATGAAACAGTTTGGATATGGAAAAAAGTAAAAAGGACCAACAAGAATATGAAAATAGGAGTGTGAGAATTTGCTCATACTTCCTACCTCATCTCCTTAGACCTCACAGCTCTGAACTCCATCTCTCCAATGCTTACACTGAGTTCTACAACCCAGACTGAGTTCCTAATGTCAAAATGAATCCTTTCTAGGAGCTTCCATGAAAACACCTAAAGTAAGGGCTAAATATTGTCACACAAATTACCATCCTCAGACAACATCTATTACCCACACATAGCCTACTCTGGATACATTAGGCTCAAACTAAAGTGATCCCTTGATGGGGATTTTCTCAGCAGACACTTGTTCCTGAGAATTCCTGTACTTAGTGAACCTCTAGGAAAGTCTAGTGACAACTGAGTCTTTCTTCTTACTTTAAGTGAGATTACTAAGAATCACTTTATAGAGAAAAATGCATTGCAGAAAAGAGAAAACATAAAAAATGTATGACAAAAATCACAAATTAAATTGAAAGCCTGTATGTTCAAACAAAAAGATAGGTTTAACTAAAATGCATACAAACAGAAACACACTAAAATATGTTTGTGTGATTTGGAGAAAGAGTTGAGATTTATAATAAAGGAAACAAACAGAAATTTTGTTTGTTTAATTTTTGAGACAGGCAGCTTTGGAGCCTCTCCAAAGATTGAGGAGGAGATCCGCCTGCCTCTGCCTCTTAAGTGCTGGGATTAAAGGCGTGCGCCACCACTGCTCTGCTACACTTCTCAGTTTTTGTCATATCTGATATTAAGAGCTCAGCCAAGCACTGAGAATTACATTCCTTAATTGTTTGAATTCAGGCAAAAGTACATAGAATAAAATGAAGGCACAGTAGGTGATTACTGGGTTGCTCTTTCAGAGAACAAGCAGTAGATTCTAGAGTTACAACACTATTAAGTGCAGAAACAGCTAACATCCTACAAAATGTGATCACTGTAGAACCAAGAACACCAAATTTTTTAAATAACATAGTGTGTATCAATTTATTAACTCATTCATCTTTCCTTTAATGAATGCAGATTCACATGTGTGGCAGTTTGAATGTAATTAGCACCCATAAACTCTGGAGAGTGGCACTATTAGGAGGTGTGGTTTTGTAGGGAAGGCATGGACTTGTTGTAGGAAGTGTGTCACTGTGGGGGAAGGCTTTGAGGTCTGCTAAGGTCAAGATACAACCTGTGTCTCAGACCACTTCCTGTTGCCTGCAGGTCAAGATGTAGAACTCTCAGCTGCTGCTCCAGAACCAGGTCTGCCTGCATGCCACCATGTTGCACCATTATGACAACGAACCAATATTTTTTAAAAACTCATACTGTTTGTTACATAAGTGGTAATAATGACAGGTATTCTGTTTCATTATAATATGTATCACTTTATCACTGCAGTGCACACTTCTGCACTGTGCTGGGTTACCTAAGGCATGGTTTAAGTCCTCAAAACAATAAATCTTGCATTCTGTGGTTCTTATAAGAAGGTTATAGAAGGATTTGAAAACATTGTTTATCAAGAACTATGTTCAAGCAAGAGAGAGATTGGAATCAAAGGTAGGCAAAGGATAACTAACATGTTGAGCTAGTTGAGTTTTGTCAATCATGTAAGCCATCACAGGAGATTATAAAATTAGCACCTTGGTTTTCTTTTGATACTCACCATTGAAGATGCTAGAAGGGGAATAGTTTGTATTTATGGAACAAGAAGAAAAGGAAGGTAATCCAGCCAAATGAGGGACAGCCTATTATCATATTAGTGTTAATTCCTGGGCACGGAATTAAAAGAAAACTATGGCAGACAGGAAGAAGCAAGAAGCTGAACAACATGAAAGAGGAGATTGTTTTCCAGAAAGGAACATTGTCGTTTATGTGGTTTTCAGAAGCAGCCTTAATTTTCATGTGACTAGTTTTTAAAAAGACCAAACATGGGAAATAGCTGCACCCTCAAAATATATAGCCTCTTGAATCTAAAGGAGATTGTTACCATCAAATACAAAGCTTGGTGTAATTTCCACAAAAGTTACTTTACATTGCACCATCCATCTGCATGCTTCATAAATACACTATCCTCAACATTGTCCTTCAGGTTCATAGAGTATAGTCCCTTTTGGCTGTGGGTCCCAAGGAAGACCCCGAGTGTTGCATGGAGCAGAGAGGAAGTACAAGAGAACTGGCCAGTGTTTTTACTTCTCCCAAAGTAGTTGCCACTAGTTGTGATTTGAAAGTAAGACATCTCCCATAGACTTATCTGTCTGAACACACTGACCTCAACTGGTATAGAAGGTTGTGCATCCTTAGATGTAGGACTTGAGAGTTCATATGCTTGCCTCCTTCCTATCTTCTATTAACAGTAGACTCAACATGGCTAAGCTGTTTTGCGATTCTGTCACTTTCTTCCTAACCATAATGTATTCTCTCACACTGAAAAACCTTAATAAAATATCCATCCTTTATGTTGCTTCTTGCTATATAATTTATTACAATAATGTGGGGAGTAACTAATACATCATCCAAGTTCACCCAGCATTTCCCATACAAGAAATCTATTACAGAAACCAGGGCCTAGCAAATAACACTGTGAGCATTAGGATTGGGTAAAATCATCCCTTAGACATAACAGTATTCTCAGAGTGACTCATTGAGCTCTCTTGAGAGTACAGAGTGGTCTCTGCACCATGACTTGTATTTAGAACCATCAAATGGAACTTTAAAACTAAACCCATGTTCAGGTTCAATTTCAACTAAATCACAATCTCTAAGAATTGGCGTTGGCCCAAGTATTGCTTTGAACTCCTTGATTAATCATGTTTTGTACTTAAGGGTGAGTACTATTATTCTACAAAATCCAAGGAATAGATAATTAATCTAATCTAGTTGCTTATTAAGGGTACTTTTCTAACAAAACATTTAATTATTAGCTAATCAAGACAAGTAAAATAGAGAATTAACCCCAGAATTTTGTGTCAGGACAATTTTTGAGATCACAGCCAGGTGCTAATAATTTAAGAAGTAACAAACTACAGAAGATTGAAAAGAGTGGGATATAATTAAGGTATCCTGGTAGATGGCAGGCAGCAGAAACTGGAGACATTCACAGCTCCTAGACTCAACTTTGTCTTTCTTGGAGTCCACACTTAATTTGATAACACTGTATACAGCAGGTGTGCAGTACTGAATCATTTTTTTAAAAGACCTTGGTGAAAACCACTATCCCTTGGGTAGGTAGTGACACGTGATGTCAAATAGAGGCCTGAGGGTACATGAGATTGACTAATAATTTCTTGCCCCTTAGAATTATTGTTCATTTTACATGTTTGTTTGATCACATCTAAAAGAAAGACCAAGTAATGTATTGTGGAGGAATAGAGATGAGGTGGTGAAAATAATAGGAATTTCCTTCAGTGTGTAAGTAGATGAGTTTTACTCCTAAATTTGAATACAGTACCTTGCTGAACAAAAGACACAGTTAACTGACCTGCCATGATCAAAGGAATTTTAGTAATATGATGTTAGTATTCAGGCTTGGTAAATGTGTTAAGCCCACCACCCCCAGTGGTTCATCAATACTCTGTAGGCATCTTGTCTGTGAACCTGTAATGGTGGTCACACCCCTTTAGGTGTGGCTTCAGGGGCATGGCTTCTATTTGCACCCTTTTTTTTTTCTCTTGGGTCAGCCAATCTGGTAGGAAGGGCAGAGAAGCGCTCCCACAGTTCTTTGTATTTTTCTGCATAAGTGTTCCCCAATGAGCATTCATTTATCATTTATCTCAGGTCTAGTGAAATCTTTACAACCATGCCTTCAATACTCCTTATGATTAATTACATTAATATGTCCCCTCACAGGACCACAGCAGATATCAATGCCTGTTTCCTTTTCCTTGTCTTCCTGGGAATGTGCCTGTGTGGTAAGTAGCTTTATCACAGGGCTGGCACGTTTCTGATCCCAACTTATTCACCTCACTAACTGTTACCATCACTTCACTGAATGGCAAACACTGTGACATTTCTGAGGATGTTGGAAATGTCAGCTGCATTGTCGGGCCCTCTTCTACACCTTCCAGTTTTCTGCTGTGAGTCAATACTAAGATTCTTTACACCAACTCCATACAGTCCCCCACTGTTCTCCTTGGAAACCCTGTGGCTCTATCACACTGCAGGATCTCACTATCCACAAATTGAACCCAGAATCTTCTGTCTGTGGACATCATGTCATGCTGGTTCTTATCTCACATCTCTGCTATGAAAAAATTCTAACCTAAAAGATTTACTTCAATGCCATCAAATAATAAAACGTTTCCAATTATAATTCACTCATCTCTGGGTTTCTGTGACATTTGCAATTCTTTCAGTAACATCCTCGCTATTTCACTCCATATACACGTACAGGTATCTATACCATAGTTAGGATCTTTCAGTTGCATGCTTCATACAACTCACTCCTTAAAAAAAAGCAATAAGATATTTGACTGAGAACCTTAGAACTAAGACAAACTTTCAGGCATGGTTAGAACAAACCTTCAGTTCTTGATGTTTGATTCTTGAACTCTTCCCCCTCTTCTTCTTGCATACCCAGGCTTCATCATATTACGGTAACACTCAAAATTCAGGAGCTATAGAAAGGATAGATGAGGGACATGCTAAAGTTTTGTGAAATAAAAATCATGCAAGCAAAATCAAAAATCAAATAATAAGCTAGAAAAAATGGTTTCAACTAAAAAAATAAAGTAAGTTGGAGAAAGTAGTTTCTCCATATAAAGTAGTCATCAATCTCATTGTAGGGGAAGGGCATTTAAGGTAGTTTCTCCACTATTGCTTAGATTCTTAGATGAGGTCATCATTATAGATCTCTGGAAATTTCCCTAATGCCAGATTTCTCTTTAAACCTATAATAACTCCCTCTATTATGGTATCTCTTTTCTTGCTCTCCTCTATTCTTCCCCTGATTCAATCTTCCTGCTCCCTCATGTCTTCCTCTCCCTTCCTCTTCTCCCCTTCCCCTTCTCCTAATTCCCTCTCCTTCATATGCCATCCTAGAGCCTTCCTTCAGTTGCTGATGGAAGCAGAAGCAGACACCCACAGCTAAACACTGAGCTCTACTCCTGTAATCCAGTTCCAGAGAGGGAGGAATGATGAGCAAGACCAGGCTAGAGAAACCCACAGAAACAGCTGACCTGAACAAGGGTAAGCTCATGAGAGCCAGACTGATAGCTGAGAAACCAGCATAGGATTGATTCAGACCCCCTGAACATGGGTGTCAGTTAGGAGACCTGGGCAACCTATGGGGCCTCTGGTAATGGATCAGTATTTAACCCTAGTATATGAATGGACTTTGGGAGCCCACTCCACATAGAGGGATACTCTCTCAACCTAGACACACGGGGGAGGGCCTAGGCCCTGCTCCAAAAGATATGACAGCCTTTTAAGATCCCCATGGAAGGCCTCACCCTCCCTCGGGAGCAGAAAGGGTTGGAATATGAGATTGGTGGAGAGCAAGTGAGGAGGGGAGAGAGAGGCAACTGGGATTGATATGTTTCTAATTTAAATTTAAAAAAGATGATTTTTTGCACTTCAGTTATGTTGGAATGTTCATGTCTTGCTGCTGTAGGATCTCTGGGTTCTCATAGTGCCATACGGTCCTTTCTGTTATTGAATGTGTTCTTACACTGGTGTTTGGGTGCCTGGATGATTTTAAGTCTGGATGTTGATTCAGATGGTCAAGGGTTCTGGTATCTGGCAGGTCTTCAGGTCCAGTAGCATGTCTCAGCTGAGGTTTGTGGTGATTTGAGTGGCTAGATCCATTCTGGGCTCATGGACCTATGGCGTCTGCTGGAGTCATAGGGAAGGTCTGGCCACAGAGAAGATGATGAGGTGTGTGGAGCTGGGTGGAAGACAGGGTCTTGAGGGAACAGAATCCAGTAGGTGGTAGCATTCCAGCTGGCTGCCTGGTCTCTCACCTGCTCCTTGGCTTATGAGGACTGTACCAGAGCAGTGGAATTCCACCAGGGTTGGGCGCAGGGGCCAGCTACCTCGCTGATGCTGACATGGGATGTGGGTGGCACTCTTTGTGCCTCAGGGCTTAGGGTATGGAGATTGCAGAAGCTCAGTTGGGAGACCAACCTTTTGCCTATTCTTCAGACTGGTATGGCCTAAAGAATCTCCTGGAGCTGCAGGGAGGATGGTGAGGCCAGTGGTTTTGGGTGGTGGAATGTGTCTCCAGGGGAACAGTCCAGTGATGGCTGCAGTGATGGTATAGCCAGCAGGCAGGTCTCTCACCTGTTTGCCTGCTGGTGGGTACTGCCACTGTTTTGTCTTTTGTGTGTGGTAGATACAGAATACTGTAGCCCACAATAATTGGGGAAAAGTCTTGGGTTTGGTTTGCTTGTTTTGTTTTGTTTTCCTGTTTACTGAGACTACCACCCAAGAATGCCTTCACTAAATATCTGAACCAATCATTGTAACACTTGAGTTGAGTTTAAAGCAGGGGTCACAGGGCAAATCATACCCACAGCTCAGTTTTGTAACCTTTTATAGGAACATAAGTACCCCCATCTGTTGGTACTTTCTCCCAGGCTGCTACAACTTTAGACATGATTAGTTGTGGCAGATATTACATGGCTCCACAAAGCATAAAATCCTTTCTTTCTGGCCCTTTGAGGAGAATGTTTCCAATTCCTAGTTTAGACCAGTTTCAGTGTATCTTTAAAATCGGGCCTAAATTAGTCTCAAGGCATTTAGCTGCTACATAATGAGGAATGCCTGTATCCGGAAAGGGAAAGTTGTATCCTACTAGGAAAAGAAACAATAGAGAGGGTCTCTCAGGGATCTGAACAAATTGTGTGTATTTCCATGCTTTTCAAATGCTTTGAATTCAATTCAGTAAAATAATATTATATTCAACGGCTTAGTGAAATTGATCCATTGCATTATTTTCCACTCTATTTTCCCTTCCCTTTGGGATATTTTAGAAAAAAAAAATGGACATAAAGCAACATTCCTCCAGCTGCAATTCTCGGCTACTTTGCTAAAGGAAATTATGAAATGTGACATTAGATGTACAATCATCACCTACATATATGTGCACAACCCAAATACAACCCCCTCAAAATGCTGTAGAAACTGTCAGGAGGGAGAAGAACATGTTTCAAGAAAAAATAAGACTGATGTGACTATAATTACATTCGGTAAGATTTACTCATTTTGTTCTCAGAAATTTTTCAATACAGGTCAAGTTTAGAAGTAAACTCTCCCCTATTCATAATCTTATAGAAAATTCCATTTTCTTGAAATAACCAAGATAGGCCTGCTAATTTTATTTTAGAAGATTTAATGATTTGCTGAATGATATAATTGGCACTATTTAAAATGAGAATAAAACAGAAAGCCCATGCAATGGTTTAATATTCATAGTTCTTCCATGGAAAAGAATCATTCATCTGAGCAGAATATTTGGAATATAAATGAAGCATGTACTTTTAAATTTTTTTTCTTATGAAAATGTCAATTGTTTCATGATGTCAGTTTTTCAAATATCTTTCATTTTTGGTTACTATTAAATATGTTTTAGCTTACCAAATTAGGCTAAATGCTGAGCTTGAAGACACAGGTGTATCTGGTAAGAAGCAGAATGATAAAAATGCATATTAATTGCCATAAAATTATAACAATATAAAAATACTTATGCAAGGCTCCATCCCATAATAGCTAATGCTTTGCCATGCTAAAAAACAAAAAGCAATTTTCAACACAAATTTCATACCTTCACACTGAAAGCAGAGACTGGCTAGATGAAAATTTGATGCCATAACTTTTTCTGAGTTTAGAGTCGTACAATTTCTATGGATTCAAATCATAAGATCTCCAAAGCTGAATGATTCAGTTTGACATCTGGATTGTCCTTTACTATTCAGTCCCCTGCTTTATCATTCTAAGGGAACAAGTATTCACCTACCACTCCCAGGAGAAGACTGCCCTCACCGTCTCAACTGTACATCATCAAGAGAAACGTCTGGCCTCAGCACACCTAGTTTCTTGTCCTTCTGTTTGATTCAGTTATCACCCACAACAGAATTCAAAACCACCTTGAAACATTGTGACATCCTAATCTCATTACATGATATTTACTGCAGATTTTCTTTCATCAAATACGTAATTTTATGCCTTTAGTTTCTCAACATAAACAAAGCAATTTAGGAAACCTTGCCTTGTCTACTCTCGCACTGTGGAGCTGGTTTATAACTCAGATGCAGTTGCTTTCATTCAGTGTGGGTCTTTTGGAAAGCATCCAGAGAGAAACTTTCTGGCTCTCTCCACAAACAGTAACTCTTACCTAAGGGCTGTCTCAGTTGTCTAATATAGGAAAGCTACTCAGCCTGTGGTATTACAGACTTGTTAAAATATAGACATGTCCACTTTAGTTCACACATTTGGTCTACTCAAAAGCCTTTCATGTCTCTTCATTATCTAGTAAGCACAATGGTTATCATTGTAGTTGTCATTTTTTCCCATATAGTTAGTGTTTTCCTCCCCATTCTTTGTCACTGAGAGTATGGGGTTCTAGAAGAGAAAACCAGGGATCTTTATAAAAGACCAATTGTTAGGGTGGAAAATATTTCACTTTTTTTTTTGCTTTGTGTTCTCTCCTACCATAGATAGAGTGGTCTTCAAACAGTCATTTGTAAACTATTTCATAAGGTCCTTTCACATCCAACTAAGTTTTACACATTTAATTTTGCTATTCCATTAATTCCATCCCTCTTCTCCCTAGGTTTTTACATTAATCTTATCATCAAAATAAAAAAAATCACCATAGATGCATGTGAATTCTACTTTACAGTTTGTTGTGATTATATTGAAGTGGTCTGCTCTATATTGTCAGGACATGATAGATTATATGCATACCTGGATACTCTTCTCAGGTTACATTTAGCAAATGCTATGTTCCATTGCGATTTAACACCTTACCACATAAACCAAGAAGAAGACAGAAGAGTGGAGTGAAAGCTTTCTTTACTGAGGCATAGATGAGAAGCTTTACTCTGTGTATATATCAGTCTATGCATCAGAATTTGCACATCTAGCTGCTTCAGTGTGACCCCCCCAAAAAAAATAGGAAGAAAAAAGAAACATGGCAAAAAGGTATGTATTGATGAAGTACATGAAGGGGCATGTAAAATTTAACTATACAAATGTTATACTAGTACTGAGTGAATTTATCTGCCAGATAAAATTAAATTTGTTGATAATACTGTTTGTAATAATTAATGTCTTAAAGGGTGTAAGAAAGCTCTGGTTGATTCAAGTTTTGAAGTCTGATTTAAGGCAAGCTTTTTAATATGATATAAAAAAAAGATTGAGTGGCATACTGGTGTGATAGATTGAGATTAGAAAAAACAGCAAAAGTGCCAAGTTTGAAAGAGAAGCTCAAATAGAGTTAGATGTTGATAGCATGATGGTTCTACTTCAGAGTTCATGTTTCTCTGGGAGTTTCACAACGTTTTTTGTAGACAATAGGCTATAGCCGATTGCCAGGTCTACTATCTATCTCTATAAACTGGCAAAGTAATTGCCCTCTTTATGTTTCCTTTCCTCCATCCATAAAATGGGAACACTACATCCCATGCAGCTAGCTTGTAAAGATTAAATGAGGTAACTATTAAGTTCTAGGCACAGTACCCAACATGGAACAGATCTCCAGTGAATAATAATTGCCAACCCCTCTTTTCTACTTTTTGTTTTCTAAGAACAAGGATTCAGGCAGCTTTCAACTGCCTGAATGTTTCCTGCCTCTCAGGACTGCCTTATGTAAATGTATGCAAATAATGATGTTGTACTTCCAACTGTTCCATTGCTGGGTGGTGTGGGAATGGCCCTGAGGAGGGGGTTATTATCACTCCCACCTTTAATCACCTTGGAGGAAAACACTTGAAGAAGTTGCACAAGTTCCAGACAGCTCAGGAAATATGGGTCACAATTATTCCCAGGTTTATTGAAACACTCAGGCAATGCCTCATCTGCTGTGTAGCCCAGCCAACTCATTCTTGAGTAGTAGTATCTCAAGGGATTTAGACATACTTCTTAAAGAGACTGATTAATAGCTGAACATCACACCTCTAGTAGGGGAATATGCATAGCTTCTCTAAGCTAGATAAATTGTCAATGACTGGATCATTTATGACAATAGGACTCTGACACACAAACCATGCTGTAACTTCCCAGGGAAGCCAATCATACTCGATAAAGTAATTACATGGCCCAAAATGATCAAAAATTTGTCAGTAACCAGTAGCTCCTATAACTGTTGTCTTATCCTCAATGTGAAAAAATCTCATGAAAAGTCAAATATGTCTCCTACACCATCATATGAGGGCACAATTCTATTTACTCCAACTGAAGCATTCTTCAACCAACAATTTCTAATCAAAGTGTAATTACAGTTTTCTTTTTCCTTTTTTACCTTGATGTTTGCCCATCCCATGGCTATGGCAATGTCTGAGTAAATAAAAAGTCTCCACGTATTCTCACTCAAGTGTTCTTTATTCAAATATAGAAGTCCACTTAGTGAACCAATCACTCAAGCATATCTGACTTCTTCTTCATCTTCCAGGTCTCTTTGAATGAGCTATATAGTTCACAGGACCAAGTTACCCTCTTCTGACACTGTATATTTTCAAATGCAAGGCAGCATCATGCAAATCCTCACCCCAACAAGTAAATTTTATATCAAAGATCCATGGATACCTATGCAGAAGTTTAAAACTTTATATCCAAGCAGTAGACCTCAGACAGAAGAACAGAATTAGGAAGCTAAGTAACCACAGATTGAATAGAAGAACCCATTTCTGAGAATCATGATCATGT
The DNA here is from genome assembly GCF_003668045.3 of Cricetulus griseus. Taxonomy (NCBI): domain Eukaryota; kingdom Metazoa; phylum Chordata; class Mammalia; order Rodentia; family Cricetidae; genus Cricetulus; species Cricetulus griseus. Next base: position 6,244,030 of record NC_048600.1, on the reverse strand, counting down.
CCAATGCTCACTGAAAATTACCTGGCTGAATGTTAGGCGCAAGCATAGACTGATTCTGTTGGACTTCAACAAACCATATAGTTTTTTCAAAGCATAAGACCATATATGAAACAACTAGTGTCAACTTCGTGGAAATGTAAGGCTCATTAAATTTAATCAATTTATAGATTTAATGAGCTCTTCCAGAGTATCTGACATAACAAGGGTCTGCATGATGTTTTAGTGCCATTCTGGCCATAATTACACAAATTTTCTACAATTATCAGTTGTCATCCATGTTTTCTTGGTGTTAAGGAACTTTTTATTTTTATCCCTCCATCCTATATCTTAATATACTTTATAGAGTATCAAACACAATAAATGTTGCTGAATGAATGAGGAATTTTTTGTGGAAATTAGGAGATCTAAGGTAGACAACTGATTATGCAATGACAGCTGACATGCTGAAATTTCTTTTTCAGTTAATGTAGGCGAGATTTACCTTAAGTCAGTGCTCCTTATATTTCTCTTAAGTAACGTTTGGGTACTTCTACCTCAGAGTCACTCCCCCATGAAATCCTATCACACATATGGTTTTTGTGTTTTAAAATCTTCCTTAATGGATATGTATCTGAATGGGTATATAATAGATAACTAGATCTGTGTTTTAACACAAGATTAAGGCTTTTAACTTTTTTATAGCATTTATTCATTTTCACCTTGTGTATGTATATGTGTGTAGACATGTGCATGCCATTGCATGTATATGGAAGTCAGTGGTCAACTTGTGGGGGTCAGTTCTTTCCTTCCAACATGTGGGACCCAGGAATTAAACTCAGGTTGTTAGGCTTCATAGTAAACTCCTTTACCCACTTAGCCATCTTGGCAACCCAAGAATAAAACTTGTATCCCCTCAGGAACCATATCACTCCCATTGGAAATGCATGCACAATGTGGCTGATATTTATCCTGTATACAAAATATACAATTTATTTCCAGAGTATTATAAATTATCATAAACAGTGTTTTAGTCTTCAAGAAGGTGGAGGAAGTTTATGTCTATAAATGCTGACTGACAGTGAAATTATAGAAACAAAGTAAAGCTGTAAGTTGTTCCAATGACATATAATAAAGAGGTCCCTTCCATTAACCAGGACACACTATTTTGGCCAAGGGTAGGAGTACAGCAAGTTATTTCCTCAAGACGTTACTCTTTTGTTGTTTTGTTGTTCTCTCCCCACATGATCCTCTATGTTTCTAAGGAGGAGGAGAAGGAGAAGCTGCCATTGACAAATCAAGTACACCGGGTGTGTGAACTAAGCACAAACTCTACCAACAGAGCTTTGATATGAACACTCTGATTTCTTCCCCTTGTTATTTATTTCTATACCTCTCTGACTTCCTTCTGTCAAAAATTAAGAATAATCATATCTTTGACAGTGGGTTTAATCACTGTGTGCCTGAATTTACATTGTATTACAATTCAATAAAGGTTAAAATAATGACTTGTCTCCTTCTGAATACAAAGTGTTACTCTAAAATTAGCCAGGCTCATTCTTCTGTTTCATGCAGGAATATAAGTGCCAGTTATTAATCTATTTTCTACCCCAGGCCTCATCCTTTCTATCGCCCTCCATCAGTCAGAATTCTCTAATACCATGTCCATTTCTCTTTCTCAAAAATGTCTGGTATGATTGATTGATAGACAAATGATTTCTACAACATATCCAAACTATATCATAATAGGTTATGATGGAACATCAGTGTAGCACTGACTTCAAAAATATCACCATGGTAACTAGCAAAATTTAGTCTTGAATGCAGTGGTAGAAAATGCCCATCTCTCAACAATCAAAAGGAAAATACACCAGCCAAGGGTACAGAGTGATTTCGTATCAGGATCCTGTTTAACAAAGCCTTTAATGAAGAACATCACTCAATGGCAACCTTGTCCTCCATCTCCTTGGCTTTGAGACAATTCAACAGTAAAACAAAGGAAAACTATGACTCAGAGGTAAGTTAAGTTCCCTGTTTGTAAAACGCACTGTTAAGTGCCATGGTGCCAGTGACTGGGCTAAAATTGAATCCATCTCAGTAGGAGTATAATATCCGGACGTATCTGAAAAACAGACCTGATAACCCCTGGGCTTCATCAACCTCATTTAAAGCTAGTCCACAAGAGCCTTGAGTCTCAGCTTACGCTCCCCTCCAAAGAAGAGCTGATGCCTTACCTTACTTTCTTCGGTATAGCAAGCAGGAGTAATTCCCAAAAGCGGCTCTAAGATCTCATCTCTTAGTCATCAGGTGGCTTCCTACATGTTTTGTCTTCTTTTATTCTTGATGTTCAGATTCTCAGGTTTGGTTATATGATCGTTAGGATATGCTTTTCCTTAAAAGATATATATGCTATTGCATATTTGATGGGATTGTTTTGAAGTTGGAGCCTTCCCTGTTTGAAAAAAACGCAGTTTCCATAGGAACAGGTTATCCAGCTAGGTCTTACAAGGAGAAGTATGTCATAAATAATTGGCAATGCCTGGAGGGAGCTGTTAAACACTGGGAGAAAGGGAAGGAAAGAGGAGAAATACCAGAAAACAGCCATGGGGCCACATACCACAGAGGAAAATACGTGTTTCTAAATACTCCAGATTCCAATGGAGACCATAAATTGAACTTGCAGATTCCAAATCAATTCCTGAAATGCAATGCTGCCTTCAATCTGGCTCACAGTTAAAAGGAAGAGGGTCATAAATAAAAGCCCCAAACCATATCAAGTATTAACAATGTCCTACCGAGTGGTGAATAATGTAATTCAAAAAATGCCCACAATACATAGTTCAAAATGATATGCTTACATGGAAAGAGTTCAGAGCAAAGGAGTTTGAGCTCTGGGATGCAGAATGACTTATGGCGCAACAGAGATGCAGAAGGTACTTGGGGCTTTTTAATATGAGGCCTCCATCTTTGCAAAATGGGTTGACTGTGAATCTTACTTTCTCTCGTTTTCTCTGGAGACCCGGTCCTCCCACTTTCTTCTCTATCCCTAGCTTTAGACCTTATTGTTTTGCATTGGGAGAGTTGTTCCCTGGGATTTGAAAGTAGCTGTAGGTGAACAAAAAGAAACAATTATCACATATCTGTGAGAATCCTGGGAAGTTCAAAATAATGTATGAAGTCTGTAGTGAATATGGAAAGGGGGCAAGGTGGTCTCAGACACCTATTTGGATGTCCCTAAAAAGATTCCTATTATATGAACCCTGCCTTGTCTGTAGTTGAGAGCAGACAAAAACTTAGACCTTAGTCCACACTCAGAGCTGATCCTTTTTAGAGACTCCCCATGCCTAGAGTCATAGACCTCTCCAAAAACAAGCAATTAAGAGCAGAACAGGAGTGGGAAACAAATTCTGACCTCTTTCCTTTTCCATTGCCGAAATGGGCCAGTGCCCCACCCTTGCTGCCACTTGGAGTTACCATACATTAGAAGACAAGACAACAGGTAAAGAGAGACTTCGTACAGACAGACAAGTTGCCAAAGTCTCTGATGATAAATATAATGTCCTGTAGTCCCAGTGATGTTAGGAAGTTTGTCTTGATATAGCTTTCTCTGCTCTGCTACCTTCATGTGGTAGCATTGGCTTACAAAAGGATTAATATGCATGAAGATGGATGTTTCTGTCCCACAAGATCCTGTTGCCCTTCATCCCCAAATAAGCACACAGAGACTTATTAATTATTAAAATCTTGGCAGATGGCTAGGGATTCTTATTGGCTAGTTCTGTCTTAATTATTAACACATTTCTATTAATATATGTATTGCCATGGCTTACCCATAATCTGGATTGTTACACCATAGGCAGCGTGATGTCTTTCTGAGACCTCTCTTTGCCTCCTCACTCCTTCCTCCTCTCATAGCCCAGCCTATCCATCCTGGCTGGCTATTGGCCAAACAGTATTTTATTCATCACCCAGTAAGAGAAACATATATACAGAAGGATGTCCCCCATCAGATACAGGCTTCTTGTAATGAAATAGATATGTTTCCTGAATGATCCACAAGCTTTGGGGACTAATGGCATTTGCAGTCTTACAAAAAGAACCATCTCAAGGACTGGAGAGACAGCTTACCCATTGAGAGTGTCTGATGCTCTTGCAGGGGATGCCAAGGATGGGAGCTTGGCTCTTGGTACCCTTTTCAGGTGGCTTACAACTACCTGTAATTCCTGCTTGTGGTATCCAATGCCCTCTTTTGTCTTTTAAGGGCACCCATGCCCATATGCATATACAACAAAGAGAGGCATACACAGCTAAAAATAAAATATGTTTAACAGCTGTATGACTACTGAGTAGAAGTGCTGTCTACTACTGGGTAGAAGTATGTTCTGTGCAAACATGGAAACCTGTGTTCAGTCTCTAGAACACATGTGACCTTACCTCTACATGTGTGCTTCCACCTAAATAATAAATAAATAAATAATGACATAAATTTCTTGATTGTTTTAAAGGAGTGTTTGGAGGTACTGTTCATTGTTTAAGAGCCTTCTCTGCCCTTCCAGAAGACTTAAGTTCCCTTCTTGGCCTCTATCTCAGGCAGCCCACATCAGATGCCCGGAGACTGAGTTTTGGTTGGTTACAAGCTGCCCAAAGATGTTGCTGGGAACCCAATTCTGGTGTTCTGGAAGGGCAGCAAGCACTCTTAACAACTGACATGTCTCCTCAAATCTCAATACAGTGGATATTTTATATAAAGAAGGACAGTTTAGTAAAAAGACAAGAGGAGAGAGAAAAAGCAAAAGGTTTGCTGTATCTCCTACAAAGACGGAAAGTCAATGAAATACCAACAACAGAATCAAAACAAAAAGCAGATGAGGATTCTCTTTCAAAGCACAGAGTAAGCCTGATGCTTGTGTGACATGTGCTGAGAATGCACAGTGGGTACAGGTCTGAGAAAGATGAGGGAATAAGAATAAAGATAGTGCTGTTAGCCACACATGCCAGGGAATTCCATGAAACCTCAGGTTAAATACACCTCTATTGATATAATAAAGTTTTAAGATATTCTGAGACTAAACTTAACTGTGTACTTTTCAGACCATTTTGTCTAAGATTCCTTAGCTGTTCTACACAACTTGTTGATGTCTCAGTGGAGAAAACCCAGCTTACTCTGGTGAGTAGTAATTGTATGTGTCAACTTAGCCAGATGACAGATACCCAGGTATCTCCTCAATATGATTTGTATGTTCCTATGGGGCTTATCATGTTATCATGTGGATATGAGTATTTGAATTTGTAGACAGAGGAAAACAAACAACCCTCCCTGGTGCTTGTGGGTGCTATCCAGTCTACTGGAGACATTTATAAATCAAAGAGGTAGAAGGAGGGCCTCAACTCTCTGCCTGCCTGGGACCTAATTCTTCTCATTCCCCTTGGATGTGATCAGAACACCAGGTTTCCAAAAGACACATTGAGAAACTTCTCATCCTAGGTAAATAAGAGCCAATGAACAACGTATTAAGAATATATGTAGCACATGTATTTCATACATATACATATGATATATATATATATATATATATATATATATATATATATAGTATTTCATATAAGTCCCACTCTCAGGAGAACTCTAATACAGATGTCTTCTGTATCCGTTTACTCCCAAGAAAGTATCTTTCAAATTTGTGGTTTTATATGTTATTGAATACTCACATATTCAATGTCTATTTCACTTTTTCTGTGTGTTCTAGATGAACATAAATGCCTGCACAATATGCTTGCTTGGGTATATCATAGACATTTCAAACTTAGAATAATTTAAATTAATTTCTGTCCTACAGTTATGCCCTTCCAATTCTTTACATATCAAATAAATGCAAAAATAATGACACTTAGATATTACAGATGATAAAATGGTGTTATTGACTCATTTCTCTACCAAAGATCATATTCAGTATTTCAAGAAACCTAGCTGGTTAGTTCCTACATTCAACTACTCTCTGTGATTTTCACTTACAGAGATGTAACCCAATGAGCACTAATGAATCATGTTGTTCCTCAAATTCGTGGCACGGCAAAGTGACCTTGTCTTTCCTCCCTTCAACAGTGGAACTTCTGCTCCCACTCCTTGAGAATTAAAACAGTATTCATCAAGACTAAGAGCCACACTTTCCTTGTGGAAAACTACTTATATTATTTTATGCAATCTGAACCGACTTGATAGTTCTTCATGAAATATCATTTCTACTTGAAAGCATATCTGACACATTAAAAGTTTTCAGACTTAGAAAATTGGCAGAGTGATTTATAAGAAATAAACAAAGGAGGGTTTTTTCTGTCACTTCAAGGATAATCACTGACAGTAATTAACAACATGATAAAATTTGAATTTGAAAACAAAATTAGGATTTTTAGAAAAATTATATTTACTATAATGTGGCAGCCTGATTTTCAAAGTTAATCATTTTGATGAAAATAGTGGATATGTTAAAAATATTTTTAATATTATATAAAAATGTGCATTGGTTTTGGATAATTTGTCATACATGTAGAAATAATATTTTCAAAATGTTAATGAATATTATTAAAATAATATTCAAAGCACAATATAAGGAAGTGAATTTTCACATCCCAGAAATATGTTTTCATGATCCTCATTACAACTGAGGTCCAAGGATTTTTCAACCACTTCATGTCTCACTTATTCAATAGATACCTGATTTCCTGTGTTTATCATGTTTATGATAGCCTCATTATTAGGTTAATCATTGGTGTACTGAATAAAGGAAACATCGTATTCATATATTAAGGCATTTGAGTCAACCATTTAAAAAAAAAGAGGAATAAAATAATGAGTTTTGAAGGAAATGGACAGAACTGAGGATCACTACATTAAGCAAAACAAGCTAGTCTCATGAAATCACGATTTCTTATTTTTTTCTGTCATATGTAAAAGTTTAATTGGATGGAGAAGAACTTGAAGTAAATGGGAGTTATTATGAATGTGGAAGGGGCAAAAGCATGGGAGGACAAGAATTAGTTAATAGAGTAATATAAGAAAAAATTATTAGAAGCATGTGTGGAAATTTTATAATGAAATCCATTCCTTTGCATAATTTATATTAGTTTACAAATATATATGAAACTATCAATTATAGAGCTTAAATATAACATATATAACATCAAATAATATCTATCATTATCTCTAAAAGCTAATAAAATAATTCACCTTTACAAATGTTGGTCTAGGTGATGCTAAATTTTATTCAAATAATAGATTGAGAAGCAAAGATGAAATTCTGACTTCTAAAGGAGGGACATCTGCATCAGCTTCAAACAGTGTCACTCCATTTTCTTTGTTTTGAAATCTCTTCAAACAACATTATTTATGAAAATTTTAATGAATTTTTCAATATGTTCAAATTTTATATATTTAAATGTGTGTGTGAGTGTGCATGCATGTACATGTCTGAGTGTGCATGTACATGTGTGTGTGTGTGTGTGTGTGTGTGTGTGCACCACATGTATGCAGTGCCAACAGAAGCCAGGAGAAGTCACGGGATCCTGTAGAACTGCTACCGGCAGTTGTGAGCAGCTGGTATGTGCTGGGAACTCCAGTTCTTTCCAGGAACAGCAAGTCCTCTTAACCACTGAATCATCTCTCCAGCCCTCAATGGATTTTTTGTTACCTTAAATGAATCAATATGTAAATATTTTAAATTTCTAGCAATGTAACTTGCAATATAATAAATAAGTATGTCTTCCATATAATAAAGTTCTCTGGTGTCTCCAATAATTTTCAAGAGGATGAATAATTGTTTTTTTACCTGCTAAATAATTCTGATCTAAACTTCTATAGTATAAAATCCCCATAGCATTAGCCAATGGCAGACATCAGATACTTTGTCCAGACTAATAATCTTCTCTGAAATTGACATATGGAAGTGTGCCACAAGCATGACAAGCTCAGCTCACATGCATTTGTGCTCTGCCTATGTGTGATGGTCATTCTTGGTTGTCAACTTGACTCTCTCTGGAATTAGCTATACTTCAGAAATGGAGGGCACACTTGTTTTCTGGATCTTGAGGCTGGATGACACATGCTTTTGATCAGGACCTTGAGGCAGAAGGCACACCTTTAATCTGGGCCACACTGTCTGCTGGAAGCCTATATAAGGACAAGGGAAGAAGGAAGGGATCGCTCTTCACCTGCTTGCCTCACCTGGTCAGCATATCCGCTCCTTCACTGGTATTGGAGCCCACTTATTTGAGATTCCAGCTTGTACAGAAGACCAGCTGAGACACCCAGCCTCATGGAGCTGAGCAGCTACTAGATTCTTGGACTTTCCATTTATAGCTAGCCATTTTTGGACTGTAGCCTGTAAGAAATTCCAATAGATTCCCTTATGCAGAGAGAGGGAGAAATTCACTCCATAAGTTCAGTGACTCTGACTGATACACTATGACCTGCTATTTTTCTTAAATGAAGATGGTTTTACTTCCAGACATTCTAGTGTCTGCCTAGATGTTACTATACCAAAACTACTATCTCCTGTCACCTTACATGAGAGAGATGAGGACACAGGACAAGAGGACCTGTCCTTCTTTATATGATGGTGATTTTAATTTTTCTCTTTTCTATTGTAGTCCTTATTAAGAAATTTCAAACATATGGAACTATTGTAACAAACTTGCATACACCAATCACCTATATTTCATTATAGACATTTGATATTAAATTTACTATTTTCTAGGTTTAATTACCCTTTAATATATCTAGACATCATGATTTGTTCATACATATGTACATACTTCTTTGAAATGTAAGAACATTTTCTTATATCTCTACACAACTGTCATATTGCAAAAAACTAACAACTCCCTCATGAAATAGACTTCTATGACTAATATGTCAGGTTGTTGTTTAGGTTATAGCTTTTTAAGTTATCTTCACAAGCTGAAATAGATTTTAATACTTCCAAAGACAAAAATGACAACAACAACAAAGTCATTTTTTAAAGCACAGTGTCCTGTGATACATTTGGTTTTATCTATACTAATGTTTGAGCAATATTCTGTCATTTTAGCTAGTGCTAGTTTTGTTTCTATGGTGACCAATAATAGTGAATGCTTTTATTCGCATCTAGTTTCCTCAGTGAGTCTTCTCCTACGATATAGAGTTCTTCTAGGGTGTTTTACCATTTGTTGTTATTTTCCTTATAATCTGTTCTAAGAGCATTTTGTGGATATTTTGCTACTGTCTTCTACATTTTCTTCTAAAGCTATCTTTGCAGCAAGATAGGTTCTAAATTTTGTGTATAACTAGGGGAATTTTCAACCTTTTCAAATGAATTTGTAATATTTGTTTTGTGATGTTGCTTTGTGTGTCCTAGCTGAGAAACATTTATTGAGCCTCACCTCAGGCATATTCTCCTGTGTTTGCTTCTGGAAACTTTCATGTGTGTACTTATTGTCTATTTCAAAGTTCTTTTTGTGTAAGGTATGAGATAAGTTTTGAAGATCATCTTTCTACTTGAGAATCACTGTGCTTATTATTGAAAGGATGTTTTCCTCTCACCTGAATGTACAAGAGCACATAATTACTTGGACTTGGTTAGGTCATCGGCAATCTCTGGTGAAGCCAAAGTGAAGGATGCCTTACAGAACATAAGGCTATCAAGAATATGAGCCACACACACACAGGGAAAGACTGACAGTTGTTCATGATTGTACAAGACTAAACTAAATCATAATTTTACATTACAGAAGTTCCTAGATGAGACTCTAAAATATAAAGAAAAATGACATGTTTTCAGATCACTTGAATAAGTTTGAATTGGAATCTATGGATTGAACAGTAGTGTGGTATCTGTATTGATTTTGTGGTTTGGAAAATTGGCATGAGGTAGGGGTTGTATCTTATTTTTTAAAACATTTACAACATGGTAATTTCATTCAAACAAAAAGTCTAAAACTAATTAATGATGAAGAAAAATGGGCAAGCAGGATGCAATGAAATTCCAATAGATGAGAAATTTGGTTAAATAAGGGACTGGATAAAGTATTTTATTCCAAACACACAGTTCTTCTACATATTTGAAATCATTTCAAAACAAGTTATTATAGAAAAGAAATACTCAGAGTTGCATAAAAATACATTACTGTAGGAAGGGATAGGACATTGCACAAGTAACTTCAACACATTTGGAAACAATTTCAGTAAAATATATCAGTCATAAAAATATTCTTAATTTCTGACCACCAATTCAATTCTTGGGCATTTATAATAATATTAATTATAATAAATGAAGTATGCAGAAATTTACCATAGAATTATATAGGAGGACAAAATGTTGAAGGTCTCATCATATCTTCAAGAAATCATGGCACATGACTCATTGAAAATAAAATGTGTTTAGGAGCAGAAGAAAATTAAATGCATGTGCTTATAATTAAATAATACAAATTTTCACTACTAAAACTTTTATATATAAGTATGTTCCTCCTAATCTAGTACAGTGATCCCTCAACAGTGAACATCTTTAAGAAAATTCAGGCAATGGGTGCCTACAACTCCTTGAGCTTGACATGCAATAGAGATCAATTAAATTGTGTAAGAACAGTTATCAGATGATGTTTTAATTACTTCCATTTATTAACACAGAAGAAAATGTGAAGGGATCATAGGGAAAGTTAAAATGTGTGCAGGAACTGGAGCAGCACATACAGATATCACCTCACTTTTCTAATTAAACAATTAATTTTATGCAAAACACACTCAACAATAGTGGCCTTTGTGGTAGCATCAGTAGGAAGGTATTCTCGAGAAAAAAAGTAAAATTGATGTAAGTCAATGACTACAAAAATTATGGATGTTGACTTCAAGGTATATAATACAGAAAATTAGCCACATTGATAATTTCATTGACAGACAAAGGAAAGGTGAAGGTGTAATCGGCTTATTTGTGAAGAATGATGAAGTCTGATTAAGCATGCTTCATCTAAGATAACAACAGACTCTAACAAAAGTATTCATTTGGGAGCACTGTGATAGAGAGGCAAACTGAGGGCAGGATGAAAAAGCATCACCTTTGAAGGGATTATTGCCATAAACAAAAGTAAGTAGGGATTATTTATAGTTTAAGGCAACATCTTAGCAGAGACTAACGCAAAACAAATAAAGCTTTAAGAGTTGCAAATCCATTCCTCTGCCCTGCTTGGAGACACCTGAGGCCTGGGACTGCACACTGTGGATCCTATCCAGGTAGGATCCAGGACACCCAGAGACTGCAAGGGTGCTGGTCCCTTCCTTCACCCACGGGACTAGGTGAGCTTGGGCCTGTTTCCAGACTGCCTCCCTCTATCCTGCTCAGAGACACCTGAGGCTTGGAAACTGCATACTGCGGATCCCATCCAGGTGGGATCCAGCCGACACAGAGACTGCCAAGGCCCCTGTACCAGTCCTGCCTCCATCCACGGAAGAAGAGAGAATTCAGAGTATTGGACCTCTTTGCACCCACAGGAAGGGAACCTTGGTCCTGTACCCACCAGGAGAGGAAGAGACTCCTTCTATACCCACCAGAAGAATGGATAGGAAGAAAACAATATAAAAACACATTCAACAACAGAAAAACCAATGTGACACCACTGGAGTCTAGGGACTTTACACCAGAAAGACCTGAACATGACAATGAAGATGAAGCAGAAAAACAACTTCATGAAACTGATAGAGGCCCTCAAAGAGGATATGATAAAATCCCTTTAAAAATAGAAGAAAAAAAACAAACCAAAAATACAAGAAATCAACAAAATCTTAAGGAAACAGTTCAAGACCAAAAAAACTGAACTAGACACAATAAAGGAAACAGAGACCAAGGCAATACTGGAAATAGAAAAGCTGGGTAAATGATCAGGAACTACAGATGCAAGCATAGCCAACAAAATACAAGAGATGGGAGAGAGAATCTCAGGCGTTGAAGATACACTAAGAGAAACAGACTCATCGTCCAAAGAAAATCTTAAGTCCAATAAATCCCTAACACAAAATATCCAGGAAATATGGGATACAGTGAAAAGACCAAACCTAAGAACAATAGGTATAGAAGAAGGCGAAGAAATCCAACTCAAAGGTGCAGAAAACATATTCAACAAAATCATAGAAGAAACTTTTCCAACCTAAAGAAAGACATGACAATGAAAGTACAAGAAGCCTATAGAACACCTAATAGAGTGGACCACAAAAAAGTCCCCTCACCACATAATAATGAAAACCCCAAACATACAGAATAAAGAAAGGATATTAAGAACAGCAAAGGAGAGAGGTCAAGTAACATATAAAGACAAACCTATCAGAATTACACCTGACGTGTCCATGGAAACTCTGAAAGCCAGAAGGTCCTGGTTAGATATTCTGCCTACATTAAGAGACCATGGATGCCAGCTCAGACTGCTATACCCAGCAAAGCTTTCCATCAATATAGATGGAGAAAACAAGATATTCCATGACAAAACCAGATTTAAACAATACATATCAACCAATCCAGCCTTACAAAAAGTTCTGGAAGAAAAACTCCAACCCAAGGCAGTTAACTACTTCAAGAAAAACATAGGCAATAGATAATCCCACTTTACCAAGAGCCAAAAGAAAAATGGGGTGGAAATCCACATATGATTCCAACAACAACAACAAATCCAAAATAAGAATTAACAATCAATGTTCATAAATATCCCTCAATATTAATCTTCTTAACTCACCAATAAAAAGACACAGGCTAGCAGAATGAATACAAAAACAGAATCCATCTTTCTGCAGCATAAAAAACACAGACTTCAACTTCAATGACAAACAGTACCTCAGAGTAAAGGAGTGGGAAAGATTTTCTAATCAAATGGACCCAAGAAACAAGCAGGGCTAACAATCCTAATATCCAATAAATTATACTTTAAACTAAAATGAATCAAGGAGATGAAGGAGGTCACTTCCTACTCATCAAAGGAGAAATACATCAAGATGAAGTCTCAATTCTGAACATCTATGCCCCCATTACAAAGGCATATATGTTCATAAAAGAAACATTACTAAAACTCAAAGCACACATAAAACCTCATAAACTTATAGTGGGAGACTTCAACACCCCACTATCACCACTAGACAGCAACACCAGACAGAAAATTAACAAAGAAACAAAGGAACGGATAGAAGTTATGACCCAATTGGATTTAACAGCTATCTATAGAACATTCCATCCAAACACAAAAGAATATACCTTCTTCTCAGTGCCACATGGAACCTTCTCTAAAATTGACCACATACTTGGCAACATAGCAAACCTCCAAAGACACAAATAATTGGAATAACCCTGTATCTTATCAGATCACCATGCTTTAAAGTTAGAATTCAACAACAACACAAATTGCAGAAAACCTACAACTCATGGAAATTGAATAATGCCCAGTTGCACCATTCCTGTGTCAAGGAAGAAATGAAAAAAATTAAAGATTTCCTAGAGTTCAATGAAAATGAAGACACAACATACCCAAACTTATGGGTCACTTTGCAAACAGTGCTAAAAGGAAAGTTCACAGCACTAAGTGCCCACATGAAGAAACTGGAGAATAGTCACACTAGAGAATTAACAGCACAAATTAAAGCTGTAGAACAAAAAGAACCCAATGCACCCAGAGGAGTAGATGCCAGGAAATAATCACATTGAGGGCTGAAATTAATAAAGTAGAAAGTAAACAGTAGAGAGTAAACAAGCAAATTAATAAAATCAGAAATGAAAAGGGGGACATATCAACATACACTGAGGAAATCCAGAGAATCATCAAGTCATACCTTGAAAACCTGTATTCCTCAAAATTCAAAAACCTAAAGGAAATGGACAGTTTTATGAATAGATATCACTTACCAAAATTAAATATAGAACAGATAAGCAATTTAAATAGACATATAACCCCTAATGAAATAGAAGCAGTCATCAAAAGTCACTCTACCAAAGGAAGCACAGGGACAGATGGTTTCAGTGCAGAATTCTACTAGATATTCAAAGAACAGCTAACACCAATTCTCCTCAAAGTATTCCACAAAATAGAAGCAGAAGGGTCATTGTCAAACTCTTTTTAGAATGTTTAATAACCTTGGTACCGAAGCCACACAAAGACACAACTAAGAAAGAGAACTACAGACCAATATCCCTCATGAACATTGATGCAAAGATATTCAATAAAATACTGGCAAAGGGAATCCAAGAACACATCAGAGAATCATCCACCATGATCAAGTAGGCTTCATTCCAGGGATGCAAGGATGGTTCAAGCTACGAAAATCCATCAATGTATTTCACCATGTAAACAAACTGAGAAAGGAAAACCACATGATCATCTCACTAGATGCTGAAAAAGCCTTTGACAAAATCCAACACCCCTTCATGATAAAAGACTTGGAGAGATCATGGATAACAGGAACATATCTAAACATGATAAAAGCAATATACAGCGAACCAACAGCCAACATCAAACACAATTCCTCTAAAATCAGGAACAAGACAAAGCTGTCCACTCTCTCCATTCCTCTTCAATATTGTACTTGATGTTCTAGCTAGAGCAATAAGACAACAAAAGGAGATCAAGGGGATACAAATTGGAAAGGAAGAAGTCAAAATTTCACTATTTGTAGATGATATGATAGTTTATATAACTGACCCAAAAAACTCTACCAGGAAACTCCTACAGCTGATAAACACCTTCAGCAAAGTGGCAGGATGCAAGATTAACTAAAAAACATAGTCCTAATATACAGATGATAAATGCAGTGAGAAAGAAATCAGAGAAACATCACCCTTTACAATTGCCAAAAACAACATAAAATACCTTGGGGTAACACTAACCAAACAAGTGAAAGACCTGTAATGCAAGAACGTTGAGTCTTTAAAGGAAGAAATTAAAGAAGATACCAGAAAATGGAAGGATCTCCCATGCTCTTGGATAGGTCAACATAGTAAAAATGGCAATCTTGCCAAAAGCAATCTACAGATTCAATGCAATCCCCATCAAAATCCCAGCACAATTCTTCACAGACCTTGAAAGAACAATTCTCAACTTTGTATGGAAAAAAGACCCAGGATAGCCAATACAACCCTGTACAATAAAGGTACTTCCAGAGGCATCACCATCCCTGACTTCAAGCTCTATTATAGAGCTATAGTCCTGAAAAGAGCTTGGTATTGGACGAAAATAGACAGGTAGACTAATGGAATCCAATTGAAAACCCTGATATTAACCCACATGCCTATGAACACATGATTTTTTGACAAAGAAGCTAAACTTATACAATGGAAAAAAGAAAGCATCTTCAACAAATGATGCTGGCATAACTGGATGCCAGCATGTAGAAGTCTGCAGGTAGATCCATATCTATCACCATGAACAAAACTTAAATCCAAATGGATCAAAGACTTCAACATAAACCCAGCCACACTGAACCTCTTAGAAGAGAAAGTAGGTGGTACCCTTTAATGAACTGGTACAGGAGACCACTTCCTAAAATTAACACCAGTAGCACAGACACTAGATCAACAATTAATAAATGGGACCTCCTGAAACTGAGAACCTTTTGTAAGGCATAGGACACAGTCAACAAGACAAAATGGCAGACCACATAAAAGATATTCATCAAAAATATACATTCCAAAATATACAAAGAATTCAAGATGCTAGTTTCCAAAATACCAACTAATCCAATTAAAAAGTGGGGTACAGAACTAAATAGAGAATTTTCAATAGAGGAGTCTAAAATGACTGATAGACAATTAAGAAAGTGCTCAACATCCTTAGCCCTAGGGAAATGCAAATCAAAACAACACTGAGATACCATCTTACTCTTGTCAGAATGGCTAAAATCAAAATCACCTATGACAGCTTAAGCTGGAGAAGATGTGGACAAAAGGTATCAGTCCTCCACTGCTAGAGGGAGTGCCAGCTCATACAGCCACTTTGCAAATCAGTATGGAGATTCCTCAGGAAAATGGGAATCAATCTACCACAAGATCCAGCAATTCCACTCTTAGGCATATACCCAAACAATGCACATTCATACAACAAGGACATCTGTTTAACCATGTTCATCGCAGCATTATTTGTAATAGCCAGAACCAGGTAGCAACCTCGATGCCCCAACGGAAGAATGGATAGAGAAAATGTGGTACATTTACACAATGGAGTACTACTCAGCAGAAAAAAAAAAACAATGGAATCTTGAAATTCACAGACAAATGAATGCAACTAGAAGAAACCATCCTGAGTGAGGTAACCCAGTCACAAAAAGACAAAAATGATATGTACTCACTCATATATGGATTTTAGATCTAGAGCAAATAAGTAGCAGCCTACAGTCCACACTGCCAGAGAAGCTAGGAAACAAGGAGGACCCTAAGTGAGACATACATGGTCCCCTGGAGAAGGGGAATATTACAGGATCTCCTGAGCAAATTGGGAGCATGGAGGGAGGGGTGAGGGAGCTGGCAGAAAGAGAGGGGTAGAAGAGGAGGGGAGAGGAGAACATGAGGGAGCAGAAAGTTTGAGTCAGGGGAAGAATAAAGGCGAGCAAGATAAGAGATATCATAGTAGAGGGAGCCATTATGGGTTTAAAGAGAAATCTGGCACTAGGGAGATTTCCAGAGATCTACAAGTTTGAAACCAACTGGCAATCTAAGCAATAGTGGAGAGGCTGCCTTAAACGCCCTTCCCCTATAATGAGATTGACGACTACCTTATATGCCACCCTAGAGCCTTCATCCAGCAGCTGATGGACGCAGAAGCAGACACCCACAGCTAAACACTGAGCTGAACTCTGGAATCCAGTTGCACAGAGGGAGGGGTGATGAGCAAATGGGTCAAGACCAGGCTGGGGAAATCCACAGAAACAGCTGACCTGAACAAGGGATTGCTCATCGATCCCAGACCGATATCTGGGAAACCAGCATAAGCTTGTTCCAGAGCCCCTGAAAGAGGAGGTCAGTTTGGAGGTCTGGACAATCTATGGGACCACTGGTAGTGGATCAGTATTTACCCCTAGTACATGAATAGACTTTGGCAACCCACTCCACATAGAGGGATACTCTCTCAGCCTAGACACACCACACTGGGGAGGGTCTAGGCCCTGCTCCAAATGATATGACAAACACTAAAGTTTCCACCATGGAGGGCCTCACCATCCCTGGGGAGTAGAGTGGGGTTGATATAGGGAGTCAGTGGGGGGCAGGGGAGGAGGGGAGGGAGAGGGAACCGAGATTGACATGTAAAAGAAGCTTGTTTCTAATTTAAATTTTAAAAAAGGAAGAAGAAGAAAGAGTTTTAAATCCTGTTCCAGTTGATAGTATAGGAAGAATTTTGGGTTTTCATTTAAAAATCCATGCCTTTCAACTTTTACTCCATTTTTATTTAACACCATTGACGTGCCCAGATGTATGGGTTGCACATTGTTTTCTAAACAATCAAATTCTTAGAATCAAGAGGTGGGGTTTGGTGGTTGTATTCCGGACAAGTGGTGGGGCTGTCATAAATGGTATTAATGCCCTCATAAAAATGACCCAACAGATCATCCCAACTCAGTTCTCTGCCACATAAATTTGCAGTAAGTCAGCTGCCTGTAACTTAAATTGGGACCTCAGTCATGCTGGCACCAGAACCTCAGATTGCACAAGATAGAAACGTCTGTGATTTTCAGGGCCATGGCCTTTGCTGCTTTCTTACAGAGGCTTATCCATGTAAAGACAATGTTCATTTTAGTTTTATTTATGTTTGTTTTGGTTTTGTCCTTTTGCTTTATGCTTCTGCTTCTTATTTTAATTTGTCTTTTTTAAATTCCTCTATTGCATTTCAGCTATACACTTTAGAACAATTTGTCTGCTGGTTTCCAGGAATTTCTAAGACACATATAAATTCTTACATACATTCATACACACATATATGAGTGTATGTGTATATGCATTGCATGTACACATGTAGATTGATACATATATATGTATTGCTGCATTGCATTTGAGTTGGTGTGACCAAATACATGACAGAAACAACTTAAAAGTAAAAGGTTTTATTTGGGCTACAATTTCAAAGGGTTCCATACATTGTCATTTGGTCCCTTGTGCTCCAGCAGAACATCATGATGGAGTGTGTGATGAGAATATTCTCACCCTTTGGCAAACAGGAAGCCCAGTAACTAGCAACGACCATTCAGGGACATGCTGTCCCTATGGAACCATATGCTGTGTCCTACTTCCCTCAACCAATCGCTAACTCTTCAAGTTTTCAAACAGTGTGATTCCAATAGTGTCGTTCTATTTACTGAAACTTTACAGTGTTACACAAATTACAGATAGACCAAAGCATCTGCAAGCCTTATGAGTTTTGCTTTAAACTGTAATCTATCTTTTAGAGACTTTAGCAAAACAAAACTTATTATATTTTTGTGTGCATGTTTATTAATTTACAGGTTGGGATTTTCCATTAGTACAGAGAGGATTTCTGTTCAATACCATTTTCTGTCAATTGCCTTAGCATCCCTTATTGTGCAGGTACTGGCAATGAACTCCCTACATTTTATTCATCTTAAGCATTTTTAGCTAGCTACATTCTTTAAGAATGTTTCTGTAGATATAGAATTCCAGTTAGCTACCCCCTCAACAGGAAGTCTAACACTCTACTAATAGTGTCCTTTATTATTTCTGATTACCATTTTGTGGATGTGTCATTTTCTTCCTAGTTGAATTAAGGTGTTTGGTCTTTGTCCTTGATTTCTAGTAATTAAATATATCTCTGCCAAGGTTTCATCTTTAATTGGTGCTTGCCATTCTTTAAATGTAGCCTCTTATCCTTTGAGTGTGTTTGGCTTTATCTTTTCTCCTTTACCTTTCTCCACATCTCCTCTCCTATTACCCATATCCTTGATCCATCCATAGTCAGTTTTACATATGCCTGATCCCTCCACAGTATCCCAGTACGTAGCTATCTCTCATTATTTTAATCTTCTCTTCAGTTGCATTATTTTCTAGTGAAGGAGGTATGACTTTTGCTTACTCTTTCATCTAGAATGATCTTTTCTTTTAAAATATTTCACTATCATAGTATTTTCATTTGCCTTTTAAATTTTCCTTGTGAGATGCTTAGCTAGCCATTTGTTATGATTTTCAAAACATTGCATATTTATTGACAAACAGCATAGTGTATGTGCACTGATTACTGTTTTTGAAGGAGTAATGAGACATGCAGTATATAGGTTCTTAGGAAGAAATAAAGTTCCAGTTTTTTAAAGCTATTTTTTTAATATTTGACAATCTCATAAATGCACATAATGCATTTTCATAAGTGTCATCCCCACTTTCTTTATCTTACATACCACCTTGCCGTCCTAATTCATGTTCTCACTCCCGTCTCTCTTTGCTTTCAATTAAACTAACTGAGACCTCTGTGTCTCTTGTATGTACATGAATATAAGGTCATCTAGTGAAGCATGAGTACTTCCTCTAGGATCACATCCCTGGGGAAAAATGACTTTCTCCTTCTCCAAACAGTTGCCAGTAGTATCTTGACTGGGGATGGGACTTTGCAAGCCCCTGACTCATCCATTTAGGAACTTTGTCTAGCTTGATGTTGTGCACATAGAGCTGCAGTGAGATCATGTGTGTCATGGCATTGTCATATACAGCAAATGCTGTTTAATTGCAGATATTCACTATCTCTGAGTCTCACAATCTTTCTACCCCTTCTTCTATAATTATCTATAAACTCCGAGTGGAAAGTGGTAAAGACATCTGATTTAGAGCCAATCACACCACAGCTTCTTACTCGCTGCTACATATTGCTCAGGTTTTGGGTCTCTGTGTTAATCGCCATCATTCATTTTATGCACACAACTTATAGATTTAAACATAAGAACTTAGGGAAGAGTTCATTACTATGTCCATTTGAAGAATAAAGGAATCATTATATTGTTTTAATTTTTTATTCCCTGATTTACTAATGACATTAAGTATACTTTGACTTTTATGAATCATGCACAATCTCATCCATAATGTTTTCATACCTACTGTCCCTTTTTCTCATGATATTATTTGTTCTATTTATAGACACACTCTTTATGCTATATGAATAGTGATTACTGTCATTCTAATGTTTGTCATACTCCTTTTCCTAGTCCAGACCTTTTTTATTTTCTTAGTGACCATTTTTGTAAGAAATAAACATGAAACTAAGCTAGAGGATTCCTCTCTGCCGATCAGCCTTCACAGTGACACAAGTAGACTGCTGGGGAAGAAATAGCCTCGATTCGTTTACCCAGATGGGAACTCTGGAAACAGTAGTCATCATTCAAGAAAGATGTGTCAGCTGGTGCAATGCTGGCACAACTGTTATGGGAGCAACCAAGCATTCTCTGGTAGGTTGTAAGGCCTTTTGCAGAAGTGGAAATCCTCTCCTTGTATTGTGAATCCAGTTAAACATTCAGAGATGAGATTTTCATAAGTTTTGCTGGTGGAGCCTCTTAGTGGTGTCTAAAATTGACACATAACTAAACTTCCTTCTAAATACTTATGTTTATACCCATATGCAAAGGGTATATACAAAGGCTATTCTCAGTCTTAATCAGAGAAATTCACACACACAAAAAAAAATGGTGAATACAAAGACACATGGTTGCTCAAGATACCAAGAATAAGTGTCCAGCCCTCAACAGATACTTATTCCTTCTAAGGTCCAGAAGAAGAGGATATAGGAAGAATATAAGAGCCAGAATATAGGAAGAGGAATTCTACAATGGATTCTTCTGAACATGATACAGCCAATAAAATCATGATCTCATAACAGCTGTGGCTTCCAGCAAAGAGCCCACATAAGACTGGGATTCTCAACAGTCCCGTAGATCCAGGAAAGGGGTGTGTGTGTGTGTGTGTGTGTGTGTGTGTGTGTGTGTGTGTGTGTGTGTGTGTGTGTGTGTATAGTGTGGTGTAGTGTGTGTCTGTATGTGTGGTACAGCATGGTGTGTGTGTGGTATAGTGTGGTATGTATGTGGTGTAATGTGGTTTGTGTGTGTGTGTGTGTGTGTGTGTGTGTGTGTGTGTGTGTGTGTGTGTGTGTGCATGTTATAGTGTAGCATGTGTATGCCATTGCATGAATGTGGAGGTCAGAAGACAACTTTTCAGGGGTTGGCCCCCTTCTTCTGTCTTGTCTTTGAGGCAAAGTCTCAATTCTGGGCAGAAGCTTTTGAGCAATTATCCTATCTTTGCTTTCCATCTCTGTCACAAGAAGCCAGGGCTGGCATAACAGGTTCCAGCCATAACATCTACCTCTTTTACATGTGTTCAAGGTATTGATCACAGGTTATCAGGAATGCATGGCAAATGCTTTCACTTGCCAGCTCAAGTCTTCTCTTTAATGCCCACTCTACCATCTGACTTGTACAAAACCCAGCTTTCTTTTTATCAGTCTGAATGAAGTTTTAGACCCCCTGTTTCTTTCTCCTATTTCAGCTTATGATCATATGTAGGGTGCTTTCCTGAATGCATTCTCACTCCAAAGATTTACTGGATTCTGTGACTTTTAGACTTTCTCCCTTTAAACCCCAGTATCATTATCACAAGACCCAGACTCTAACAATTTGGCTGCAATCAATCCAGGTTCTATTCTGTGTCACAGCAATTATAAGGGGGCATCAGAATCTCTATACAGCACAGATAGAGCCACTAGGATTGCCTTGCCATCCCAAGAGGGTGAAGCTTCTATGAGAAATGGAGGTTTCTGGGCAGAAGCATGACACTGTGTTCATTCACAATTGACAGAGTTGAAATATATTTTTAAGAATCCCCTAAATACTTTTGACAATAAAAACTACTTTTCTTATTTATCAGATAAAGATTCATTCAAATGGTAACTGGTAAGCTTACAGAGAATACAATGAATTGAGTCTGCATACACTGGTGATAGAAACTAAAATCTGTCCAACTGTTCAAGATAGCAAGGAGGTAATATCTGTTGAACATTTTGAGATGTATCCTGGGAATGGATAATCATAAGACATTATCATATGAGAATATTCATCGACTTATAAATGCCCCTGAAGCAGACACAAAGACAAGAATTTATCGCAAGTGATGACCTAAGGAAGGGCTCCAAGGGAGAAGTGTATGAAGGCAGAAGAATCACCAGCAGAAAAAGCAATGAGACCAAGCAAGGATGTAATTGCAAGGAAAGCCTCAGGCGAGCTCCTGATGATCTCCTCCCTTGAGGACCTTTGGAGTTGAAGTCATGCCTCTGTGATTCCCCACCAGAAGCAAAGCTGCTGTGATGTCTTATCTGGACACCTGCCAGTCGTTATTCCAACACTGGATTTCTAAAACATTAAAGATGCTGTTACATCAGGTGTAATGTTCACAGAGTTTATTATAATACAAAACTTAATTTAAGATTTGTATAGCAGTAAAATATATTCATAACTATTGCATATCCAGTCCTTCAAGAATATTTAATATAGAAAAATAAGACTGGAATATTACATCTTTAATTACAGGATATAAAACTATGAATGCCTATTAGCCAAATCATACTTAAGAAAGAATGAAAACAAATATATAGTGATAAATAAGCATGTTCTTTACTTCATAGTCTGTAGTTTCATATTACTATTCTGTAATAATGCATAATACATTTTCATAGAAAGAAAATAAGCTAGAGTAGACTCAAGTGGGATGGAGAAATGCTGGCATTAATGCTTGCAAATATAAGTAAGCAAATTGAATTAATCCCAATGTCACATCTCTTACTGGCTACTGTTAATTTGAAACTAAAAAGTTTTATCACCTTACTCCCAGTTTCTCCACTTTTATAGAACAATATTTTTGGAGTGTGGTTTTTTGAGATAAGGTCTCTCTGGGTAACAACTCTGGTTTTACTGGACTTTGCTTTGTAGACCAGACTGTCCTTGAACTCACAGAGATCTACCTGCTTCTACCTCCCACGTGCTAGAATTAAAGGCATGAGCCACAACCACCTAGCTAGAACAGTATTTTTTTACCAAAACTTTGCATGACTGTGTCTGGGGTTGGGGATACTATGTGCATTGGTGTGGAAGTATATAAGTATATGCATATGCAAGTGACTGTGTGTACTTGGATTTCCATAGGGAAAAAAAATATATATATATATATATATATATATATATATATATATATATTCTCCTGTGGTAGATTACAGACTATGACGTAGAAAGAGGAAAAGACAGATTTGAGAACGGCCTGAGTATAGTACAATAGATAGATCTGAGCTCATTTGGGTCACTGTTAATAAAGGAAGAGGGAAGAGCACATGTGCTGCCGTCTCTCATAGAAGCTACTTTACTGTGATCTATGCACACTGTCACAGGAGGAGAACTGGAAGGCCACCAAGATGGCATCATTAATGAGACAGACTTAACCAATAGATGGAAAAACTTTCCCACGCAGTCAACCTTTTTGGTTCCTTGGCATTCAAATTATTTTGAAATAATACTTGAGTATTATTTCTATATAATAATAATCCAATTGAGCCAAGCATATGTATTACTTAAGAAAATGTTAAATCATTTTCTTTTTTGTTTGTTTGTTTGTTTTTTGCTGTTGTTGCTGCTGTTGATTTTTTGAGACAGGGTTGCTCTGTAGGTGTCCTGGAACTTATTTTATAGACCAGGTTGCCCTCGAACTCACAGAGATCTGTCTATCTCTGCTTCCTGGGACTAAAGGTGTATGCCACCACTGCCCAGTTGGTCAAATCATTTTCAATGAGCAAACCTTAAAATGGATGGATTTCAAAACATCATTTAACACAAACAAACAACAACAAAACCCTTTTCCCGTTAGGATGAATGGATCAGAACTGATCAATGAGTCTTTTTTTATAACCTCACAATATGTGATTTTAAATTGAAATTAAGCATGAGAAATTTCAGCAAATAATTTAAATATATACAAAAAGGAGAAAATAGAAATTCTAAAAGGAAATTGCTCTAACTTTAAATGTAGGACTGGCATTTTAACCTTACTGTACAATCTATTTAACATCCTTGCATAATATAAAAGACCATTATCATGCATGGTTTAAGCCTATTGCAAAGGACATTTTCTGATCTCTTTTTAAATAAGGTCTAGATTGTACCAGAATATGTAATAACACCCAAATATGGCTGTGGTCGTAATTTTAAAAAATCGACATGAGAGAAAGATGTCATGTGACAGACATGACAAGAGGAGGGGTTTTTATTAGGGAAAGGGATCATTAAAAGGGGGAAGGGAATGGGGAGACTGGCTTCTGGGGACAGGAACAGTGGAAGAGAAGAAAAAGAGACAGAGAGACAGAGAGAGAAACAGACAAAGGGATAGAAAGAAAGAGAGGCAGATAGGAAGTAGGCAGGGCACTTTTAAAGGGGAATTTAGTGAATGTGCCCAGGTACTGCTCTTAGTGGCTACAGCTGAGGGCGTATCCTGTCAGAACCCTAAGGACAGGTCAGTATACATGCCTGAATACTAACAGATTGTCTTATAGAGAGTTTTTACCAAAGCACGAGTCCTCAAAGTGAAGCAATATTTGAAAATTCATGGGAAATCGTAAATTGGTATTACAGTTGCATTGTTACTTTATTTGTCCATAGCAAATCCAAATCTTATTTATTTTAAAGTCATTTAAAGATTCTCACCCTAAAGATATAAAGTAAAAGTATAATCCAGATAATGGGTGAAAATTTGACGTGCATAATAAACGCTTCATCTTCATCATCATTGTTTGTTAGGCCTGTAGATCAGGAGGCAGAGAGAACAGAAAAGTATTTCTCACACTCCTGGAAGCTGGAAGTCTGAAACCAAAATGTCAGTAAGGCAGGTTTCCTTGAAATTCTCTTCTTGGCCCACAAATGGCAGTCTCTTATCTAAGTTTTTAAATAATTTTCCTGTCAAATTGTTACATGCTCATGTTTTCCCAATCTTTTGATGACACCTGGAGAATGGTGGTCTAGTTATCTACTAAGACAAAACTGGAAAGAACACTCTGCAGAACCATGCAGAAGGCAGACAAAGCCCCTGCCACCAAGGTCTTCCTGAGTAGTGCTGAGCACCCATCACTGAGAAAGGACCTAAGTCTGAGGGAAATGCAGTCCTTGGACCGACTGCAGTCTCCATAAACATATAAACCAGCCAACTTGTCCTGCCCTCCTGTTCTGAACACCACTAAACAATCAAGTTAGCAGTTATCAACAATAATTTATTTTGTCTCCATTTTATAAGTATGAATTTAAGCTAGTAGGAAAAACAAACAAGGAAATGAACGATTACAATATTTTAATAGGGAATTTTTAATGAAACGACACATTTTATCATGTTATTTCTAAAAGAATGAATATCCATATTTTCAGGTCCACAAAAAATATGTAAACCTGAAATCTCAAATGGAAAATTTCTGATTGAGATGAGTCATGTTCACATTCATATTATTATAATTGAAACTGTAGAAGTGGATTGACTCACTATATAAAGGGATAGTATACTGAAAATAATAAAATTAACTAGAACTCCAGGAGGTACCAAAATTAATAAGTTGAGTAAAACAGTTCTCTAAGTAAACTGAAATGAGGGAGAGAAACAGAAGGAAAATCAAGGGTCACATCTTACCAAAGCTCAGTGGCTCTCACTGCCCATTGCCATCCTCTCTAAGCAGTGCTGTTTACCACATCATCCCCACTTGGCAACTTTTCCATGTGCTTTCACGACCTTCTTTTCAAAGCCTACCCTGGCAACTTTTTACTCCAGTGTATCAGAGATGCCTTCAGCACTTACACAGAACTTTAGATCCATCTTTTTATGGCCACTGTACAATCAGAATCTAAACACACCACGTATTTCCTTAAGTGACTTCACTACGTTATCTTTCAATGGCAATAAACTTCTCAGAAAATTACAGCCTGTAAAGATTTATTTCATCACCATTCCTATAGTCTGTATGTAGGATAAAGGCTGCAAGTATCTATTTCCACAGCCAGGGGAGTCCTCCAAAAGTTGGTTTGGTTGTGTCATCTTGTAATACTTAAATTGTTCCTGATATTGAGCAGACAGCACTCATAATGGTTTCCAATACTTGAAGTGAATTGTGACTTTTTTCTATAACATAACCAGGTCTTTACATCAATTTAACCATTTTTGAGCTTTGTCCCATGCCCCATAACTGCTACCAGCTTCCATGAAGCAGTGAAATAAATCCTTCCTGAATAAATTCTAGGAGCACTATGGAGTACCATGTTGGAAATGGAGCCAAGGAAAATACCAGAGGAAATTTCCCAGAGGAAATAACCATTGCTTAATATCTGCTTTAATATTTTATTACGTGTGCATATGACTGTCTGTTCTTGTATTCAGCTTGTGTGCTGGTGCTCATAAAGACCAAAAGAGGGCTTTGTATCACTTGGAGCTGCAGTTACATGGAGTTATGAGCCTTTGGACGTGGGTGCTGTGAAAAAAATTCAGGTCCTCAGGAAAAGCAGCAAGAACAGTTAAACACTAAGCTATTCTCTGGCTAAAGTGATAGTTCAGTGAGAAGGATGATTGTTGTCTAAGAAGACATAGAAGCCAGGCATAGAAGCACACATCTGTAAGGCCAAAATTACCGAGATGGGGCATAGGCACCAACAAGCCTATATATCTGAAACAGTGGGTTCCATGTTCATTGAAGAGATACTCTACCAATAAATAAGGGGGATTGCAATCAAGGAAGACACCTAAAGTAAATATCTGGACTTCGCATGTCCCACACAGGCAAAGGTACATAGACATGTATGGGTAGATAGATAAGATAGATAGATAGATAGATAGATAGATAGATAGATAGATAGATAGATAGATAGATAGATAGATCACACATAACCAATAATTAAGTTTTGAACATAACATCAAAAGTATTCATATTTATCTTCTGTTTCATAATGCTTATATACAGTCATGCAAATATTTATCACTTTGTGTATAATACACCTTCAAGAATCATTCCTTAGGATTTTTGAAATATGCAGATTACTGTCACTTCTGTTCACTCTGTTGTGCACTAATAGAGCAGAAATTTTCCTTCCATCAGACTGTAGCTTACTCCACATTGATCAATCTTCTTCCGTTCTATTCTCACTCTTAGTCTCCTTGCCTGGGGTCACCCCCACTTTGTCAACTGCTAAAGCATCAGGTTTTTAGACTCCACACATAAGTGAGATCATGTAGCATTTTTCTTTCTGCACATGGTTTACTTCATTCTCCATAATGATCTCTAGTTTTATTCATGCTGCCACAAAAGATAAGGCATCTTTTTAGATGTCAACAGTAATGCACTGTGTACATGTGCTACATTCGTTTTACCTGTTCATCAATTTTTGGGCATTTTAGCATCTTCTATATCTTAGCTTTGTAAGTCATACTGCAGTGAGCATGAGAGTACATATGTTTTCTTCAATACCCATTTAATTTCCTTAGATGAAGACTTTGCAATGGGAATGCTGGAAGACATTGTAGGTTAGTGTGTGTGTGTGTGTGTGTGTGTGTGTGTGTGTGTACAGGTTTGAATTGAGAGCCACATGCACATTAAGCATGTGTTGGACCACTGAACTATACTTAACCTCTACTGCTTGAGGAACCTCTACGGATTTACATCCTGGTCATACCCATTTATAGTCCTACCAACAGAATACAAGAGTTCCCTTTGCTCCTTACTCTTGATAACTCCTGTCACCTTTTGTCATTTTGAAAGTTGACATCTTATAAGAGCGAGATGGATTTTATTTACATTTCCCACAGATCAGTAGCATTAGATACTATTTTTGTAATATACCTGTGTTGTGTGTATATGTCTTCTGAGACATTTCTAAGTCTATTGCCCATTTTTATGTGGGTATTTACTTTGTTATTGAGATTCCAAAGGGTTTTTTTTGTATATTTTCTGCACATTTACTAATTCAGCAAACATTTTGCACCATTCTGTAGAATAACTCCTTATTCTTATTGTTTCCTTAGTTGGGCATAAACTGCTTAGTAAGATACAATTCTGATGATACAATGTTGTTTTCATTTCCTGTGCTTTTGTGGTCTTGTCCAAAACTCTTTCTCTGTCTCAATGTCCTGTAGCCTCTCTGTCCTCTGGGGAATAAAACAGCTCTAATAGCAATAGCATTATCTCTAAGAATTTCAAAAAATGGTAACTTTCAAACTTTCAACCTTCAGTATGCAATACAAAAGTGAAAATAAAAAATGGCGTTGTATAATCTCCAAGTTCAACTAAGCAAAGTATTCACAGACTGAAATGAAAGATTATTGGGTAATTTTATGGAAATGCAAGAAAGAAAAATCATCCTGAATAAATCACATATCCTACTCAGATGTCAGAACTGGTGAGAATTATGCAAAATACAATCACTCCAGAGAACAATATGATCAAATTTGTTAAAACTTGTTCAAAACTATTTTGCCGCTTGTTATGAAATAGAAAAGATAATTGTGAAACTGTCAAAAACCCAGTTTCAAAACATTAAACGTAGAAATATTTATGTTCTCTTAAAAAATAAATTGAACAAAGAAGCATGGTATCAGAGAATCATAAGCCGAACGGAATAAATTAATGCATCATATTTAGTTAGCGATTCTTCTCTTTTATCTCTGGAACTGAAGCCCTGATCAGGCACTGCTCCAGAGACTGCAAGAAAGCAAATCAAGCTAGCATTGCAGAACTGGATCAAACAGACTATGACGTCAACATGATTACTTTTTTCAGAGTCAGTGGGTGTTGAGAGATGTGGAAAATCATCCGGCAGTTTATCTGACCAGAAACATTTGGCTTCACAACCAAAGCAGCCTTTATAGGTCACCAGTCAAATTTTGTATGGCTGACATTTGACGCATGTTCTGTAACAAGGCACAGTGGTTGCTCTTTTACCTAAATACAGTGTGCTAGCATCGCCTCCCAAATTCTGAATTGGTATAATTTTCACCCTGACATTCCTAATCCTGAGTTCTATGTTTGGTGACTTTCTTCTTGTATTTTCATAGTTTCTGTGTGAAGATTAAATTGAGAATATATAGCCAGCAGCATTCATTGTCCCTTACTGTATTCTTGTCAACACACAAGTACACTGGAGCCATTTCTGAATAAACAGCATTTTCAGATGTCTCTGAATAGATTCAGAATAAAAGAAAACATAATGGCATCTTTTAATACCCCATGTTTTTCATAGTACTTTCATTGTTTCCTGTTTGAGGGTTGTGTTTTCTGTCTTCATTCTTCAGTTCAGCTGCTGATTATCTGTTTCACACTCTATTGAAATTCAAACGAGTACATGTACAAACATATACAGATTTATTTTGTCAGAAATTAGACAGCTAATTAATTTGTAAAACTGATTATATCATTCACTTGTTCTCCACATACAAGAACAAAGCACTAACCATACATTTATGCCATTTTTTGTCACATATAAATTTTATATTTTTACAAGTGTTCCTATATTCTCTTATTAAAAGTTTTGAGTTTTCCTAATTCATTGAATAGGACTCTGAATCAAATAATATTTTATTTACTGTTCAAACTTATTTGGGATACTATTCTCTTTTCTTTGTTTTTGTAAAACGCGGTGATTGAGAAGTGTTTCAG
This sequence comes from Cricetulus griseus, assembly GCF_003668045.3. Taxonomy (NCBI): domain Eukaryota; kingdom Metazoa; phylum Chordata; class Mammalia; order Rodentia; family Cricetidae; genus Cricetulus; species Cricetulus griseus. The sequence goes on along the minus strand of NC_048600.1, from coordinate 6,214,369 downwards.
CTTATCAGGTCCACTTCATTTCTTACTGTGTGACTCAGGTGAGTGGATTGTTCACTAGAAGATCCAATTTTCTCTTACAATATGAGTATGGTTATAATAGTAGAAACTCTATCATAGCAGTAGAAACTCTGCCATACAGGCTTGTTTTGGTAACTGTCAATAGATGTGGCAGGCCTGTCATAGGTGTGACACAGTAAGCACATAAAAATAATGTTTATTACAATAAATGATGAAATGCAATAGTAACTTGATTTGAACAGCCTGACAAGAACTGTACAAAGTATGTGTGTGTGTGTGTTTATGTGTGTTTCCAAGTATATCTGTTTAAACAAATTTAATGTTTCCATTTCATTTTCATAAGGCTTTCTAACACCCAATATCCTGTTGCTCAGGCCAGATATGACTAAAAAATCTTGATTATTTGCTCTCACAGAGGTCTCTGGCAAGGCCTGTGGTTCTTCCTTTAAACTATAAGCATTAGTTCTTTGTCTAGGCTTGAGGCCTCATGAGCACCTCCAGTCCAGTGTGTCTATTGGTGTAGCCTTTGTTCAAGTCTTAATTAGGCAGCTAGACTGATGAGACTTAATGGGTATAGCTTCTCTCATATTTCTTGGAGACACAATCTCACAGCAAACTTCATGTTCCTACAGCTCTTAGAGTTTTTCTGTTCTTACTTTCACGATCATCCCTGAGCCTTGAGTGCAGGTGTCTTATTGTACGTGTCTATTGAAGGTCTATTCCATACTGCAACCCCACAAAAAGACCGTACAAGAGAGTCTATTATCATCACTTGCTAGAAAAGCAAAATTCCATATTTTATGCATATATATATATACATGTATGTGGTATATGATACATTATATATTCATATATCATTATATATTATACATATTAAATATATATCATAAGTATAATATGTCTTAGATATACAATATTATAATAATAACATATTTTAGATATTTTGGATATTAGGTTTATGTGTTATATCATATATATGTAATAAAGGCTATATTAGAAATAACACATATACATATATTTAATTCTTGAATAACACACAGAAAACCACTTCATCTTCTGAAAGCTTTTATCCCACAGGCCACCATGGTTCAAGAAAATACTATGCAAGATGCCAAGGAAGGGAAGCAATTAAGCAGCCCTACCTAGATACCATACCTGTGAACCACAACAATTACCAACACGGCAAGTTATGCACCATTCACATGTCTGCAGCAGCTAAAAAATATCTAATTGGCCTTAATTCCTACTAAAAAGGAAGGAAAACAAGCTTGTTTACGGATAACCTACCCAGCTTCCCAAAGCTAAGGAGGTCATGGACTTTAGAAAAAATCCACTATCACCACTTCGTTGGACAAGCAAAATTCCTTACTACATTATAAATCAAATCCTTATATCCACAGATATGTATGGCTACAACCCCTCATCAAAGAAGCAATAAATGGATACCGCCACAGAAAACCACAATTGGACACAGTGCAGAGGGCAACAGATGCTGAAAAGCCCAGATCCAAGTAACGCATCTATATCACAGCTCCTGTATCTATGCGTCAGTAAGCATCACAGATGATGGTACAAAAAGATTCTAAGTACCAGAATCCCAGGAAATTTGCTATGAAACAGTCACTCCTAGAAATTGCTGCTGCAACAAGACTGGAGTAATAGCAATATTAATAAACATGCCAATATGTAAGGGAGAAAATTTCATGGAGTCCCACCCCCAGAGCTACACAAACAACTAGCAATAGCTGGGAGAGGCAGAATTCACCACTTTCAGGGATGAACCCCTCATTGCCACCTCAGATGCCAGTGCCCATTCTCTGTTGATAACACTATTTTGCAAAGTTGTGCTCTGGAATGAAATATTCCATGCCTTCTAAACACTTCTTTTCCTTCATAGTTTGCCATTATCAGGTTTGTCCATACTGCAAGGCAGCATAGGCTTTATAGACTTTCAAATAAATGAGGTCTCATCACTGATCACCAAGTGGCTTTCTTACAGATTATATCTATTTTGGTGACATGGTAGAGGTTTTCCTTTATCCCCAGCACATATAGCCATTCACCTCCTTTCTTAACCAAGTCTTCAACAATGATTCTCATTCCTCCAAGACTTTGCACATATTCTTTCTCTCAGAGTCTGTATCTCTTGTTCTGTTATATAAGCCATATTCTCATTATTGTCAGTACTTGGTTCAAATGTTGTCTACCAAATATAAAAATCCAAAGAGCCCAGTTAAAATGAATTTCTAATAAACAATAAACATTGCCATTATCTATTTCTCAAATATGCATGGGACATCTTTACATTGAAAACTGATGCATCATTTTTTTGAAATTCAAATTTCATGGTTCATCCTTCATTTTATCAGACAGCTCCTACCTTGAGGTCTTCCTTGGGTACTCCTGATAAAAGACATGTTTTCCATCCTATGCCACTGTCTAATTCCTACCGGCTTCTTTGGTAAAGCTTGTTTTCATAACATTTACCACTACTTGAAATGTAAATAACTTTCATGTTTATTGAAACAGTACCTATGTCTCAAGTTGTAGGTTTTTTTGAAAATAGAAAATATGTCTCTTACAAAAGCCTAAATTCTTGGTACATAATAGACGTCAAAATGCATGTAATGGATGGCTGCATGGCATCACATGATTATTTAAAAATGAACTCATCTGTGGTTCATTCTTCGATTATTAACACGGAATATTTGTAGGGAAATACGAATATATTTATATCATATATGCCCAAACAATTTAAAAATCAATATAAGACTTTAACAGGAGTTTTCTTTTTACTTTCATATTTCATCTATGAAACAACCAACTCATCTATACTAGATGGTTAAAAACAAAAAATTCATCTAAAGTATAATATGAATTGTAAATGTGGGAGAATATTATCATTTTACATCATATAAATATAAAGTCTCAGAAACTCAAAATGATGTTTCCAAAACTTTGAACATAATATTTACGTCAATATTTAAACGATGTTTCACAATCTATTTTCTCCCTCCCAGAAACAGGGGGTTTGCATGTTTGAGTAACTTTTACAGCACCTTGAAGGATTCTGTTATCTTCAGTCTTTGATAACAAATAACATGTGGTTTGATTTAGCCATAATGGACTTTTACTGGGTACAAATGTTTTGTTTTTCAAAATCACCATATCAGCACCAAGTCTCAGGATATAATTAAGTTAAAATATCCATATCTGAAAGGGAAAAAGCTATTCTTAGTAATTAAATAACTAAACCGTAACAAAATGGCATGGAAGAAATAATAGGATTTGACATTATTTTTCACTTTGCATTATAGTTTATTTATTCGACACAACTCTAAAAATTCTTCCTACTCCTTAGTGCTGTTGGAGCTCATCAAACAATAGTCTATCTTAAGTTGCTTTCTCTGGCCATAAAACTTGTTCACACTGTCTTGTCAAAAGGATGCTTATTGCTAAGTGTTTTGACAACAAAAGGGAATCTTATGAAAGCAAAACAGAAAAAAAAAGTGTGTTTTCAAAGATAAGATATATTTTCAAATGTATTAATTGTGGGATTTTTGTTGGCTGACAACACAAATGGCAAAGCATGGGATGGGTGGTATCCCTAATTATATATAAGGCCTAATAAAAGATGAATTAACAAGATGGAAGTAGAGTACACTTTCTGTGTAAAAGTATACTATGCATTCATCACAAACATCATTGCCCTTAGATATTCTGATTTTTAAACAAACTCAAATTATGGATTTGGTAAAGCTGTGAAATCTGCCATTTTATATAGCACAAACTAAGGAAAATTGATAATAGGTCCAGCATGAATGTAAGGTACATTAATGAACAGAAAAGAAATAGGAAATGTAGAGAATATAAGGAGAAACACTGTTTAAAAGATCTAATTTGAACTAGTTTAAAAAAATAAACCAGTGCCGGGCGTTGGTGGTGCATGCCTTTAATACCAGCACTCAGGAGGCAGAGGCAGAGGATCTCTGTGAGTTCGAGATTAGCCTGGTCTACAAGAGTTATTTCCAGGACAGCCTCCAAAGCCACAGGGAAACCCTGTCTCGAAAAACCAAAAAAAATATAAAATAAAATAAAAAATAAAAGAACAAAATGCTGCTACTTTTAGAAAACAATGTGGACAGACTTTGAAATGAAAAAAGAAAATGTCCTCTTCACTCTTGTACTGCAACCCAAATGCAGTATTTCCACAGCACATTCATCCCAAGGGCTCAAAGCAAAAGTGGAGGAGGTGATAGCAAAGGTGTAGAAGAGGAAATGACACCTGGACCAAGGAAGGAAGTCAGGAAAGACCTGGAAAAGAAACAACCAATTAATCCTTCAGTCTCCTGTTAAAGCCTTCTGTTGGCAACACCAAAGTGAACAAAGGAAGCAAAAGGTTCATAGAAAAACTGTGTAACATGTAAGACCAAAAATGGAGAGTCCAAGGGAACTGAAGAGAAAAACACAGGCGTCTAGCAGCGTATTAGTAATGTAGAGTGTACCTAAGGAAATATTGAGAAATGCCTACCAGAGATAGGACTGGCCTTACACTAGCTATTAAAATCATCAGTGAGTGCAGTGCTTAAAAAGAGGGAGAGCACCTAGAAGGGTCAGCAGTGATCCCAAAAGAAGTTTGTTTATGAAGAATGAATATGCCATAGGTTCTATTCTTTTGTGTGGAGGAAATAATGCTCCACTGATAAATATTTTCACTGTTTAACCACATATCTGTAAGAAAAATATAGTTTTGTATTAAATATATACAAAACAGAAATAAATTATAGAGTAACAAAAAACCCAGTGGGGAAAATAATATCTAACAAACCTGAGGAAATTGCAAATAAGTGAATCATAAGACATTATGTTTCATAGAGGAAGAACAGACTGATTTGAGCACATAAAATTATATTAAGTAACATTAACAAAGCAAGAATATATCTGCATAGAAATAATAGGCAGGGGCTAATTCTCACAAAATAGAGTTAGTTCTTAGAGATAATATGTCATATCATCATATTGAGAAATGAGAGAATTGTATTACAAGTAACTCTAGAGAGATGAAATATAATCAGCAAATGTGTGAAGATGTACACATAACTAATAGAAAAGCATATAACTTGAAAATATTATCATGTAATGGAAAATTTTCAAAATATGAATAACACCCAATGATGATGAGAGTTCAGGAAACAAAAAATCTTCCTCCTGATGCTACTAGGGAAATTGTGACTTTTTCAGAAATTGCATTTCAAGGATGTACTAAATTTACAATATAAATATAGCTTGTCCCATCACTCTACTTTGGAATATGTCCTGTAGCAATAAAATCACTACAGTATGAATAATTTCTTCCCCTTTCCCCTAATAAATTTTTAAATAGCAATAGGAATTTAACATGATTATTTAAATGTCCTAGTAGAAACACAAGTAGAACCCAACTGCAATTTCAACTATGCATTCTCTTCCACATTTCCTAAAGACTCCTGCAATTTACTAGAGAGCACATGACCACCTCTGGCCAATGAATGGAAACAATAGGTAGAGGAAATTCAGAAATTTAATCCTGTTCCCTTTCTCCCTTGTTGGGCCTGGAGGTTATGTGTCATACAATATGTATTTATTGTCATACAGCTAAGATTTGGGGGTATTTTTCATTTTTGCACAAAGATCTTCAAGCCATTAATGTTTTCCTCTCACCTTGCCAATAAAAATTGTCTAGCCTTCCTTTAAAGACAACTTATTATGGATGTTAGCAACATCTAGGCAATTCCTTCTCAGTAACACCTTGATTACTATTTGATTAAATATCGGGGTATATACTACCACCTAACCATGTTGATACATATAATTAGCTCTCATGTAGATCAGCTGTGTCCTGATTTAGAAAAAGACAAACAAACAACAACAACTAAACAGTATTTACTGAAAAGAGAAAATCATCAACTAATTGCCTAGCCTAGTAGGTTGATCTCTCAGGATAGCCTTCACCAGCTAGTCTAGCTGCCTGGTAGATCATGTCAGCAGCTGTGTTAGCAACATAACACAGCTGCTAACCCTGTAAGATTTAGTACTGGATTGGGGTGCAAAGGTCAAAGTTCTGAGTGCCATTTGACTGAATAAGCAGACATTTTCAACCCAGGCTCTACAGAATCTTAGTGCCAGATTATGCTCAGTCGGACATAAGTGATATGAGGAAGCCAGTGAGCAAAATAAGTAACATCTGTATATGCTAGGTAACCCTTGACTTCCCAGCAGTGGAGACACTGGCCATTTATACAAATGAGGGATGTGCTCTTAAAAGGAGTCGAGTTGTGTCTCTCAATGCATGGGAAACAGAATTCACCCAAGGAAATGCTGCTATCAAGAAGCTGTGCTTGTCTCTGTTATTTTGTTTCTATAATCCCTTTTTAAGTTTTTGTGAAGTTTTTATGTGAAAATTCTTAGTACCCATGTTGTTGGCGCCATAATGTTGTGGGATTCCCACCTGGGTCCTGTTGCTGCTTCAGCCCCCAAAATAACATACTCTATTAGCTACAATACTGTTGGCCAAGGTCTAGGCTTCTATTGACTAACTCTGTCTTAAGTATTAACCCATAACTACTAATATATACAAATATAGAGACCCACAACCAAACAATGTTCAGAGAGTGAGAGACCTCAGAACACTAAATCCTAAATGGGATTTCTCCATCAAATCCCTTCCTTCATGTTCAGAAAACACTAGAACAAGAGGTAAAAAGATTTCAGGAGCCAAAGGGAATGAAGGACCCAAAGACACATGGGCTTCTAAACACAGGAGGATAGGTGCCCATATGAACACACAAATACTGTGGCAGTAGACACAAGGCCTATACAGGTTTGAGCCAGATGGGGTCCCGGCACTTATAGGAGAAGTAGACACAAATCCCCATCCCTAACACAGAAGCTGTCTCCAATTGGTTATCATTTGGAAATAAAAAATATAGTTTTATCAGATGGAGTATCATTGAGGATACAAACCTCTCTTAAGGCTAGGCCCCATGCCCAACAATAGATGACCAACACAAAATGAACTCAGTGGTATCTTTGGAGGTCCTTTATCTCATAATACTTTGTCAGGGCTGGTTTTGCTTGTTTGTTTGGGTTTTTTGTTTTGTTTTTGCTTTAAAAAAAACCATTACAGGTCCTTTAGATATATATTATGGCTTCTGGTTTTGTGTTTTTATGGGATTCTTGTGTATATTAATGTGTAACCTTAGTGTCTCTGCATCTGTATATGTTTCTTTGGTTCTTTTCTTCTGTTCATTCGGTTTGCCCTCTCGTGGTTTCTTTGCTTTTGTTTTGTCTTATTTTATTATTCCTTTTCATGTCTATTTGTTTTCTAAGTAAAGACAAAAAGATGTTAAGATTAGATGGGAGAGGAGGTGGGGAGGGTCTCAAAGGAGTTGGGACAGGGGAATCATACTCAGAATATATTTGTTCAGCTGGAACAACTTGCCCCTGCAAAAGCCCCATTACTGCCTCTCCAAACCCCACCCTCAGAAAATATCCAACAAAGAAAAGCTGCCAAAATGCCTAGTTCAGCATTCTTGGAGGCTGGTGGTTCTTCCCCTGAAGCTGCCAGCTGCCTAAGACCCCACCTAAAAGCAAACTATACTTGGGTGTAAACCCAGCTTATGAAGGACACTTCATCACGCCTGGACTACAGGGTACATAAGCGCCCTGCCTTAGTTTGCTCTGTGATTTTCTTGCCCTTTCCCCCACCTGGGTCTTTGGGGGCTACAGGACTCACCCCAAAATGGCTCTACTCAGAATAAACCTGGTCTTTTACTTTTTAATTCTGTTTGACTTGGTTTACTGCGCCAGCAGAGAAACCTATTATCAGGCTACAGAAAACCTATTAATATTGTATAAAAATCTATTTTCAATAAAAGAAAAATAAGCCGGCCGTTGGTGGCGCACGCCTTTAATCCCAGCACTCGGGAGGCAGAGGCAGGCGGATCTATGTGAATTCGAGGCCAGCTTGGTCTCCACAGCGAGTGCCAGGATAGGCTCCAAAGCTACACAGAGAAACCCTGTCTCGAAAAACCACAAAAAGAAAAAGAATAGAAAAATAGAGGAGACAAATTGAAACTTCTAACCACAAGATCTCCAAAGAAGGGAGTCTTTCATATATTTACAAACTTGTTGGAATGAACTCTACAGAAAACACAGCTGCTAACCCTGTAAGATTTAGTACTGGATTGGGGTGCAAAGGTCAAAGTACTGAGTGCCATTTGATATGCGTTATCCACAGGTTGCAGTGAGAGAAAGAGTTACAGTCAGATGTGGAGCCACCCACACCATGTTCACAAATGGATGCTTTCTCCACCCCATCTCGTTGATTCCTTCTGAACCTCTATCCTGTTCTCTCTTTACTCTACCCCCACTTTTCTTTCATCTTTTTGCTTATTGGCTTAGAAGAACTCTTGAAGCATCAAGGAGCTTCATGAACAGGAAAAAGCAGCCCCACTTCATCCAGGCCCAGGATCCCTAGCTTATAAAATGGAAGAAGTTGACAAGGTAACCGGGAATCTCTTCTCTTAAAAGTATTCTATGACTTCTGAAATGGAAAGAATGATCCTGAATGGGAAATGAGTGGTGCTTTCCTACAAAGTAGGACATTTTGTTTTATGAAACAGAGAGCTTTCCTTTATGTGTTAAAGCACCAGGTATTATTACAGTCAGTGGCACGGAGACGTCAAAGGTGAACTAGCTTCTAGGAGCTGAAAGAAAATACACTTGGTTGTTGTGGAGTGTATAATACAGAACAGGGCCATGGGAATCATTGTTGCCTAGTAACAAATGATGTAGGTATTAGTCAGTGTTTTATTGCTTTGAAGAGACATGGAAACCACAGAAACTCTCATTAAAAACACATTTAATTGAGGCTTGGCTTACAGTTTCAGAAGTTCAGTCCTCTATTGTCGTAGAGGGAATCAAGACAGCATTCACACACGATGCTGGAGAGGTGGTTAAGAATTCTATATCCAGATCCACTGGCAGCAGGGAGAGAAATACACAGGGCCTGGTTTGAGCTTCTAAAACTACAATGCCCACCTCACACCCAGTGACACACTTCCTCTAACAGGACCAAACTTCCTAGTCCAAATCAAGTAACACTACTGCCTAATGCCCAAGAATTCAAATATATAAGCCTATGGGGTTCACTTCTATTCAAGCTACCTCAATGTATTAGGTAAGTAAAGTAACCCCCTAAGCCTCAGTCTTTTAATCTCTAAAATGGGAATAATAATGGAGTCCTGTCCCCTGACTGACTGGGAAGATTGCATGGTGTACTTCTTTGAAAACAATAGGGTCCCAACCACATCCTGGATACACAGTGGCATTTCATTGCTTTAATTAGGGGTTGCACAGGAGCTAAAGGGGCCTAGATGTCTAGCCAAGCAATGTCTGGAATCTTGCATGGAGTCCTGTACTTTTAATATACTTCACTGCAAAACTTAGCTTCAGCTATTCCCAGGCATACAAGCTCTCTCGGGTTTATAAGAAACATCTGAAGAGCCTGCTGCTGATGAGGTCCAAAGAGAGTCTGTGGAGCCTGAATATGCACAGTTTTCAGCAAACATCCTTTGTAATTCTCATGCTACAGACTCTGAGCTTTACCTTTAAATTATTCTTTAACTATAAGATCTGACTTCAAAATGTCTTTCTCATCTAACTGTAAAGATTTGAAGTGATACCTGACACCACCTTTGAATAACTTCTGTGAAATTCTCCTTCAAAATTAAGCTTCACTTTCACAAGGTACTGACACTTGAACTGTGTCTTGGAATTCTGGAAGCCTATTTGAAGGAATGTGCATGGAGAGGGTAAAGCAGATAGTACCCATAGACTCCACTAGATCAGTGTATCCCTCAGCTTTGAAGTTGATGAGAACTACACTAAGATGACCTGTTATGCAGAAGCTGTGGGTGCAGCATATGTAAGACAAGAGGGTTAGAGAAAATCGTGTTCAGGCACACTAATAATTCATGAAATGTTAACATTCATTTTTAGAAATAAATAAACTCATACTATGAGTCAAAGAGATAAATCCATCTTTCCCCCATATTATAATGCTCAATTGTAGCATTCAGTGTGGAACGACTGATACCTGCCTGAACACACACTCAGTAGCATTGTGTAAAAGAGCTCAGACAATGGGTTAGAAAGGTACAGAAGTCTCAAAAACCAAAAAAGAAAAAAAGAAAAGTACAAAAGCTTCTCTTCCCTGTAATCATAGCCAGACCCATGCACAGGAAGCATCTCCTGTGAAATTCATTATGCGTGTAATGAAATTGGATAAATGGGTACAAAAGAGAGATATTCAGGACCAAGAAAATAGACTTCTTTTAACTGAATTTACTGATCCTTTTTCAATGAAGAAAGTGGGGAAGGACAATATGTTAAGTCATCACATTGTTCAAAAGATTCACAGGATTCCAGAAAAATCACCTGCATACCCCATAGAGAATGTCTGACTCCAATTAAATATTGGTGATCCTGGGAAGTCAGATGTAGGGTAACTCCACACGAAGGATACTTTATTTTGATAGATTATTTAACTCACTCTGGACTCTTTACCTGATACAACTGTATCTACATCTTCTTAACCTCCAACCTGCAAGATCCAGCAGTGTGCTTCTCTCTTTCTGCTACAGGTCCCATGCCAATAAAAAGAGAGTAAGTGTTAACAAATTATTTCATAAATGAACCATGACTATATCAGTGGATTGCATAATGTCCATATCTGGCAGGAAGATTTGCCAGTGTTATCATTAGAACTATTATTTTAATGAATTCTGTCTACATCAATCACTTATCCAACCAGTGATGCTAGGAAGGTTAGCATTATTATTTTAATTTTTCTTTTCCCTGTTCTGAATTTTGTCAAAAAGATTCCAAGCTCTATGAGGATTGATTTAGCATTTTATATTATGAACTAAACTTTGAAATTGTTCAAAAGAAAGAACTGATGAAATAAATTTTAGTGGGACACTTTAAGGCCTTGATTCTTTCCCATCTTTTACGTCATTATTCATTGCACCAATTTATAACCTCCCCAAGCTGCTTACCGGGGCATTATTTCCTCCATTTTTTATTTAAATTAGAAACAAGATTGTTTTACACTTCAATCACAGTTCATCTTCCTCCCTTCTGCCCCTGGCCCCACTAACACCCTACCTATCCCAAACCATTCCTGTTCCCCAGGGAGGATGAGGCCTTCCATGGGGGTGTGGTCTTCAGCATCTGTCACACCCTTTGGGATAGGATCTAGACTGAGGGAGTATCCCTCTATGTGGAATGGGCTCCCAAGTTCCATTCCTATGCTGGGGATATGTACTGATGTACTACAAATGGCCCCATAGGTATCCCAGGCCTACTCACTGGCACCCACATTCATGGGGTCTGAATCAGTCCCATGCTGGCATCCCAGCTATCAGTCTGGGGACCAAGAGCTCTCCCTTGTTCAGGTCAGCTGTTTCTGTGAGTTTCACCAGCATGTCTCATCAAGCCTCCTTCTCTGCAACTGGATTTCAGTTAAGTGTTTAGCTGTATCTGCTTCTACTTCCATCAGCTACTGGATTAAGGCTCTAGAATGGCATATATATTAGTCATCAATCTCATTATCAGGGGAGGGCATTTAAAGTAGCTTTTCGCTGTTGCTTAGATGGTTAGCTGCTGTCATCCTTTTAGGTCTCTGAACATTTCTCTCGTGCCTAATTTCTCTTTAAACCTATACTGGCTCCCTCTTTGATGGTATCTCTTATTTTGTTCTCTACTATTCTTGCTCCTACACAACCTTCCTGCTCCCTTATGTTCTTGTAAACCCTCCTCTTCTCCCCTTCTCATTCTCCTAGCACCTTCTCCCCTCCCCCATGCTCCCAATTTGCTCAGGAGATCTTGTCCCTTTCCTCTTCTCTGGGGGACCATGTATGTTGCTCTTAGAGTTCTCTTTGTTGCCTAGCTTCTCTAGTGGTATGGATTGTAGGCTGGTAATCATTTGCTCTATGTGTAAAATACATACATGAGTGAGTGCATGCCATGTTTGTCTTTTTCTGAGTGAATTACTTCGCTCAGAATGGTTTCTTCTAGTTCCATTCATTTGCCTGCTAATTTGAAGATTCCATCCTTTTTTTCCCCCAATGAGTAGTACTCCACTGTGTAAATGTACCACATTTTCTGTATCCATTCTTTAGTTGAGGGGCATCTAGATTGCTTTCAGCTTCTTGCTATTACAAATAATGCTGCTATGAACATAGTTGAACAGATGTCCTTGTTGTATGAATGTGCTTCTTTTTGGTATATGCCTAAGAGTGGAATTGCTGGACCTTGGGTAGACTGATTCCCATTTTCCTGAGGAATCATCATACTGATTTCCACAGTGGCTGTACAAGTTTTCAGGAGACAGCTTCCTGAACATTACACCTGTAGCACAGATACTGAAATCGACAATTAATAAATGGGATCCCTTGAAACTGAGAAGCTTCTGTAAGGCAAAGGACACAGTCAGCAAGACAAAACTTCAGGACACAGACTAGGAAAAGATATTCACCAACCCCATATCCAACAAAGGGCTGATCTCCAAATTCTACAAAGAACTCAAGAAGCTAGTTTCCAAAACACCAAATAATCCAATTAAAAAGTGGGGTACAAAACTAAATAGAGAATTCTCAATAGAGGAATCTAAAATAGCCGAAAGACACATAAGAAAGTGTTCAACATCCTTAGCCATCAGGGAAACGCAAATCAAACAACTCTCAGATTCCATCTTACTCCAGTCAGAATGGCTAAAATCAAAAACCCCAATGATAACTTATGCTGGAGAGGATATGGAGAAAAGGGAACACTCCTTACCAGGGCATTTTGAGAATATGTCTAGCTAGACCTTAAAAACCCTGGTGGAAGTCTTAAATAGAGAGTCACCGTGTGTATGTAGTAATGGATCTGCAGATTTAAGGTAACATTGTAGAAAAACATAGGATACTGTCAAAAGTTTTCCTGGGGGTTAAGTAATGCTATTCTTGCACGTACTTAGTGTAAAGGAAAAATATTGTTGTTCTCATCATATTATGAAAGGTGTTGTCTATATTTTCCTATTATTGCCTATCACTCCATCAGATACTGTTCAACTATACCAAAATGCTCTATTCTCTGGGCATTTGTGTTCCTATGCCCTTAAACTCTGTAAGCAGGATGCTTTTCTATTTCCTTTTATTAAATTAAGGTAACATACTCATTTTGTTTACCAAATTGATGTCCCAATTTGGGGTATTAAACTTTGGTTCACTGGTATAGCAGAGATACTAGTCACACCCTGAGCAAAATCAATTATATTTTCATAAAAATATGAGTTACATTTCACATACTAAAGGTTTATTTTATTAAATTATATACTTTTCTGATTTTGTCATATTCACAAAATTATACAGTATGCAATACTGTGTTTCAGAACATCTTTATCTCCCCCACAAAGAACAAAAGAATAATCTTGTAAATCAATTCCTATTCCTCATCTTTTATCTCTAAGCCTCTGGCAACCACTAATCACTGTGTATATGAATTTCCTATCGTAAGCAGTTCATATAAAAAGGCTTGCACCACATGTGGCTTTTTGTGTCTGGCTTCTTTTACTTTGTGCTTTCAAAGTCACCTATGTTGTAACATTATTAATACTCCACTTATTTCAATGAGAAAAATTTTTGACATAATGCCCCATTAATATACTTGCTCATCACTGGGAACTTCTGGTTTGTTTCTACCCTCTCAATGCTATAGAGATGACACAGTGGTAAAGAATATATACTGCTCTTGCAAAGAATCCTGATGTGTTTCACTGTAAATACATCAGCCAGCTCACAATGGCTATTCCCTACAGGTCTATGGGATCTACACCCTCTGCCCTCTGAGGACACCTGCATGCTTATTGTATATATAAATTCATGTATGCACAAACACACATAAATAAAAAATAATGAACACATTTTTAAATATTGTCTCCAATGCTGTGGATTACTTTTCAGTATCTTAAAAATTATCTTTTAAAACTAGAATAGAGGAATAAATGGGGAACTGGATGTGAAGGAAAGGTAAAGAAACAATGAAGGGACCGCTAACACTAAAGGCCTTTTTAAGAGTCATATGTAAACTTGCTACTGTAGATGCCTCTAAAATATATATAGATATTAATAGAATTTTAATGGAGTTACCATGTAATGGGAAAGGCAATGACCCAAGTAGATGTCTTATATGAGCAAATGAAACCTCGAATTCTAAGAATGTGTGACAGAGCAATCTGCCAGCCAGACCTAATTCGGCAGCTGGATCCAACACACCGAGGCCCAGTGGCAGCTCTGCTTCCATCCGCCGACCCAGGTAGGCCAGGGGCTGTTTCCAGTTTCCGGTTCCCGTTCATCACTGCTCAGAGTCATCTGACACCAGCTATCTGCACACCGGACTGAATTCCACTGTGGGATCCAATCACTGAGCACCCAGTGGCAGTTCTGTCTCCATCTGCTGGCCCAGAGGGACCCAACACACCCAAACACTGCCAATGTCCCGGTAACAGTGACACCTCCATCCACGAGAAGAGGACAAAGATCAGAGTATTGGATCTGTTTGCATCTACCAGAAGAGAACCTTGGACCCATACCCACCAGGAGAGCAAGAAACACCAGCTACACCCACCAGAAGAAAGGATGAGAAGAGGACATGGTAAAAGCACATTCAGCAACAGAAATCTCAATATGACACCACCGGAGACTAGGAACCATACACCAGCAAGACCTGAACATCACAACGCAGATGAATCAGAAAAATGATAGAGAACCTCAAAGGGGACATGAGAAAAATCCCTTAAAGAAATTGAAGACAAAACAAACCAAAAAATACAAGATATCAACAAATCTCTCAAGGAAACAGTTCAAGACCTAAAAACTGAAATAGAGACAATAAAGATAGCACAATCTGAGGGAATGCTGGAAATACAAAAGCTGGATAAACAATCAGGAACTACAGATGTACGTATAACTAACAGAATACAAGAGATGGAAGAGAGAATCTCAGGAGTTGAAGACACACTAGTGTCTAGATTCATCAACCAAAGAAAATCTTAAAGCAAACAAATACCTAAGACAAAATATCCAGGAAATATGGGATACCGTGAAAAGACAAAACCTAAGAATAATAGGTGTAGAAGAAGGTGAAGAAATCCAACTCAAAGGCACAGAAAACATATTCAAAAAATCATAGAAGAAAACTTTCCCAACCTAAAGACATGCCAATGAAAATACATGAAGCCTACAGAACACCAAATAGACTGAAGAAAAAAAAAGGTCTCCTTACCACATAATAATCAAAACACCAAACATACACAACAAAGAAAAAATATTAAGAGCAGCAAAGGAAAAAGGTCAAGTAACCTATAAAGGCAAACCTATCAGAATCATACCTGAATTTTCCAGGAAAATTCTGAAAGCCAGAAGGTCCTGGATAGATATTCTACCTACACTAAGAGACCATGAATGCCAGCCCAGACTGCTATACCTAGCAAAGATTTCAATCATTCTAGATGGAGAAAACAAGATATTCCATGACAAAAGCAGATTCAAGCAATACATATCCACCAATCCAGCCCTACAGAAAGTTCTGGAAGGAAAACTGCAACCCAAAGAAGTTAACTACAACCAGAAAAATATAGGCAATAGATAACCCCACTTTACCAACAGCCAAAAGGAAAAAGGGATAGAATCCCACACATAATCTCGCCACCATCACCAAATCAAAAACAAACAAGAATGAACAATCAATGGTCATTAATATCCATCAACATTAATGGTCTTAACTCCCCCATAAAAAGACACAGATTAGCAGAATGGATAAGAAGACAGAATCCTTCCTTCTGCTGCATACAAGAAACACACCTCAACTTGAAAGACAGACGGTACCTAAGAATTAAAGGTTAGGGAAAAAATTTTCCAATCAAAGGGACCCAATAAACAAGTGGGATAGCAATCCTAATATCCAACAAATTGGACTTTAACTAAAATCAATAAAAAGAGAGGAAGAAGGTCACTTCCTACTCATCACATGAGAAATCCATCAGGATGAAGTCTCAATTCTGAACATTTATGCCCCAAATACAAAGGATCCACATTTGTAAAAGAAACATTACTAAAATTCAAATCACACATAAAACCACACACACTTATAGTGGGAGACTTCAACACCCCACTCTCACCACTGAACAGGAACACCAGACAGAAACTTAACAAAGAAACAAAAGAACTAATAGAAGTTATGGCACAATTGGACTTAACAGATATCTACAGAACATTCCACCAAAATACAAAACAATTTACCTTCTTCTTAGTGCCACATGGAACCTTCTCTAAAATCAACCACATACTTGGCAACATAGGAAATCCCAACAGGTAAAAAAAAATTGAAATAACCCCCTGTGTCTTATCAGACCACCATGCTTTAAAATTAGAATTCAACAACAACAAGAACTACAGAAAACCTACAAACTCATGGAAATTAAGTAATGCCCAATTGCACAATTCATGGGTCCAGGAAGAAATAAAAAAAGAAATTAAAGATTTCCTAAAATTCAATGAGAATTCAGACACAACATACCCAAACCTATGGGATACTTTGAAAGCAGTGCTAAGAGGAAAGTTCATAGTGCTAAATGCCCACATGAATAAACAGGAGAATAATCACAGTAGAGAATTTTAACAGCACAACTGAAAGTTTTAGAAAACAAAGAAGCCAATACACCCTGGAGGAGCAGATACCAGAAATAATCAAATTGAGGGCTGAAATCAATAAAATGGAAACTAAGAGAACAATACAAAGAATCAACATAACAAAGAGTTGGTTCTTCAAGAAAATCAACAAGATAGACAAACCTTTTTCCAAACTTACCAAACAACAAAGAGTGAACATGCAAATTAATAAAATCAGGAATGAAAAGGGGGACATAACGACAGACACAGAGGAAATCCAGAGAATCATCAGGTCATACTTCGAAAACTTATATTCCTCAAAATTGGAAAATCTAATGGAAATGGACAATTTTGTGGACAGATTTCACTTACCAAAATTAAATCAAGAAAAGATAAGCAACTTAAATAGACCTATAACTCCTAATGAAATTGAAGCAGTCATCAGAAGTCTCCCAACCAAAAAAACCCCAGGGCCAGATGGCTTCAGTGCAGAATTCTACCAGAAATTCAAAGTACAACTAATACCAATTCTCCTCAAAGTATTCCACACAATAGAAGCAGAAGGGTCATTACCAAGCTCTTTTTATTTGGCTTCAATAACCTTGATACCCAAGCCACACAAAGACACAACTAAGAAAGAGAACTACAGACCAATATCCCTCATGAACATTGATGCAAAAATTCTCAATAAAATACTGGTAAATCGAATCCAAGAACACATCAGAGGAATCATCCATCACGATCAAGTATGCTTCATCCCAGGGATGCAAGGATAATTCAACATACGAAAATCCATCAATGAAATCCACCATATAAACAGACTGAGGAAAAAAAAAACACATGATCATCTAAATAGATGATGAAAAAGCCTTTGACAAAATCCAACACCACTTCATGATAAAGGTCTTGGAGAAATCAGGAAAACAGGAACATACTTCAACATAATAAAAGCAATATACAGCAAGCCAACAACCAATATCAAATTAAATGGAAAGAAACTCAATGCAATTCCTCTAAAATCAGGAACAGGACAAGCTGTCCACTCTCTCCACATCTCTTCAAAATCGTCCTTGAAGTTCTAGCTAGAGCAATAAGACAACAAAAAGAGATCAAGCGACTACAAATCGGAAAGGAAGAAGTCAAACGCTCACTATTTGCAGAAGATATGATAATCTACATAAATGCCCAGAAAAACTCTTCCAGGGAACTCCTACAGCTGATAAACACCTTCAGCAAAGTGGCAGGATACAAGATTAACCCAAGAAAATCTGTAGCCCTACTATATTCGGATGACACATTGGTGGAGAAAGAAATGAGAGAAACATCACCCTTTACAATTGCCACAAACAACATAAAATATGTTGGGGTAATGCTAACCAAACAAGTGAAAGACCTGTACCTTAAGAATTTTGAGTCTCTAAAGAACGAAATTAAAGAAGACACCAGAAAATGGAAAGATCTCCCATGCTCTTGTATAGGCAGGATCAACATAGTAAAAATGGCAATCTTGCCAAAAGCAATCTACAGATTCAATGCAACCCCCATCAAAATCCCAACACAATTCTTCACTGACCTGGAAAGAACAATTCTCAACTTTATATGGAAAAACAAAAGACCCAGGATAGCCAAAACAACCCTGTACATTAGAGGAACTTCTGGAGGTATCACCATCCCTGACTTCATGCTCTATTACAGAGCTATAGCCTTGAAAACAGCTTGGTATTGGCATAAAAATAGACAGGTAGACTAATGGAGTAGAGTGGAAAACCCTGATATTACCCCACAAACTACGAACAACTGATTTTTGACAAACAATCCAAATATATAAGCTGGAACAAAGAGAACATCTTTAACAAATGGTGCTGGCATAACTGGATGCAAACATGTAAAAGACTACAGATAGACCCAAGCCTTTCACCCTGCACAAAACTTAAGTCAAAATGGATAAAAGACCTCAACATAAACCCAGCCACACTGAACCTATTAGAAGATAAAGTGAGAAATACCCTTGAATTAATCGGTACAGGAAACCGATTCCTGAACATAACACCAGTAGCACAGACACTGAGATCAACAATTAATAAATGGGTCCTCCTGAAACTGAGAAGCTTCTGTATGGCAAAGGACACAGTCAGCAAGACAAAACAGCAGGCAACTGTCTGGGAAATGATATTTACCAACCCCACATCTGACAGAGGGATGATCTCCAAAATATACAAAGAACTCAAGAAGCTAGTCTCCAAAACAACAAACAATCCAATTAAAAATTGGGTACAGAACTAAATAGACAGTTCTCAATAGAGGAATCTAAAATGGCTGAAAGACACATGAGAAAGTGTTCAACATCCTCAGCCATCAGGGAAATGCAAATCAAAACAACTCTGAGATACCATCTTACTCCTGTCAGAATGACTAAAATCAAAAACACTAATGACAGTTTATACTGAAGAGGATGTGGAGAATGAGGGACATTTCTCCACTGCTGGTGGGAGTGCCAACTTGTACAGCCACTTTGGAAATCAGTATGGTGACTCCTCAAGAAAATGGGAATGAGTCTACCACAAGATCCAGCAATTCCACTCCTAGGCATATACCCAAAAGAAGCATATTCATACAACAAAGACATCTGTTCAACGATTTTCATAGCAATATTTGTAATAGCCAGACCTGGAAGCAGCCTAGATGCCCCTCAACTGAAGAATGGATAGAGAAATTGTGGTACATTTACGCAATTGAGTACTACTCAGCAGGAAAAAATAATGGAATCTTGAAATTTGCAGGAAAATGGATGGAATTTGAAGAAACCATTCTGAGCGAGGTAACCCAATCACAAAAAGACAAACATGATATGTACTCACTCATATGTGGATTTTTGACATAGAGTTAGGGATTACCAGCCTACAATATATGTGATAGGTAAGGTTTTAGTTGGGGTGGTGGTAGGGAAGGAAGGGAGGGAGAAGGAAACTGGGATTGTCATGTAATTCAATCTTGTTTATAATTCAAATAAAAAAAGTCAAAAAAAAAAAGAACGTGTAACAATAAGTCTTTCTCCAAGCCTCCCTACTTCCACATTATGGTCTCAAGTAACACACAAAGACTTATATTAGGTACAAATGCTGCTTGACCAATGACTAGGATTTCTCCTCTGCTAAATCAGTCTTAATTATCATAAATCTATATATTTCATGAGACTTATCTTATGTAGGATGCCTTCCACTGGCATCCTCATCCCGGAATCACATGGCGGCTCAGAGCAGTGAGCAGGAGGAAGAGTGATAGGGGAAACTTCCTTCTTGCCCTTGCTTATATATGAGTCTCCCTGCTATGTCACTTCCTGCCTGGATCATCACTTCTTTACTTCATTTCTCAGAATCTTCCTCAACTCCTAGTCCTGCCTAACTTGCTGTCTCATTGGCCAAACAGTATTTTATTTATCATCCAAGAAGGCAAACACATACACAGAAGCAATTCCCCCATCAAGAATGAGTTATATTTTTTTTCAGTCATTAGCCAAACAGGTTGCATAGACTACACCTCTCCTAAGTATCACAGACTGTTGTTGAGGCATTGGTTATACTCTATTACCTAATGATAAGGCCCTATTACTAAAGATAGCAGAACTTATTTACATAATCAAAGAGAGAAATGGATCTAGTACCCAACTAGAAGAGCACCTGACTGCCATTCATGGTACTAGAAAGTACTTTGTGTGACACTAGAGGTGAAAGGTAATCACGAATATCACCCAGCCACAAACCCTGTGATTTACAGTAGTGACCTACCTCAGAGATATATTGGTGCAATAGTGTCACAAATATTATGGAAGTAACCAATGACTATTTATTGGATTTAAGGGTTACTCTATGACCTAGAACCCATACCTGACACTGCTAAAGTGACCTCGAGAATGAGATTAAATATCTAGTAGGCCAAGGGGAAAACTTACTACTATTATTCTGGTAAAGAGAAATACCAATAAAATGATTCCTAATGACATATCAATAGACCTCATAGGTCAGAGTATCACTTAGCCCTCATCAGGGAAACTTCTTGTAGTGGATAGTAATTAACAGAGACATACACTAAACAGTGTGCAGAGAATGAAAGACTTTGGTGCTCACAGCCCTAAATAGTGTGTCTTCATCGATCCCATCCCTTAAAGATTCAGGGATATATGCAAAAGAGGAGGCAGAAAGCTTGTAAGAGCCCGAGGTGGTGAATGACTCTGAGAAAACAGCATCAATTTAACACAACTGATACATATATGAATTTGTACTCACTGTAAAAATACCCATTTACCTACACAGGTTCAAAACAGGCAAAAAACCCCAGGACTGAGAAGTGGAACTGGACACAGGCCCACCTCTAATCAAGAAGGAATTTGCACATGGTACCTGTTTTCTTCAAAGGAGTGGCAATGGGTATATCATTCCAGGGCAGTCTCCATGACCAGGAGCAGTTGGCTGTCAAACAAACTCCATGTTTTTCTGCGCAATTCTTATTTTGCTTTGGTATTATTTTGACTTACTTACTTTTTAAAGTGGCTTTTATTTTCTGTCTTTATTTCTTTTGGAGAGAGAGAAAAATGTGAAGTTGGTGGGAAAAGAAGTAGGCAGATCTGCGAGGACTTGGGGGACAAGAAGACTATGATCATTATATATTTATGAATTTTTAAATAAGTTAATTTTAAAGGAAAAAATTAAAAAGTAATAAAAAGGTTTTACCTTTGAGGTTCACTTTATATTTATTTTTGTTTTGTTTTTCAATTGATTTTTATTTTTATTCTTTAAAGCAAAAAGTCTAAGTTCTACAAATCAATTTTCTTTCTTTTTATTATTTTTTTAAATTAGTAACAAGCTTGCTTCACATGTCAATCCCAGTTCCCTCTCCCTTCCCTTCTCCCCCACCCCCCACTGAGCCACCCAAGCCCAGCCCCATCCCCCCTCTGCTCCCCAGGGAAGATGAGGCCCTCCATGGGGGATCTCCAAAGTCTATCCTATCATCCCAGCAGAGCCTAGGCCCTCCCCCATTTGTCCAGACTGAGAGAGCATCCCTCCATTTGGAATGGGGTCCCAAAGTCCATTTGTGTGCCAGGGATAATTTTACACCAATACCTTCCCCAAATTTTACAAGATCTTATAAGTAGACGAGATCCATCTGGAGTTTATTTGAATTTGTGATTGAGGTAGGGGTTATTTGTTCTATTGAAGATTGCAAAACCTGAGACCTCATAAATACTCTTTATTTTTCATTGAATAATAGAAGCAGATTCGTTTGAAAATCAGTTGACTATAAAGGTGTTGTCTTTTTCCTGTAGTCAGTTGTGCCCCCTAACACTTGTCTCCCTTTATTCAAATGCCTTGCTTCTGGTGCTTTTTTAGTATATTTTGAAAGCTTAAAGTGTGAGTCTTCCACTAAACTTTCTCTGCATTGTTTTGATTAATCTGAGTCCTATGCATTTCCATAGAGATCTTAGTATTGTCCTGGGAGTTCCTTAAGGAAACAAAGAAGGGGTAGCTGGAGCTTGTGTTGAGATTACGCCGAATTCATAGATATGTTTCAGGACTATTGCCACCTCAAGGATGTTACATTTTCATAAATGTGGCAAGTCATTCCATTTATTTATGTTGTCTTTATCTATTTCAGTGTTCTCGGTTTTCATGTGCAAGTTTTATACTTTTTTCTATTTATTCTTAAATTCCTTAGTTTTGATTCTACTTTAAATGGATTTTAAAACTCCATTTGGGCATTGTTTTGTGGCCAGTATAGACAGTCTCTCTATATATATTTTCATATTCTTACTAATTTGTGAAATTATTTTAATATTTCCTCTCCTATTTGGTTCTATTTATATTTCTATTTGCTTTCTATTAATGACTTGAGTATGAAAGACCCCGCCCCTTAGCTTTTTCTCTCTCTCTCGCACACTCGGTGACACGCCCGCGCGCGCACGCAGTTACACGCCCGGCCGCCGGCTCCCTCCCAAGCTGGTTCACCCCGGCGGGGCCCGCGCCCCCGGCCCGCCCGCCTGGCACCACGCCCCGGGGCTGGGGCCGAGCGAGGAGCCCGCGAGGCGGCAAGAGGGCGCCCCCGCGCCCCCGCCTGATGGGGAACGCTCCGTCCCAAGGTCAGCCATCTGGACGCAGAGGGAGATAAGATAGAGCCAAGGCCGTTTCACCTGATTACCAGACCTTGAGAACATGCTGACTTGAAAATAACTCTGTGCCTCATTTAAATTGTCCAATAGAATCCCTGTAACTATGCTTTTCGCTTCTGTACTGCGCTTTTTGCTATATAAGGACCCCTCTCCCTTAGCTCGGCGCGCGCTTGGCCTCACAGAAGCTAAGTCGCCCCGGGTACCCGTGTATCCAATAAAGCCTCTTGCTGTTTGCATCCAGGTTCGTGGTCTCGCTGATTCCTGGGTACGGGTCTCCTTCTATGAAAGTACCTCTTCTGGGGTCTTTCAAGTATAGCATCCTTCTACAAGCACATCCATTCACTTTTGCAAATATTGCTGTTTTCTAAGACTTATTTACTTTGTGGTTGTGTTTTTGTGCTTTGGCATCTGTTTATTTGTTCATGTACACAGAGCAATATATAAGGCAGAGGACAACTTTGAAGAATTAGTTCTGTCCTCTCAACATGTGGGGTCCCATTATTGAACTCAGGCCACCAGGCTGGGTAGAAGCACCATTGTCCATTACTCACTAAACTATCCTGCTGTTCCCTTATTCACAATTGTATAACTCTGTTAAAACCCATATCTTATTGTATATTATAAAAAATAAAAAATATTCTTCTCCCATTCATTCACACAATTTCCAAACCCTACATTTTCCAAATTACTTTAAAATCTGACTCTGCATTAGTTTTCTGTTCTTTGAGTAGCATGCCATTTCTTTTCCTGTTGTCTTTAATAATTACATTACCATTTTAAATCACTTTGTTACCATATGCACAGAACAAGCTACTCATCTTTACTTGATTCATTCAAAATGATTGATTTCATTACCACTTGCTTGTTTTAGGAATCTATTCAAGTTTTACGTAATTTCTGATGGACTGTGTCCTTAAGCAATTTTGAGTGGAACATCGGAAGAACAATTTCATTTCCTAAATGTCCCTCAAATTTCCCTTTTGTGTGTGTGTATGTGATCATATGAATGATGTCATGCTGTTATACCCCAAATCTTTCCTCCTAAACTTATAAATGCCTTGTGAACTTTCAATGTGGCCTATAAATGTTTCCTGGTTCTCTCCCTGAACTTTTCTATCTATCTGAAAGTGTATGTGTTTTGTCTTTATAGAGAGACCAGGAATTTCCAAGAGACAAGTTTTGATGTTTTTCTTTTTCATCACTTCTGCCTGGTATTTGTGGATGCTTTTGATCTTTTTTTTTTTTTCAAATAAAGGAGCTGAAGATTATTGCTTCAATCACTGGTTCCTCTCCCATCTGCGCCTTCTCCTTGCGTGTTGTACCTCCAGGGATTGCCCACACTGTGTCTCATCTTTCAGCCACGATTAGCATCTCATAGTGCTTCTCCTTGGTGTTGAAAGCTGCTTCCTCCACTTAATCTCCTGATCACAAACTCGGTTTTAGCAGTATTGATTCCACTTTTCACGTTTAATGTAGCAGCCTCCTCAACTGGAGCCACCTGCTCTTCTGGGCTTGCTTTGTAGGAAAGTGCCAATCGATGTAGAACCTCCTCAGCCTCAGCGTGTGCTCACCCCAGCTCTTAGGCACCACTGGATTGTCAGGTGATAAAAGCTGCGCTGAGTGTTTCCAACCAGAGGTTGCTGGCCTGCATCACATTATCTCTACTGGGGCATAATGAGGAAGCTACCCCATGTCCCCACAACTCTCCTCTCCCAGCTACATGGACCAGAGACATTCCACTCTACCTGGGATTCATACGGAAAAGAATTTCTTCTTGAGATGTGCCGTAGCATGGCGGCTTGGTAACTCCACCTGCAGAGCTGAGGGGCTCTGAATGAGTGGACCAGAGGTCAGCATAGCCATAATAATTCTTTAAAAAAGAAAGATAAAACTAATTTAAAAAAATAATTCACCAGGGCGTTGGTGGAGCACACCCTTAATCCCAGCACTTGGGAGGTAGAGGCAGGTGGATCTCTGTGAGTTCAAGGCCAGCCTGGTCTACAGGGTGAGTTCCAGGACAGCCTCCAAAACAATACAGAGAAACCCTGTCTCTAAAAACCAAAAAAAAAAAATTCTACTAATAAGAAAAAGCCTTTTCTGACATCACCCTCCTGTTATTTCACTTCATAGAGCAGCCCAGCTGGTGTTCTCTGCACAGGGTTCCTTGGAAATGTCCACCACATAAACTAACTATCCACAGCATGGGCTATCTGTTCCTTACCTGATGCAGTGGGATATCTTTCTCATACTATGATCTGAAAATTTGCAGGAGTCTCCTTGGTTCTTAGTCTCTATTACTTTTATCGTATTCAGGGCTAAATTCATTCTCGACTAACCTTGGAAGCCAGAGGAAATATTTTCCAATCCTTTCCTTGTACTTCTACATGCCAAACAGACATGTCTTCTGTTCTCTTACAGCTATGTTCTTCATGTGCTTCAACCACCCTCCTATGTGAAGAACTGTACAAATTTCCTTTCTCTTAGAACTTCTGAGAAATACTGGAAATCTGCTCCCTTCTCCGACTTCCACTGCATGTATGTGTGTGTGTGTGTGTGTGTGTGTGTGTGTGTGTGTGTGTGTTCCTAAACATCTTACTTTACCCCTCCTTTTTCCGACAAAGTCAAGCTAAACTTCTTCCAAGTTTCACAAAAAAATATGTCATACTTTTCATGAGAGCAAGGCAAAACAAAACTGGTAGTTGTCATAACAAATTATTGACATCAAAGTATTATCTAACCACAAAACCTTACACAGCCCTAAAGCATGTCAACATTTTATTTTTGCAATACCAGATGTGCTGAGACTCTGCTGTATAGTCACTTTTCCTTTCACCCATATGAAAAAGTATACATCTTTTTCTCAAATTCACATATAAACATCTCTATTACAGTAGAAATCCCTGAAATTATCTTCCCCAAAAGGCTAATCACTTGGAATGATGCGTACTTGTGTCTATGTGGGTGCATGCTTGTAAGTGCAAGTGCCAATGGAATCCAGAAGAGGGCAGTAGACCTCCTGGAGCTGGAGTAACAGGCAATTGTGTACTGTATGGATGCTAGGAACCCAACCCAGGTCCTTCACAAGTGTAGTACATGCTCTTAAGCACTGAGCCATTTCTCCAGTCCCTACTTCCAACATTTTCCTTAAATTGAGATTAGTATAATTACATAATTTTGTATTTTGCTTTCCTTAATCTAAACCTTCTTATGTACTCCACCTTTCTCTCCAATTCATGGCCTCTGTTTTCATTTATTGCTATTACACACATAATTGTATATTCTTATTTAAATCCATGTATTCCTAAACACACAAAATGCAACCTGCTCAGTCTATATAATATTGCTTCTAGGTGTATATTCTCAGGATTGAGCATTTGATATTGGATAACCAACTCTTGTGCTCTTCGCTGGGGAAGACTGTTTCTCCCACTCTCAGCATTCCTTAGTTGCCCAAGGCTCTTTGTATAGGGTTTAGACCTAGTGAGCTTTGAAAAATATATTGTTATCTGGTGGTGTTCAGTGAGAGAGTTGATAGTATTTTCTAGCTATATCTGGAAGCAAAATCCTCTGGTTTATTTATAGACTTGTTTTATACTGTCTTACAATATGTCCAAGACTTGCTACTGAAATGATCACAGTATTTTTGTTTCCAACCACATTGCTACAACATTCTTGGAGGAGCAAAGTAAGGTAACAGACTCCATAGGATGCCTTCTGCCTATGGAAGAGTACTTCCAAAGCCCATGGTGCATAGCTGTGCACCTCAGAGAGCAGTGGCATTTCCCCCAATACTTTCAGCTTAAGCAAATGTTGAAGCTTTGGCCCCCAGAATTAACAAAGCATTCACTCTCTCCCACGTTTCTCTAATAGTGAGAAGCTGGGAAATCTTTTAGTTTCTACAATTGTGAGTATTGTAATAGGCACTAGTGCATCTAGGAAGATAAAGATTCTGAGCTGCATTCATTATTTATTTGTTGAGATAGAGTCTTATGTCTCCCAATCTGGTCTCAAGCCAAGAATAACCTTGCATTTTTGATCATTTAGCCCCTACCTCCCAAATGCTGGGATTGGGGGCAATGCCACTATACCTGCTTTATAAAGTGCGGGGGATGGAATCAAGAGCTGCAGACATGATAGGCAGTAACTGCAGCTGAGCTATAGTCCTAGCCCTACACACACATTCCTCTGCAATGTGATTTAGCACACTTGTGAGTTTCTGTGTAGACGTGCATCATCCTGTCTTGTACATTTGCTATATAAAATACTCGAGTGAATTGATACATATAGTTTCTTGGCAATTTGAAATTTAAAATTAACAAATATTTCTAAATTTTAAAAATAACCTATTAGTGTAAATTCATCATATAAAGTGAGAACCTTGGGACTCAACTGTATCATGTACTTTGACCATACTCACTTCTGTCCCTGCTTCCTTTTTACCTATCTCCATCCTCCTGACAAACAGTCCTTCTACTTTTGTGTGTGAGTGTATGTGTGTGTGTGTGTGTATGTATGTGTGTATGTATGTGTGTATGTGTGTGTGTGTGTGTGTGTGTGTGTGTGTGTGTGTCTGTGTGTGTGTCTGTGTGTGTCTGTGTGTGTGTCTGTGTGTCTGTGTGTTTGGGAGATATGTATGTGGGGTTGTCTGTGTGTTTCTGTGTGTTTCTCTGTGTGTGCATGTCTGTGTATGAGTATGTGTGTGTCTAAATGTGCCTGTGTGTGTGTCTATATGCACATGTGTGTATCTGTGTGTGTATGTGTGCATGTGGTTATGTGTGTCTGTGTTTGTGTGTATGTGTCTGTGTGTGCGTATGTGGAGTGTTTGTGTATCTGTGTGTTTCTGTGTGAGCATGCATCTGTGTGTGTGTCTGTGTTTCCGTGTGTGTCTCTGTGTGTGCATGCATCTGTGTGTGTCTTTGTCTGTGTCTCTGTGTCTATACACACCTGTGTGTGCATGTTTGCTTTAGAACAGTACTTTAAAGCTGCTGCCAGCTTTGCTTTTGGTGATGTTTTCAAGGCACAATTAGTTTTAATTTCTTTTTCACTTTTAGTTTACTTTAAAATATTACCATAGCTTTCTCTTTACTGATATTCTGAATAGACCATGTTAGTTCTTAAAACTTTCTTCATTAGTTTACTCATTGACAATTTCATGTAAGTATATATCACATTCTGGGCACACCATACCGTCACCCTCCTTTGTTGTCTTCCTACACCCACCAGCATGGCCCATCTCCCTTTTGTGTATTTTTGTTTTGAATTTGCCAATGAAGCTTTTCTTACAGTCTTGAAGAAAATAATCTTATGACATATATTTAATTTACAGAAATAGTATAACTGAGAAAAGTGTCTTTTTTAGTTACTAAATTAATATCTAAACAATTTTAGGCTTTGACAGCCCAGAGGCAACATATAAACATACTTCATGAAATCACAAAAGACCATAAGACAAACCCACCCAGGCTCCATGGACTGGGGTCTTGAACTCAGCCTGATTATTATTGTTTCCCTTGTTTTTAGTCAGCTGCCCCTCATACTCCCAGAGGTAGTTAGTCATTCAGAGATGTTATGACCCCTTTTAAGTTTATTTCCCCAGCTCTTCATCATATATCAAAATATTGCCTGTATTCCATGGGGAAACAGAAATATTTGAGTAGAATTCTTACTTTAATTTACCATACACTCTGACTGACCTACACCACCCTCAGCCTTCCTGCTAGTAGATTGTCCCCTGAAAGTTACTACTCTTACCCATCTGGATTTTATGATGCAGTCACATGTCATGTGATCACCCCAAGAGCCATACATTAAGTGCTAAGGAGATTAAAACACATAAATTTACCATGTATGCCTGGCATTAATATGAATGAACAGATGAAGACTACACACACACACACACACACACATTCCATGAGTCTCAGTCTGTACATACATAAAATATGATTCTGAGTACCTGTCAGTACCATTCATTTCAGGGAGATGAAATGAAACTGCATGTTCACCATGTAGTTTAACATATAAACAACCCCAAAATAAGAAAGTTAATATGATTAAAATCATTATCAACAATTATTTACAACTGGAATCATTCATATAAACATTAAGTCAAAGACTGTTTCTGAGATACTAGTTAACGTGGTGAAAGTCATTATAGACAATTACTGGAAACTAACATCATTCACACAAACATTAAGTCAAAACCTGTTTCTGAAATCCTAACCATTCTGAAAACTATTTCACTAATTAGGGAAATGCTGGTTTTAGCCACTTTGTATTCAGGTAGCCGAGATTTATAACTGTATTCACTTATGTTGGCTTTGCCTGGTTTTAAGAAAGAAATAATATAGAAGCTGAGCTGGCCACACCCCTGAAGCTAGTAACAAGTGGCACAAACAGCTTGACGGGATTGCTGCACCTTCTAAAAGCATGCTGAAATAATGTTCAGGGGACATTCCTTTGGAGGCAATTATATTTCCACTAATTTTGTTTTACTTTTTCATGCTGTCATCCCTGGAAGTATTAAAAAAAAGCTAATAAGGCTTTCTAAATGGCTGGTGCTGTTAAGTAGTCAAATATTTAGAGGCCAGGGGTCTTTAATCACCTAAGTGCTTTTCTATGAATACTGATGTGACAAAGGTTCATATTTAATTGATTCCAAAGTGACTTTATGCTAAGTAATGGTTCACAAAAGAATTTGAGAACCTGGTTACTTCCAATTAAAAAGTATACATCTTCTTCTATGTCAGACTTGATAGCGGGTGGGTCAGAGCAAGTCACCAGTGCACTGAGGCTCAGTGGACAGAAGTGGTAAACATAATTGAGTCCGCATATGCCTGTACAGCCAACAAAGAGGAAGCAGAAGAGACAGAGGGATGTCCAATTATATTCCAAACTTGTCATCTAAAGCCAAATGAATGTCCTTTGAAAGACTTCAAAGTGGTGCAGACTAAGTTGTAATCAAAATATAGTATTTTGAGAGTCATATAACAAAACATTGAGTGTCTATGTTTTCCAGTTACTAGTAGTGAAAGTGAAAGTCTTGTTTCAGTAATGAATACATCCCAACCAGTCCTAGTTATACAACCAGTCTTGGTATAGGGAACACACACACACACACACGTGTGTGTGTGTATATATGTGTGTGTGTGTGTGTGTGTGTGTGTGTGTGAGTGTGTGTGTGTGTGTGTGTGTGTGTGTTCATAAATATTTCTTCTGTTAGAAGAAACTTTTTTGTTAATGCAAGAATATAAAATAAATTGATAACCTGGATGAACAGTAAAATAAATCAACCTCCTTTCCTATCGACTTATCACTGCAATCATTATTCTAACTAGAAGCATACTAAAATAGTCTTGAAGGCAAAAGAGACTAATCGGTGACTTAAATCAATGGTCTTATTACCTATTAACAGAAACCACCAAGAGAAGTTGATTTTTAGTAGAATGCAAGCATCTGGGGGAAAAGATAAGAGGCAGAACTTGTGTCGATTGCCTAGTCTCACTGATCCTGTGTGTGAAGTGTAATTAGAAGGATGTTGCTTTCTACAATAGCATTTTAGTTCTACACTTACATGACAGAAAGGAGCTTTTGTGATATCATTTCTATAGCAAGCACCATGATGACAACATATATTTATTCAGCCAGCCTTTCTACAAAATCAGTCTTGCAGGTACACGACTGTCGTGATAAACAAAGTCCCAAATTTGTGAATTATTTTATCTTGCACCTCAGACCTGTCACATGTTTCCATACAATTATCATTTGATAATTGTAATAAAGGCAATCCATGCGTTTAAGCAAAGCACAGATGTAAAAATATGTAAATGTATTCATATACTGCATGAACACCATTGTATAGAAAGTTCATTTCTTCATGTGCACAGATGATGAGGGTAACTGGGGAATATATTCTTATAAAATTTTTAAAAAGACAATTAGTCAACCACCAAAAGAGTCATCATGTTTCTAAGAAAAAAATGACATGAAGGGGAAAGAAAGTTAACTATAAAGAAAAAAAAACAAAAGGTCAATGGAAACTTGATTAACTAAAACAAATAAGAGAATTATTAAGAAAATATTTGTAGGTCTTTTGACATGTAAATCTCCCAGTTAAGAACACCAGAGAATATTCAACACACTAGTATTTCAAAGCTTTCAGGTATAAAGTATATCATAAAACCGATGTGAAAGATTAAAAATGAGATAATTGAAGAATAATAGCAGCCACAATATTCACCAAAATGACTGTACATGTCTCACAATTGCAAAAGGGAAGTCTTACCATTAGGTGACATTAAGCAATCATCCAACAGTTCCAAGAAAGATATGCAGGGCCAGAAAATTTGTTTGTTTGTTTAAGGCCAAAGTTCTATGCTTCAAACTTACCATTTTGTTATTTTCCGATTTCTTATCAAACTTTAATTCATTACATTGATATCTACAATAAACTGCATGACCCTGACATTTCAAAGAGATACACTGGAGAATTTTTTAAACTTCGGGTCACTACCATACAATCATTGCCATAAAAAGGAGTAAAATGTACCAACTAGCTTGAGTTGCCTTTTGTCGCCTTTCAGTAAGATGTGCTATATAGAACACACTGAGACTGAGACATGCTGAGGTAAATAGTCAGGTAATAGATTCTCTTCCTGGGACATAGAGTAGGACACTGTTGCACTTCATACATTTGGGTTATTCTAAGGATAACCCAAGAATGAGGGATTTTTAGAAATACAGATGCTGGGGTACTTCTTGAATGTTCTTGGGAGAAAGGAACATCCATTGTTTTTATAAAGGATTCTGATATCTACCTACTAGAACCAAAGACTAGAAATTCCCAAACTGAGACACAAAAACTCCCTTCTGGCATGTCAACTTTTCCTCTTCTCTGAATAACAGAGTTATAACGTCCACTATCTCCTCTGCATAATTACTTGATTATCAATTTAAGTAACTGGATGGACATATAACTTAGCTTATGTTTCCCTAATATACCCAAAGCCCTGGGTTTGATTTCAAGCACTACCCAGACCAGACATGTTAGGTAACACATACTTGTAGTCCCAGCACTTGATATGTAGGGGAAGGAAGACCAGGGTTTCTGGGTCATCTTGGTTACATAGAGGAGTTTGAGTCCAACCTGGGATAGTCAAAACCTTGTGTCAAAAAAGAAATGAATGAGGAAAAGTAATTATCAGTTGCATACTAGAGAAGATGGATTTGTAACAAATACCTCAAAATTCCATGCTTTTTATTTTTTCCATTTTCCTATATGAGTATGCATGTTTGCATGTGTATGGGCACGTTGTAACATCTGAGATTATGTGGGAGTCATTCTCAATGATCTTCTACCTAGTTAATTGTGGCGGGGTCTCTCAGTCAGACCCACACCTTGCTTGTGTAGCTGTCTCACTAACCAGCTTGCTCTGGAAATCCTGTGCTTCTCATTCTGAGGCTAGAATAATTAGCAGACTACTGATGACCTTGGCATTTCCAGGAGCTCATAGGACCTAAATTCCAGTCCTGATGCGTGAGCAGTCAGGACTTCAACCATTGAGCTTTCTCTGAAGCCACTGCATGTAAGTCTTAAAGAAGAGTTATAAGTGTATTCTCATCCTGTGCTACAAAAGAATTCACTATTTTAGAGAGATAACAGGGCTTTTGTGTTTCCATTTATTCAGCATCTGTAATCTTACAGTGAAAGAAACTGCTCACAAAGAAGAATTTCAAAAATGAGATAATTTGGGAGAAATTGTAAGTTTATTTCTTTAAGCTAACCTCTTTTAAAGAACTAAATTTTGTTGCTCATGTAATATAATAGAGTCGACCTGTTAAATGCCCAGCTTATGCCAATCTTTATGCCACTCAATTTTTAATTCTATGTACATCTCCAGGAAAATTGCTATAAAGAAAATATGCTGCTGAATCCCTGAATATTAAATGTGTTATAAGATATATCAGTGCAAGAATACTCAAAATCCACAAAATTTTTACTTAATAAGGAAGAAATGTGGTTTCCTGGAACAAAATAGGGAACATTTAACTATGTCAGCTATTTTTTAAAAAATCACTGGGTAGCACTAATGAAGGTTCTGTAACAAATATCTCAATTGTTATAAAATTTATATTAATGGATTAAAAGAACACATATTTTCTCCTAGGGGGCTTACGAGATGACTCTTTAGGTAAGAGCACTTGCTGCTCTCCCAGAGTTCAGGACCTTGATTCAAGCATGCACAATCATCTGTGACTCCATTTCCAGGGGTTTAGACACCTTCTTCTGGCCTCCAAAGGCACCAGACATGCGTGTGTTTCACATACATAAATATAGCCAAAACATTCTTATAAATAAAATGAAAATAAATACTTTAAAATATGTATGTAAGAAACACATTGTATATCTCATACAATTTTGGAGGTAAAATCCAAAATGAGTTTCACTGGGGAAAAACAAAAGAGCAAACAGGACCATGCTTCCTGGGAGATTGCAAAAAGAACTCTTTTTTAGTTTTGATTTTTGAATTGTTTTTTTTCTATTTTTTATTTGAATTAGAAACAAACTTGTTTTACGTGTCAGTCCCATTTCCCTCCTCCTCCCCTTCTTCCCTGTCCCCTACCAACTCCCTATCCCATTCTGCTCCCTAGGAGAAGATGAGGCCTTCCATGGGAGATCTTCAAAGTCTGTCATATCATGTGGGATAGGGCCTAGGCCCTTCCCCATGTGTCTAGGCTGAGAGAGTATCCCTTTATGTGGAATGGGCTCCCAAAGTCCACTCATATACTAGGGATAAATACTGATTTACTACCAAAGGCCCCAAAGATTGCCAAGGCCTTCTCACTGACACTCATGTTCAGGGGGTCTGGAACAGCCCTATGCTGATTTCCCAGCTATCAGTCTGGGGTCCATGGGCTCCCCCTTGTTCAAGTCAGCTGTTTCTGTGGATTTCACCAGCCTGGTATGAACCTCTTTTCTCATCACTCCTCCCTCTCTGCAACTGGATTCCAGAAGTTCAGTTCAGTGCTTAGCTGTGGTGTCTGCTTCTGCTTCCATCAGCTACTGGATGAAGGCTCTAGGAAGGCATATAAAGTAGTCAACAATCTCATTATAGGGGAAGGGCATTTAAGGTAGCCTCTCCACTATTGCTTAGATTGTTAGTTGGTGTTATCCTTGTAAATCTCTGGATATTTCCCTAGTGCCAGATTTCTCTTCAAACCTATAATGAATCCCTCTACTCTAGTATCTCTTATCTTCCTCTCCTCTATTCTTACCCCAACTCAGCCTTCCTGCTCCCTCAGGTCCTCCTCTTTCCCCCCTTCTCCCCTTCTCTTTCTTCTAGCTCTCTCTCCCCTCTCCCCATGCTCTCCATTTGCTCCATCTTGTCCCTTTCCCCTTCTCCAGAGGACAATGTATGTCTCTCTTATGGTCCTCCTTGTTTCCTAGCTTCTATGGCAGTGTGGATTGTAGGCTGGTAATCCTTTGCTCTAATGTCTAAAATCTATATATGAGTGAATACATACCATGTTGGTCTTTTTGTGACTGGGTTACCTTGCACAGGATGGTTTCTTCTAGTTCCATACATTTGCCTGAGAATTTCAAGATTCCATTGTGTTTTTTCCACTGAGTAGTGGGAAAATTATAAAAGTACCACATTTTCTGTATCCATTCTTCAGTTGAGAAACATCTAGGTTGCTTCCAGGTTCTAGCTATTACAAATAATGCTGCTATGAAAAAGTTGAATAGATGTCCTTGTTGTATGACTGTGAATCTTTTGGGTATATGCCTAAGAGTGGAATTACTTGATCTTGTGGTAGACTGATTCCCATTTTCCTGAGGAACCACCATACTGATTTCAAAAGTGGATGTACAAGTTGACACTCCCACCAGCAGTGGAGAAGTGATCCCCTTTCTCTACATCCTCTCCGGCATAAAATCCCATTGGTGTTTTTTATTTTAACAATTCTAACAAGAGTAAGGTGTATCTCAGAGTTGTTTTGATTTGCATTTCCCTGATGGCTAAGGATTTTGAGCACTTTCTTAAGTGTCTATCAACCATTTTAGACTACTCTATTGAGAATTGTCTATTTGGTTCTGTACCTCACTTTTTAATTGGATTATTTGGTGTTTTGGAGACTAGCTTCTTGAGTTCTTTGTAGATTTTGGAGATCAGCCCTCTGTCAGATGTGGGTTGGTGAATATATTTTCCCATTCTGTGGGCTGCCATTTTGTCTTGTTGACTGTGTCCTCTGCCTTACAAAAGATCTCAGTTTTAGGAGGTCACATTTATTAAATGTCTATATCTGTGTCTGTGCTATTCGTGTTACATTCAGGAAGCAGTCTCCTGTACCAATTCGTTGAAGGGTACTTCCCACTTTCTCTTCTAACAGGTTCAGTGTGTCTGGATTTATGTTGAGATCTTTGATCCATTTGGACTTAAGTTTTTTACATGGAGATCAATATGTATCTATCTGCAGTCCTCTACATGCCGGCATCCAGTTATGCCAGTACCGTTTGTTGAATGTGCTTTCTTTTTTCCATTGTATAATTTTAGTTTCTTTGTCAAAAATCTGGTGTTTTAGGTGTGTAGGTTAATAGCAGGGTTTTCTATTCAATTCCATTGGTCTACTTGTCTATCTGACCCTTCTCTAGATGTGGTAGGTTCCATCCATCATATCACTTGACTCATGAGCTAAGAATGCTGATTGCTTCCTCTGTAAAAAGCAGCCCTGTAGCATCTCCAGTCTTGTTTATCTTTGGCTTTCTTCCCCTCCCAAGGATGTCTGCAAT
Source organism: Cricetulus griseus (assembly GCF_003668045.3). Taxonomy (NCBI): domain Eukaryota; kingdom Metazoa; phylum Chordata; class Mammalia; order Rodentia; family Cricetidae; genus Cricetulus; species Cricetulus griseus. The sequence goes on along the minus strand of NC_048600.1, from coordinate 6,178,650 downwards.
TACATCTAGTGTACAACTACATAATCCAATATAGCCACCTCCAGACACACAGTTTTCTATTTAGTTATGTTTACAATGACCCATTTTCCATATCAAACTGCATTGACTGGTTATAATAGCTCTAGAAAGACTTTTATCCAAATATAGAAAATCGTTTAAAAATTGCCTTCCTCTTAAGCTTGTAGCTACATTTTCTACTTTGTGTATTAAAGAAATAATCAAATTCATAAAGAAATGTAAGTACAAATTCCCTCAACAATTTGTCTAAAATTAGTTTTAAAAAGTGAAGATACCACATAGAAACATAAGTGATTTTTAAAAAACCAGCAGGAACAATGTGGCAAATAATAAATAAGCATTAACTAGTTATTCTATACATGCAGTTTTAGTGACAGGAGAAAATCCTTAGTAACAGACTAGGTTAATAGCATGTTAGAATTCAGACTCAGAAACAGACAAATTCAAAAATGAATTCATTGTATACAGTTCTTAGATATCCCTGTTGAGGTCATTCATGGACAAGTTAATTCAATCAATAACTTAAAAATTAAATACCATGTACTCACTCATATGTGGATTTTAGACATAGAGTAAAGGATTACCAGCCTACAATCCACACTACCAGAGAAACTAGTAAACAAGGAGGACTCTAAGAGAGACATACATGGTCCCCTGGAGAAGGGGAAAGGGACAAGATCTCCTGAGCAAATTGGGAGCAAGGGAAGAACAGGGAGGGAGCTAGGAGAATGAGAAAGGGAGAAAAGGTGGGGTGAGGAGGACACAAGGGAACAGAAAGTTGAGTTGGGGGGAAGAATAGAAGAAAACAAGAAAGGAGATACCATAATAGAGGGAGACATTTTAGGTTTACAGAGAAATCTGGCACTAGGGAAATGTCGGGAGATCTACAAAGATGACACCAATCTTAGCAATCTAAGCAACAGAGGAGAGGCTACCTTAAATGCCCTCCCCTGATAATGAGATTGATGACTGACTCATATGCCATCCTATAGCCTTCAGCTAGCAGCTGGTGGAAGTAGAAACAGACACCCACAACTAATCACTGAACTGAACTGGAATCCAGTTGCAGAGAAGAATGAGTGATATGCACAGACCAGGCTGGTGAAACCCACAGAAACAGCTGACCTGAACAACTGATAACTGGGATACCAGCATGGAACTGATCCAGACCTCAGGAATGTGGGTGTCAGTGAGGAGACCTTGGAAATCTACGGGACCTCCTGTAGTAGTTCATTACTTATCCCTAGCATAGGTATGGACTTTGGGAGCCCATTCCACATAGAGGTATGACACACTCCCTGAGCCAAGACACACGGGGGTGGGCCTAGGCCTTATCCCAAAGGATATGATAGACTCTGATGACTCCCTATGGAAGGCCTCACCCTCCCTGAGGAGCAGAAAGGATATGTGATAAATAGGGTATTAGTTGGGTGTGGGGTAGGGGAGGAGGAGAGGGAGTGGGAACTGGGATTGAAATGTAAAACAATCTTGTTTCTAATTCAAATAAAAAATAAAGTAAAAAAGAATTAAATACCAGTGATGATCTTGACCAGAAAGAAAGAGAGACTAGTAAAGGTTGATAACTGAGGCATGAGGGAAGTTTCCTGTTTGGGACAGTCTTGGTATCTCTGAGATAACAGCATTTAGCATGATATGGGAGATTGGGGAGGGATGGAGGGAAAGAGGGAGGGTCAAAACAGCTATAAGGACTAGCCTTTGGAGAGCAAGTTACCAAATGTGTCATCTTCACTTCCTGTCTCTCTTATTTACCAATGAAGGCCAGTCATACAACAGCTCTCACTTCACAATAGCAACAGCATGTCCTATTGTTCTTTGTAAAGTGTGCACAGAAAACACTGCTGCCGTGCCTCTAAAAGAAGGTACATTTATTCAGTGTCCGATAGCTACATGAAAATGTTCACAGATACAACAATATGCATGAAATTATATAGAAATTCAAGAAAGAAGTTTGCAATGGTGCCATTAAAAGCTTGCTTCAAATTGCAAGGTTCCATTAAATCAATTGTAACATTCCTGTTATTACCACATTATACAATATAATGAACATAATAAATACCTGGCATTTACAGAGTTTCTTCCATCTAAATATTCCCATAGAGCTCAATCAACTTTATGTGCAAATTGATTATGAGCTGTGTGCAGGTGAGGCAGAGCAGGCAGCATAAGCCCCACCATCGGGCTTCTCTCTACTCTCACCAGCTCCTTTTATCTACATTTGCTAATTGGGGCAACAAGAGCCAAATGCTTTTCCAAATAATGAACATGGAAGATAATTCTAAGAAGCTTCTTAATAGCCGAGCGAAAGGATTTGCAAAACAGAATAATTGATATTTTAGTTATTATCATTTGCATTTTAACGATGAAGACATTTTAACAAGAAAGGACTAGTTTTATGACTCACCTGAGTATGAGGGAATATACCAAAAACTTTCTACAGGACAGGATGAGGAAATCACACACACACACACACACACACACACACACACACACACACACACACCCTCAAGTCTCCTAACACTTTCCCACATAATGACAACCAGATGTACATGTTCTCATATCTCCATAGTGTTTCAAAGTATAGAGTCCAATTCTTACCTCCTAATTTTAATTAAATAGTGCATTAAATCCACAGTCAAGTGTCTCTAATAATGTTAACAATTAGCTGGGTAGTTGGGAGTACACAGTCCTTGTGCTATCTACTTACTAAGTGTACCTCTGATTTTACTTAACTTTTAGTTCACACAAATTTAAATTTAAATATGACCTGCAATTTGAGTTGGAACTTTTTAATGATCAATGACTATGATGAATTTCAAATTTTTGACAATAAATTGCATAAAAACTAAATATAAGTCATTTATTTTCCTATTGCATGTACACATGTGTTGTTATGTGGATGCATGTTTGCATATGTGGGGGTGTAATTACATGTACAGATGCACTTGTGTACATGTGCATGTATGTGTCTGTACCTGTGGAGAACATATGTTGACATAGAGTGTCATCCACTATTGTACTCCACTTTAAATATTGAGGCATAGAGTCATACTTGAATCCAAAACACATCGATTTGGATATTCTATCTATCCAGCTTGATCTTGGCACCTCCTGCCTCTGCACCCCTGCCCAAAATTTGCATTAACCTCAGTTCTGGGAATCTTACCTCAAGTCCTCCTGTTCACATGGCAAGGGCTTTATCCACTGAGCCATCTCTCCAGGCTACAAGCCATATATTTATGATAAAAATTTACTGCCAAAATTAAGATGTAATGAAGTAAACTAAAAACCATAAGATTTGAAAGAATTACTAAGAAAAAAATCAAACAGAACGAAAGTAGATTGATGGTTCTGTTGATGACAACTTGAAATGATGTCATGGACATATTAAGTTAGACAATATGAATAACTAAACCCCATTTTACTTGGATTGCAACATGGCTATTAGAAAATACATGTTATCTATACAACCCACCAGTGTTCGGGAGGTCCAGGTTTTCCTTTCCACCTAACCAAGAGTGTTTTAAGGAGGAAGTTTATCTTAGGAATGGTGCTGTGTTCCTCGCAGTGCCTTGAGGCATAAATGCAGCCCTCCACTCACAGTTCATTATTTACTGCACTAATACCATCACTGGTCCCATTCTTCCACATCCAGCCCTTCATTTTCTCATCCCTTGCCCTTGCCTTTTTCTGGTTTCCTTTTTTCTCTACTGCCTCCCACCCAAGAATTTTCTGTTCCCTTCCATAATTTCCATCAGCCCATTCAACAGGTTTTCCACCAAGGAGTCAACAGGAACTGCTGAATAACTTTCCACCCTTTCTCCTCCCAGGACTCTTCCCATACCAGCATTTATGGGGATGTTGAGGGCTACTGGGTCTCTTAGGTCCCTTACTCACAACCTCATGCATCTTCTCATCTTCACATCTTTTATCATCGCATTTTTTTTCTCATTCCAATTTCACTCACTTGCTGTTCACTCAGGATTCAGGCAGTCTCTTTCCTTATCCAAAGTAACCAGCTTAGTCAGCCACCCCTTTGCCTTTCACAGTTTCAATTTTCTCCCACTGTTGATCAGCCATCTTCCCAAGTCATGTCAGGAAAGGCTGATTCCCTCTAAGGCTGGCAGGAGAGTCTCAGGTTCCCGTGCAACCACTCAGGCTTCTTTGTAAGCAGCAAAGGTGAGCAGTAGAGTGCTGTGTGGTGTGGTTTTCTAACCCTAATATTGTGTAGCAGGTTTAGCAGGCTCTTTTGGACTGCCAGCCCCTAAGTTATAACACAGAGACTTATTATTAATTATGAAAGCTTGGTCTTAGCTTAAGCTTGCTTCTAAATAAATTTATAATGTAAATTAGTCCATTTCTGTCACGTGGCTCGTGGCTTCTACCTGCATGTCCTAATTCCTCCGTGTCTGGCTGGAGGCCCCGCCTTTCTTCTTTCCTGAGACTTCTGTGTCCCCAGAAGTCCCACCAAACCTCTTCCCTACCTAGCTATTGGCTATTCAGCTTTTTATTAAACCAATCACAATGGCACGTCTTCATACAGTGTAAAGATTTATTCCACAACAATACTGAGTGATCAAAATCAGGAAGTGAGGTAACTAGCCTGCAGCACCCAGATGATAGAACAATACAAACTCATATTTACTTGTTTTTGCAAAACTAAAAACCTCCCTTTATTTTTTCCTATCTTTATTATTCAAGCTCCTGCACAGGATATGCCCTCCCTTACAGGAATGGCACCAGGCCCACACTTCCTGCCATTGACATATCATAATACTATGAGAGCACCCAGAGTCCAAGCTCCTGGTCTCTCCCCTCCTTAGGCCTTCTTTGAAGGTAAAGCTATTGGAACTGGCTTCCTTCCCAGGGTGTACACATCATAGGTGACCAAACCTGCTATATTGCAAGCTAGTAGCTACAGGATTTTCTTTGCTGGCAGTTTTCTGATGCCCATTAATGTTATGTAGGCCTATCTTTGTCCACTCTTTTCATAATATGGTTCTGTTTTCCAAAATAGTTCTACTTGTTTCATTTGTCTACTCATTCCTCCACTATCAATAGAGCTAGATCTATATGTACTTTATTATCTGAGAAGGCCCTGTCATGCCTTGTGAAAATCAGCAAATACACTCAAAGCATATCCTAAGAATCCCCCATCCTACTACCTGTATCCTCCTCAAGCTCCCCTCCTATTTTGCTTTATTATGAACTCCTCAATGTCATCTTACCTGCAATCCCACATTAGCCATCTTTGGACCTAGTATATACTTGAGCTGTAAATTCATCTTTTCATTCTGTATCTAGCCATTCTCTCTGCTATTTATAATTCTGGTAGCTTCCTTATGTGGAGTCATTCTAGTTTCAGAATTTGACTTTTCCACACCTCTTTTTCAGTCTGATTTTGCATGAAGGTAATTCATCTGCTCTCTTTGCCTCCAGTGGTTTATGGCTTAATTATTATTCTGTAGTAATGATTCCCAAATACATCTCTGTTTAATGGACACATCAATTCATATGTCTTTGATTACTGTGGAACAGCTTTCCATATGTAACTGACAGGCATTAGGAAGCTAATTTATATAGTTGTGCCTCCCAATACACACGTTTTCAGCCAATCGAAGAACAAAAATACTTGGAAAAATATTTCATATATAATAAATATATGTAGACCTTTTGCGTGTTATTTCCTACCTAAAAGAGTACAGAACCCATTTACATACTATTTATAATGTAGTAGAGAGAATACGTTGTCTAGTAAAGTTAAAGTATAGGAGAAAAAAAAAAGAATGAGGAGGTTGCATGCAATTGCTTTGTCATTCTATACAAGCCACTTAAGCATCCACAGACTGTGATTTCTATCAAGAACTGTGAAACTGACATCCCATGTATATTCAGGACAACTGTAAACCATTAAACACACCACAGCCTTCCACCATTTCTTCTCCAATACATTCTCTATTTTATTTTATATTTTGAATAACCACCATGTTCCCCATCATTTCAATCTCAGAGCTTTGAAGACATTCACACGTTCTTTACCTATTAAAGGACTTTAGAACCAGGGATGGGAGACATTATTGGCCTAGCAAGTGCAAGCCTGGCCTCCATTGTCAGCAGTGGGGTAAATATATTATCTTTATTTCCTCTCTCCAAGCAGCATTAAATTCTGTCAGTTGGTTCTTAGGACATCTTTTACCCTCAGTGCTTAAATCTGAGTTCCTTGCTATTATCGTAGACCTCAGCCATCACAAGAGCTTATCTGGAGCATATAGTAGTTTCCTAAATGTTCCATCTTCTTCCATCCTGTCACCAATGTTAAATCTAAACCCAAACCTAATTGTCTCATTTTATTCTCTTCTCAAACCAATGTTCCTGCTACATATAAAGTCACATATACTTTACAAATGGGCTGTAGTAGACTACTCATGTTTCTTCCTCCTTGCAGACTCTGCTAAAGCCAACTCTTAGCCCCTTGTACAGCTGACTACAACACAAACATTTCCTACTATTTCTTGACTCTGCACTTCCCCATGTTGTCCCCTGAGCTTTTCAATACTCTGCATTCATTTCCCACTATTGAATTTCTACACAGTCTTCAGGCAACGCTTCCTCTAGTGGGTGTGCTCATGATCCCCTTCAGTGGAAACTATTCCCTGCCTCTTTTATTTTCTCTTGCACTTCTGGTCTTGACTCTAATTGTTACCACAGCCTGAAGTGTTGGTCTCCTTGCAACTGTCTCTCTGCTGAATTGTGAGGTTTTGAAACTCAAAAGTCATGTCTCACTTGACACCATATCCCCCAGAGTAGCATGGGGAGGGATTACTCAATGGCTAAAACAGGAAGAAATAGATGATAAGGAAAGCCAGCCTTCTGAGAAACTGTGAGGTCTAAAAGCTTTAGCATTTGTCAGGCTTAAGGCACTGGTCTTTAAGGTGAGGCACAGTTGTTAGAAATTAGAATAATTGGGGGCTGGAGAGATGGCTCAGCAGTTAAAAGCACTTCCAGAGGAGCAGGGTTCAATTCCCAGCACCCACATGGAATCTCACAACTAACTGTCTATAACTCTAGCTCCAGGTGATCCAACACTCTCACACAGACATGCATACAGGCAAAACACCAATGCACATAAAATAAAAAAATTAAAAAGAAAGTAGAATAACTTGCCCTGGAGAAACATGACCTTTTATATATTCCTCCCCTAACTTTTTCTGTTTTAAGTAAAAAATTAAATTGTATAAAATTCACAAAAGTCAGGTTAAAAACAAGAATCTGTATGTTTCCCACAACTAAACTCACAGGGTCTTTCAGATATGTCCTGATTTCTTTTCCATTTTGCCATTTTTCTACTCATTCAGTCAACACACGTCTAGTACAAACACAATATGATCCTAGAGTGTGCTCAGTATTCTGGGTATTAAAAGAAAGCAGAATTCAGACCAGATGAGGTCTATTAAGGATCCATGCACAGAAATGATTCTTGGAAGAGGGATCTGCCAGTCACAGATATATGGATACCAAGAAGACAGGAAAGGTCTTTCGTAGATGGAAGGAAACATGCTGAGCAGGAAGCAATAAGCAAACAACTGTAATGTAAAAGTTAGTGAAGAACAGAGATGACAAAGTGAGCAGCCTGCGCAAGACGCATTGTCAATACAAAACCATCATAATGTACTAGTCACTGTCACTTCCCAGTGGAATCCGAAGAGAGGTGCTTAGACCATAGAAAAGATAAAGCTGGAGGTGCTGCAGTGAAATCAAGGAAGACGAGGAAACACCAGAGGGCTACCTACTGAGGCATCTGTCTTTCCTGTGTGGCCAAATCATGGGAGCCATGCGACCTGGCCCAGGACGTGCTCTCACTCCAGCTCTGCTCACACAGCGAGTGGCCCACAGCACCATGCACAGCCTTTTATTTGTAAGCTAAGCAAATCACTGTGTATGTCTGTAGGACCATGTTTTGAAAAAACAAATTGTGTCCATTGTTTCTTTGCAAATTTTTAAGTGTACAAATAAGTAACTAAAGGAATGTCAACCTCCTGTGAAATAAATCATGCATCTCCCCAGAGTCTTTGTCAGTAGTTGTCTGCATCTGCACCTCCCCCATTTTTAGCAGAGAGTTAAATTTGGAGCCTGAACATTCAGTCTTATGCTGAAGCAGTCTTGCCAGCAGACCACACTAGGACTCAGGCTCCTCCAGAGTTTATGTGTGCACATCCTAAATGAGTGGAGCTAAAGAGAGTCCTAAAGCTCATTTATTTCCTCCTGTTCAGTTAATAATTTACTAGCTTCCTCAAGGTGTAGGGCCTGTGTTAGTTACTTTATAGACCTCATAGGAAATGCAAATCCTTTGTTAAAAATAAAAAAACAATCTCAGGCTCAATATTATCAGAGTTCTAGCTAAAATTTCAAACCATGAAAATAACTTCAGTGTGTTAAAGAGGCATTTGGGAGCAGGTTTCAAAAGATGACCATGGGTTTTTGTTTCCCACTATGTTTTTATAATAGACACACATACATCTGCACTCTCCTACCTTGGGGATTATACAAGTTGAGAGTCAGCATAATTAAGAAAGAACTAATACTTGAGGAAGACAGGGCAATAAAAAAATAGAGATTTCATGTTTCATGTAAATGGAGAAATTTTAAATCTCATGGATTGTAAGAGAAAGAAAATATATTGCTAAAAATTTTAAGGTAAGATTTTGCTTTTTAAGATTGTACTAATTCTTGAGATTTCCTGAAGTACACTCAAACAACTGTTAATTCTCTACACATATTTTATGTGTGAATACACACCAAAAAAAGCTATGGATCAAATGGTATGAACTTATTTTTTTTTCCTATTTTACCCAGTCTCCATTTAGACTTCTCTGACTAGATACCTCATAAATACTCACGCTTTTATATTTGACTAATGAATTTCACCACTAGCTAGTACAAACAATTTGTTTGTTTGGCATGTTTTTATAAGTCACCTACTTGGTATTCAAAATCATGTTACTTTCTAGTGATATATTTGATTTAAATGAATGAAAAAAAATGAGTAAACAAATATTTACAATCTCCAAAGTAGTATATAGCACAAGAGACAGACATCAGTCAAATTACCAAAATAAATGAGGTCCATGGTATCTCACAGAATAACCCCATATCTTTGGTGAACAGATGGGAGGCTTTCCAAACATTTGTGCTTGTAACAGAAGCATAAGCAGGATAAACTATACAAGGGTGTGACATGAAGCACGTTAGAGAGAGAATGATGCCACAATCAGTGCAAGAGAGGCCATGTTAGATGTTCCTTTTTGGTCCCTCAGCAGGACAAGTGAAATGAGAGCAGGAAGTACAGGTGACTTGTTGTCCAACAACTGAGGAGAACACTGCACATCACGACAGTAGCTTTTTTGTGTATCTTGAGAAAATTCAAATCTGTTCCCAGGAGCTTTCAGGGATGAGGTCCATTGACCATAAGTTTTTTCTTACATTGTTTGGATCCAAGAGAACTTTGAAGTATCCAACACTGATATAAGTTCCAATTAGTGTATCAGCTTTGAAGATGGAAAGCAGAAGAATTGGAAGACAATATGGAGAAGGCAAGTCTGCAGCAGAAAGGTAATGGTGCCTACAGAAAATTGCCAAATAAAGCTAAAGGTTCTGCTCTGAGAAAATAGGCCTCAAAAACTTAAAAGCATGTCATTTCAAAATGAAGAAAAAAAAATAGGTGAATTTGAGTGAAACAGTGTTGACCAACCATCAGAATGGCTCAACTCCAAAACTTTGACATCACCTAATACTGCCAAATATGTGAAGCAACAGGAACTTATACTCAGTTTTGGTTGGGATGAAAAATGGTATCGCCAACTTGGGCAATGATTTGTTCCTTACAATTCAGTGTTGTTAACTTAGGATTTATGCAAATGAGATAAGATTACTTCTACCCCTAACACCTGTCAGTAATGTTTCTACTGGCTTTTATGAATAATTTCCAAATTTGGGGAGCAACTAATATGTCATTCAGAAAGTAAACCAACCGATACATTCATCCGATGCATTACTATTTACCAATAAAATAAAATATTTTCTCAAGCCACATAAAAGACATAGAAAAATCATAAATTATATTGCCATTTGAAAGAAATGAGTTAGAAAAGTCTATGTATTATATGTATGCTACATATAACTTCAATCATGTGACTTTCTGGGAAAGGCAAAATTATGCAGATTATAAAAGAAAAAATCAGTTCATGTAACAAATATGCACAAGATCAAGGAAAGAAATCAAACTTGTCTTAATAAATGCAGGAAGATTTTTCAATACAACTATCCATTTATGGAAAAATGTACATTTTAAACAAAAGAGAGTATCTTCAATCTGATAGTATAAATACGTAAATATGTTCAATAATCACAGCAAGCAGAATTAGTCTTTAAAGTTAAAATAATTTCTACTTTGACTGTTAATACTGTGTTTATTAACCATTTTTCATATGTGGAATATGTGCATGTATGTGTTCCTATGTGTATATACATTTGTGTGGGTGTGTGGAGGCCAGAGGGTTGATGCTGGATGTCTTCCTCAATTGCTCTCTACCTTATTTTCTGAGACAGGGGTCTCTCACTGAACTAGTAGTTCACTGACTTTGCTAGGCAAGCTTGCCAGTGAGCTCTGGGTTCCCACTTGTAACTGTTCCCCAAGTGCTAGGATTGTTGGCATGAGCTGGCATGCCTGGCTTTTTATGTTCAGGGCATTTTAAATCAGGGACTCATGTATTCGAGGCAAGAATTTCACTGACAGAACCATCTCCCCTGTTTCCCTATTAACTATTCTAAAAGGGTCTCAGGCCAGCCAAATTACAGGCAGGAAACATATGGCACACAGAAGCAGTTCAACTGAAGACTGCTCAACAGACAATTGTGAACAAGATTAAGAGAACCAAAGAGGAACAATGAAGCATCCAAATGTGAAAAAATGTGGCCTTCTATTCAGCCATCTCTGGGCCAGAATAACAAAGGCAGGAAGCTCTGATGGACATTGAATGCAGAGGATCATGGTCACAGTTTTCTTTCTAAAATTCTGGCAATGTTACATTTCTTGGCCTGTGTGGTGGTTCCATAAATAATTACTTGATGACAACCATCCTACGCATTTTTGTTCTTCGAACAATAAAGTGGTTTCAAACTAAATTAAGACAATTGTTGATGCAGATGTTGTCTATACATGTCAATAGAAGTGAATAGATGTGACATACAGAGAAAAAAAAATAACGAGAGTAAGGACAATTATCCACCTACAGGCAGATTAATTAAAGCAATTATATGATAGAGCATGAAAGCACTTTCTCAGTGTTTCTAAGCAAGGAGAAAGAGGAAGAAAGGGGGTAGGGGAGAGAGTGAAGGAAGTTTTGATTTTCCTCTTCAGATATTAGCCACAGTTTTCATTCTTCACTCTCCCTGTATGTAGTGGTTCTCAGTCTTCCTGATGGTGTGTCCCTTTAATACGGTTCCTCATGTTGTGGTGTCCTCCAACCATAAAATTATTTTTTTTTGCACTTCATAACTATAATTTTGCTACTGTTATGAATTGTACTGTAAATGTCTGACATATCAGATATCTGATATGTGATCCTTGAAAGGGTTGTGACCCACATGTTGAGAGTCATTGCTCTTTAGTGTTTGAGGGGACCTTCTTGACTCATACAGATTATGTTGAAAAATCTCAAAGGCCAAGACAGTATTTATTCTATGAGAACTCAGTGAGAGTTTTAGGGTGTCTCCTACCTGTCTTCAAGCACAGTTCCTGGTTTTGCCTGCCAGTTTCTTTTTTATACCTAGAAAGTATATATACTTAATTATAAATATAGTAATTTCTTTACATTTTAAATTAAAAAAGAACTGCATCACTTTCTCCCTTTCCTTTCCCCTCTCCAGTCTTTCCCAGGTACTCTCCCTCCAATACTTTCAAATTGATAGCCTTATAATTTTAATATTATTGTTGTTATATCCATATGTATTTACTGTAGAGGGAAGTTTCTGCTACCATAGCTGTTTAGTCCCAAATTAACACACAGAGGCTAATATTAACTATAAATTCTTTGGCCGATGGCTCAGGCTTCTTATTGGATAGCTCTCTCTTAATTATTAACCCATTTCTATAAATTTATGTATCTCCACATGGTCTTAGCTATGAGAGAATTTCATGGCATTCTACCTTCCCAGTAGGTACATGGGTTCTTTCTGACTCTGCATCCTACCTTGCTCTATCCCTGTTTCAATTTCATGCCTGTCTGAATCCTGCCTGTCCATTGACTGAAAAACCTTTATTTGTCAGCAATTAAGATAAACACATATTCACAGCATACAGAAGGATATGCCCTATCAATTTACATATATAAATAATATATGTATGTGTATGCACAAATATATAAATCTATATCACAATTCCTGACAAAATTTCTTGAGGTTATCTGTAACCCTAGATTTGTAGGAGTTAATTTTAGGTAATTTTATAAATAAGGAAATCAAAGCCCAAGATTTAGTATAAGTAACTAATGGTCATAAGTGAGTACTGGCAAGTTATTAGCCACCCTAGCTCTTTTCAGATCCAGGTACATTGCTTTTTATAATCGCTCCAAAGTGACCCAAACCATCATGTTCTTTTTTTTTTACATTCCAACTCCAGTTCCTCCTCCCTCCTTTTCTCCCTCCTCCCCACCTCCCCCAACCCCCCAATCTACTCCTCGGTGGGTATAAGGCCTCCCTTTGGGAGACACCAAAATCTAGTATACCAAGTTGAGGCAGGACCAAGCCCCTCCACACTGAATCAGGCTGGACAAGGTATCCCATCGTAAGTAATGAGCTCCAAAAAACCAGTTCATGTACTCAAGATAAGCCCTGGTCCCACTCTCAGACCCCCACAAATAGATCAAGCCCCATAAACAATACTCAGAGGGCCTAGTTCAGTCCCATAAAGGTTCCCTGGGTGCCAGTCCAGAGCCTGGGAGCTACGGCTAGCTCAGGTTGCTGTCTCTGTGGTTTTCCTCATCATGATCTTGATCCCGCAGCAGCTCATAGGACCTTTTCTGGCTCTCTTCAACTGAACTCCAGGAGCTAAGCCCAGTGATAGCGGTGGATCCTTGCATCTTCTCCCATCTGTTCCTGGAAGTGAATACTATGATAGAAGTTAGGATGGTCACTGGTTTGATCAGGGGGGAAGGCTAGTTCAGGCATCCTTTCCCCTATTGCTAGGAGTCTTAGCTGGGGTCATCCTTGTGGATTCCTGGGATTTTCTCTAACACCAGGTTTCATCCTAACCCCATAATGTCTCCCTCTATCACAGGTATTTCTTTCATTGCTCACCTTCTCAGTTCCTCCCCCAACTTGGCCATCTCAATCCCTCATGTTCTTGTGCCCCATCCCCTCCTTTTTACCCCCTCCCAGTTTACCCAGGAGATCTTAACTATTTCCCTGTCCTGGGCCCTCCTTGCATGTCCCTCTTAGTGTCCTCCTTTTTACCTAGATTCTCTGGGGTTGTGGATTATAGCCTGGTTATTCTTTGCTTTATGTCTAATATCCATTTATGAGTGAGTACATACTTTGTTTGTCTTTCTGGGTCTACATACCTCACTCAGGATGCTTTTCTCTAGATCTACCAATTTGCCTGCAAATTTCAAGATGTCATTGGTTTTTTTTGTGTGTTTTTTTTGTTTTTTTTTTGTTTGTGTGTGTGTGTGTGTGTGTGTGTGTGTGTGTGTGTGTGTGTGTGTGTGTTACCACGAATACTCCATTGTGTAAATGTACCACATTTTCTTTATCTATTCTTCTGTTGAGGGGCATCTAGGTTGTTTCCAGGTTCCAGCTGTTACAAATAATGCTGCTATGAGCATAGTTAAGTAAATACCCTTGTGGTATGAATGTGTTTCCTTTAGGTATATGCCCAAGAGTATTAATGCTGCATCTTGAGGTAGCTTGTGTCCCAGTTTTCTGAGAAACCGCATATTGATTCCCAAAGTGGCTGTACAAATTCTACATTCTTGCTATTTACTTGGCAATGGACTTAGGTCAGGGAAGACAACCAAGGCAGGTTCTGGTGAGAGTCTGGCTTTCTGAGCATCTTGGAGACACAGGATTAGCACATTAACAAAAGATGCATGAGCAAAGATACTGGCCTCTGGATAGGTGTTAGGACATGAGACTTGGGAAGGAAATTCATACCTGCTTACCTCCAGATCATTTTTCATAGAGGAAGAAAAAATAAAATTAAACACCTAATTTATATTTTAAAGCCTTTGGAATGAATGTGTCATTACTGCTAAAAGCACTTTTGCTCTTCAAATTGTATCTGATAGAAATCTTTGTAAAATACATCTTTGCTCCCTTATTAGATATAATAGATTGAATTTTAGAAACTTTTTCCTTAATGACTCAACTTCACATTAAGATGTAAATTTAACTTTTTCCCCCAAATTATACCAGCCATATAATAAGTGCTTCTGCTTTCACATTCTGGGCTAGGGCTAGGCTAAAAGGCAAGTGAGGCACTCAATCTGGGTAAAAAAAAAACTAGGGAGTATCAATGAAATTATATTCTGTGAAATCTTTAAAAATTGATGTGAATAAAATTCATGCTGAGCAAAGTGGCAAAATTTCAAATGAAATCCAAGTCAGCACTGCTGGTTTCTGACCTCAGGCTCTAACATGGCTCACGTATCTCTGCTTTCTCACCACTGTTCATTTTCTAAGAAAAAAATTTCATGCTCTTCTGTGTAACCAGCTCTTTCACTCACTGACTCCAACACCAGAGCCCGTGCACATGCATACACTTTGCATTAAATCTTTTTTGGCCCCTATGTTCCAGAAGACTGTGTATGCTTTGTGACTTTTGGTTGTTTTTTTTTTTTATTGTTGTTGTTGTTCATTTGTTTGTTTTGGTTTTTGTTGTTGTTGTTTGTTTGCTTGTTTTGGACAGGCTGTATCCCTGGCTGTCCAGAAACTCTCTGTGTGTAATCCAGGTTGGCCTCAAACTCACAGAGATCTGCCTGCTTCTGCCTCTTGAGTGCTGGGCTTAAAGGTATGTGCCACCATTGACTTATGGAAAAACACCACTGTTACCAGAATCTTATGTCTCGTGTCACTGGGGGATTAATTATTATCCTAAAGAGACCCTCTAAATTGACAAAGCTGTCGAAATACAAATTTGTATATGTACATAAACATTTTGAGTGTAACCATTGTTAAAATTTTGTTTGTACAGGTAAGCACTGATGGATTTGCTTATAGTGTGGTTGTTGGGAACTGTGGGATTTGACAATGCTGTAAAAACTGAAGGAGAAGGACATGCTTTGCTTAAATGTTTTAAGACATTCATTGTAGAGTTGAAAGGAAAAACTGTATAGCAATTGAATATTAGGCTAGTCAATGGGATAAGCAACATTCTAAGAACAATGATAAGGTTTGAGGTGGATGTGGAATTAGAGTCTTTTTTATCTAAGTATTCTATCCCTGTGGGAGAGTTGCAGAGCACAGGTGCAATACAGGATGAGTGCTGGGAAGATAATGATGGAGAATGGCACCAGAGTAAATTTAATTGGATTAGAGCTTTTGTGGAGAAGAGGCAGTAAGCAAATTCCTTCCCTTGCTGTCTCTACATCCAGTTCAGAAAGGGCAGCGCCAAGCTCCAGGTGTCAGATGTAGGCCTTTTCATACCATCTAAGAGTGAGATGAGAGGCTTTTCACGTTCCCTGTAGGCTATCAGTAGAATTAGTGATGAGAAGATACATGCAAGGAAAACTCATTATGCCCCATCCCTTTTCAATTATGTAAGTCTCCTCTGTGACAAAGGAATCATCAAAGAACTGACACATATCTGATTTAACTTGTTTTGCTTTTTTAAGTCATAAAAAATTAATGGGTCCATGGAGTTAAATAAGACTGAAGGCAAGTCATTTGTCCACATCACTGACAAAGGGTTTTTCCTACATATGAAGTCAGAAAAGCACATTTTTCTGGCTCTCAACTGGTACCATCAACATCTTTTGTAAGAACAAGCAGAGCATCAATAATGGCTACCTGGGTTTAAAATGTACACAAATTCTGTATCAGAACCCTCAAGCAAAGCTCTGTTAAGGCTCAACCTAACAGCAATTGTAAAGAGCTGTGCAATTGTAAACTCAATTTAGAGTTAACCCAAGAAACCTCAAAGCATAGACTTAACCGGGAATCTTGTGCTTTGAGGTCCCCCACCCTTCTGCACTTCCTACCTTATCTGCCTTTTTATAACCCAGAAGCCCTATGGATACAGACAGCATCTTTTTGATCTTCAGATACTAGTTTGGTTTTCCCAATTTTTCCCCTATTATCAACCATGAAAGACCTTCTATATCTACTCCTTATCTGATATTTACAATATACTAAATGTGCAATATACAAAATTAGAGCAAAAAATGGTCTTTCCAAGGAGATATGAAACATTTATATGGAAAGGGCATGTCCCAAGTCACACAACAGCCTCAGTGTATGAATTCAAGTTATTCACTAATCTTTTATTTTTCTTTTGTGTAGCGCTGGCAGTCATGAAACTCATTTTGTAGACCAGGCTGATCATGAACTCAAGGATCTACCTACATCTGCCTCTCAAGTATTGGGATTAAAATTATGTACCACCACACCCAGATATCTTTTCTAAATATAAAAACTTACAAATCTATTAAACAAGAATGTCTGGAAAAATATAGACTATTGGGAAACTAAATGACATACCTCTTTCCTATTAGCCATTTGACCGATATCTCCCCAGCTCCTACCTGACCTATAATCACTAGCAATGACTGTACTATCTCCTGAGTTCCATTTCCTTCTGATTCCACATATGAATAAGATTATTTGTATCCCTCTGCCAGGCCTATTTAACTTAGTTTACTCTCCTCAGGGTTTACCCACTCATTGTCATTTATTTTGACACAAGTGCTTCATTCACTTTAAGCAAAATTCTACTCTATCATGGATATATAACACATTTTCTTTATCTATCCACTGTTGATGAATACCTAGCTAGTTCCATATCTTAACTATTGGAAATAATGGTTGCAATTGCATAAGACTACAGATATCTGACATAATCGATTTTATATCTGTTTTAACATGCTTCAGTCTTCCAACTACCTGTAATTCCTCCATTTTATAGTCTGTCAGGATTCCAATGAAACATTCTTGGTACACTACAGCAATGTGAACCCACACACATGCTCCTTTCCACAGTTTAAGCTCTCTCACAGATCTGTGTGTTTGGTCCACATACTAATTCACCAAAACATTAAATAACTTGCCAATCTTATGCATTTAATTAAAGTACAAATGTCTGCCTTTTTCGGAAGTCAGCATGACAAGTCGCCAGTATGACAATACTAAGGCTCTATATGGAGAGCATTTCCTGGGACTGGGTGAGAAACACTAGTTTATTGGTTTGTGCTATATGCTTTGCTACAGTCACACTTAGTGTGTTTTATTTGTTTATATTTTTCCATAGCTCAGACACTGGATTTATAATACAAATGATGACTAACTGAGACTACCACCAGAGATAATAGCAACTAATACCCCTATTATCTTGAAACCAATGGCAGGGAGAACAGTTATAATCATAGAAATTATTTATTGAGTGTTCACTACACACCAGGCACTGTTTTCAATGTTTTACACTGGATCAAATTATTAATATTCACAGTTACTTCAGAGGAATCATACTATGATCCTTCCTGATGAGGTCAGGAAGTTTGCTTGGTCATATGGTTATTCTGAGATAATTATTATAAAGTTTCTCTGAAACATGCCACACAAAGCTAAAATTTCAACAAAATTACTTATATTATAAGAATACAGATTAAAAGGTGTGGGCTTATTATTTAAGTTATCTTCCTTCTCACAAATAATCTATGTAAATAAGAAATTTGAGAAAATGCAATGAGGTTAGGTAAATGTGGAAGGAAGTAAAATCACAATAGACCCGAATTAAAAATTACTGATTTGCTGGGCAGTGGTAGTCTACGCCTTTAAAACCAGCACTCAGGAGGCAGAGGTAGGTGGATCTCTATGAGTCTGAGACCAGCTTGATCTATAATGTGAGTTCCAGGACAGCCAGGGCTGTTACACAGAGAAACCCTGTCTTGAAACAACAACAGCAACAAAAATACTGACAATCTTATATCTTGTGATATTAACTAAGTAAAATTACAAATTTTGTAGTATTTCATTTTTTATATGGAAAAGAGTACTTCATACAATCTGATGGTATTTCTTCCCATACTGTTCTGCCTGACATCAGTATGTGAGGCTAACTTTACAGTCAATCCTTAAACTTACCCCAACACTTTTCTTCATCTTTTACTCCTGCATCACCTAAAGGCCATTTTCCAACAACAGCAAAAAGACGTTGTAAAAAATGTTTTCATCACTTAAAAACTATTCTTTCTCCATCTGCATTCTGTGGAGGTTGACTTCACTTGATACCTCAAATGTCATATCATAAAATCAGATTCTAGATGGATGTAAGACTTCAGCACTTAAATGATACCCCTGACTATTGCAAATTTCCTTCATATTTCTTCTTTTAATTGTCATAATAACTCTGTAAGATATTAATGATGGGTGATTGCTAACCTTTCCACACTAAAATGTGACTTATCTTGACATAGAATATTATGGGCATATAAAATAAAGGGCATCAACTGTGAATTTCTGAATTATTTAGATTGTTATTATGATTCCATTACTTGATTCCAGACATGGCTTTCTGGATCCTCTGAACAAACTACTTCATTTTCCAGAGAGAAAACCAATTCCCAGTGAGTTAGCAACAGAATGGAGTGTGAAACTGATTCCCATTTCAGATACCTTTCTACTACTGCATGACTTGTTTGTTTACAATAAAAAGGTAGGAGAATTCAGTCCCTCTTGGATTGCAAAAGTGGGTCCTATTTATGAGATAGAATATTAAGGGGATATTTTAAATAGCTACAAAATATAATGAATAGAATGCCCATAGGGGTGACAGCCAACCATCAGTGAGAATGACAGCAGACCTTTCCTTCTTCAGTAATAGAGGAGAGAGCAATAGGGCGAAGTGACCAGTCTTGCTCCATAGACTACAATTTTCTATGTAGATCTAGTATTTAGCTTATTTTTAATTATTAGTTTTTAATTATCATGAGTGTTTATTTACTATGGTACAGTTTTACATAATAACATTTCCCTTTAAAATATTCTATTGCCATTAAGAATTTCAGACATGTATTTTTTTTATAATATATACTCTAATTCCTCCCAGATCCTCCCATCTTCCTATTCTACTAAAATTGTGTTCTTTTTTTTTTAATGGCCCATCATATCCAGCTTGTGCTGTCCATATACTTCTGGGTATGAGACCATCCATCCACTGGAACATGACCGGCCCACCAAGTGACAACTCCTTAAATATAAATGACTCTTCTTTGTATACTGGAAGCCACCAACTACCCTAGTCACAGATGCTGTGAGCTCTTTAGTGTAGAGGTCTTATCATGTCCAGAGGACACTGTCATTTCAGTCCTCCCAGATATCAGGCTCTCAATCTCAAGGCTGATTGCTCCTGAGCCTTGGAGTGGAAGGTGATATAGTTGTCCTATTCATGGTTAAGCATTGGTTCCAGTGATATTTATTATCTGCATTTTGACCAGTTGTAAATTTCAGCCTTAACCATTCTCCAGAGAAAGAAACTTCTCTGCCGAGGTCTGAGGGCTGCACTAATTTATGAGTTTGCAGGGCAGATTGATGTTGCGTTTATTTAGTAGAATAATAGTAATAGGCTGAGGAGACCTGTGCACTCCGAAACCATGGGTTGTAGATCAGATTGACAGTGCTAAGTATGTTTTTCCTCCTACAGAAGGAATCTTAAATCCAATCATAATGAAGTAGGCTACCATAACATTTATGCCACTGGAACCTATGGGTATATCTTGCCATGGCAGTTGCTACTGAAGTTCACAGAGTTCACAGTTAGGTAAAACTATCAATAACTTCTCTTCAGCAGTGTACGTAACACCTTCTGGTGAAAGCTAGCCAGAAAAGAGGAAACATCCTTGTCAATACCAACTTGACTTCTCCATTCCCTATGACCAAAATGCATGGTGTCTTCAGAAATGGGGTCTTACCATGAAGTTCTGATGGGGAACCAAGAGCAGCAAAAACAGCCTGTATTATTTTGAGGGTCTCTGGAAAACCCTGAACAATAACTCAAAGAAAGTGTACCACACATGGTACTGTTTTTATTTGATGGCTTCTAGAAGAAGCATTATCTCTTAGGCAGGGAAACTTCAATTAAACTCTCTTATATGAATATGTCTTAGGTAACTGTGTATTGTAGGATAAGTAGTTTCCTATAAAAGATTGTCACTCTGACAGTAAAAGTCTTATCACACAATTTGTGTATTTTAATTTTGTAACAGTCTGTTTGCATTGCTCATTCCACTATTCAATAGTCTCCTAGGCAGAAGTACATTATCTAAATCTCCTGTGTTTGGTACTAACCCTCGTTTTCTAGAGTCTACTTTTTTTCAGTGTTATCCAGGATAAATAGTACCCCTGTTTCCACCTGCCAGCCTTCTAGCTTCTTGCCTGTTTTGGAACTATAATCATGGATGGGTCATGTTCCAGAGTGAAACAGCCCCACTATGGTTGGATCTCCCTCTTGCCTGCAGCATCATCTTCTCATCTGTTTCCATAGATCCATGAGGATGCTGAAACTTGCTACATTTTGAACATTAAGACTTCATTTGATGCCATATGCCTCCTGAGCTCTAGCTGCTGCTCTGCCTGACAAAAAAGCTCCTGGGAAGATATGCAACACTTTCTTGGTTCACTTTCTCCCTTCTCCATCACTGCATCAACAATGAAGGTGCTCTGTGAAGATGACTAAGAAACTCCATATTGCCAAGCCCACAGGGCAACTGTCAGCCTTCATTTTCTCTTATTTCTCAGTAATATTTGACTCAAATTATGGTTCTACCTTGTTAACCCACATCCTTCATATGGCATCCATAACAGCCCGTATTATTTAACATTTGTCTCCGTTTAGTTTCCTTCATATTGTGCTGAATATGTATAAATCCATATCTTCAATAGTGTCTCTGCATGCATTCATCTTCAAAATTCATACCTATATCTATCCTTTCTTCTTTAATGATTTCATGGCTTGTCTTATGTATCATTAGTATAATTCCTAAACCAATAGCTAACCAGTTTTCTGAATTTCTATACGAAATCCACATCCTTTTTAATTTTTTTAATCTCTTCTATTTTATTTTTTCCAGCACAACATTTTTATTGATTCTCTGGGTGTTTTGCATCTTGCATCCCAATCACACTCACCGTGTCCCAGTCATTCTATGTTTGTGGATACCATCTCCCAAAAAAACTAAAAATGTAAAATAAGAATACAAAAGGAAAAGAAAACCAAAGTCCAATTTGCATTATCTATATGCTCACAAGAGCATGGTCAAACTCCCTGTGGCCTGCCTCAAATAGAACTGAATCCCTCCCCTCCTGCATGTCCTCCAGAAGCCATCAGTTGTGGAGACTTACTTCAGCATCCCCATCACAGTTTTTAAGAGTTCTCTTCCTAGCCAGGTGTAGTGGCACAAGCCTTTAATCTCAGCATTTGGGAGGCAGAGGCAGGTGGATCATCAGTCTGAGGCCAGCCTAGTCTACAAAGCAAATTCCAGGACAGCCGGTGTTGCTATATAGCAAAATCCTGTCTCAGGGGGTCAGGGTGTTCTCTTCCTGTTTAGGGTCTTACTCTTTTTGAGGGGAGTAGGAGTTGTTATAGAAGCTTCCATGTCCCTCCCTCTCATTTGTGTATCTGAAGTCACAGATATCACAGCAAAAGTAGCCTTCACACTTCACTCTTCACAGTCAGCTTCAGCACAGATCATCAGGTTCCACACGGTTTCTGGTGATAACTCAGATCATGAGCACAGCTCCTTCCCAGCTGAAGTATGGCCACAGACCCAGACGAGGCCCTCGAAGGCAGCCTGGACACATATCAACCTGGCCTCAGACGACAGCACAAGCTCAGATCAGTACGGCCCCAGGCAGCAGGATGGCCCTTGAATATCAAAATGGGTTCAGGCTACAGCAGAAAGCACAGACATCCAAATGCCCTTTGTTGGCAACACAGGCTATGAGCATCACACAGACCCTGACTGCAGGAGGACAGTGGACCCAGACATGGCCTTAGGCTGCAGGATGGCCGCGACCTCACCCTGACCTCAGGTGGCAGAGCAAGCTACCTGCATCCCCAGTGGATGCACGGCCTGCAAACATCAACATGAGTTTAGGCTGCAGCATAGACCACGAACATCTTCATGATTTTGGTGTAACACTGTCTGTTATAAATATCTCCTAGTGAAAAATATCTTCCAGAAATAAAAATCCTTCAGCACACAGCCTTCTTTATAAACAGGAAACCATCATGGTTCCTTTAGTCTTTTACAATGTCCTGAGTCCTTTATTTTGTCTCTGGTTTACTCACTGAAACTACTCACATAAATGGTCACTCCTCAGAAATGAGGTTCCTCGGGAACATATAGTACCTTGTACTAACCTATAAACTTCCTGTTCCTCGAGGGTTCACAGTTAGCCACTCCTCCTAGCCCTCCTCCATCTAACCAAGTGGCATCACCACTTCCCTGAATCGTTCTACAATGGGACAGGAGGGTTCAGTCCTTAATCCTGTTGAACTTTCTTGTAGCTTTAGTTTGGTTTTTTGATGGTTTGTTTTGTTTTCCTGGTTTTCCTGGCCTTTAGGGGTAAAAGTCTCTGATTGAAAACAATGTATCTCCAATGTTAATCAACTTAGCATAAACCCAGTCTCTAAATCAAGACCACCTGGGTTCAAGTAAACATTGGCATTAACATATGCCATCCTATATTTTTAGACCCTTTTCTCAATTCTAAACCTCACTTTTCTTTTTAGTACTATAGAAATAATAATTTTTCTTTTCCCAGAGGCAATTTTGGAAGACTTAAGGAGCTAATCCATGCACAATTGCTATCACAGTAACTTACTATGACCATTATTGTAATCAAATGGTTGAAAACAACAGAAGATGGTAATACCACCAAGTTTGTGTGCCCTGTGATCCTGTTCACCATGTATTTATGGATCTTTGGGTTTAGTTAATGGCTCATCTCATTTTGCTAGCCTCATTCCAAATCTTAATTGTCTTCTCAGGAATTTAACCTCTATGAAAATTCATATTTCTGTCCTTTTCACCCTTCTTTCACCATCTAAGATTAGGAATTATTACTTTACTTAAATACAATTTCTTTATTATTGCTCTTAATTCCTTCACTCTGGTTAATGACCTTGCTTTCCTAATCTTTAGCCTGTTCTCCACAGGTACTATTTATCAGCTTATAAGAACAGTCATCTACCTCTTTGGATGCAGCTCAGTTAGCAGAGTTCTCCTCTGTTATACTCAGAGTCCATAATCCCAGCATTTGGGATGTATAAGAAGAACAAGAAGTTCTAAGTTATTCTCAGCTATATAGGAAGTTTGAGTCCAATATAGATAACAAAACACCCTGCTACACAGAGAAACCCTGTCTCGGAAAAAAAAAAAAAAAGACCCTGTATACAAACAAAAGTAAGCAAACAAAAAAATGAACTGAATTCATGGACTTTTAAAAGTTTCCTTTACTCTGACATTCCACTTAGCAACTGTGCTGCTGATCTCATTGCCTATAGCAAGGCTTCTTGAAAGAACAGTCTTGTCTTCATGACTAAGTAATTCTAGATTAAATTTATAATCCCTAAAATGTATATTTCTTTCCAGCTTGCTTTCATATTGCTGTTACAAAAACTGTAACCAAAAGCAACTTAGGGAGGAAAAGGGCTTTTTGTTATTTTGCTTTGTTTTTGTTTGTTTGTTCATCTTATGGGTCAGGACCATCTTAGAAGGAAGTCAGGACAGGAACTCAAGGTAGAAACCTGGAGCAGAAACTACAGTAACACTGCTTATTGGCTTGGTCCTCTGAGTTTCTCAGCTATTTTTGTTTTCATACAGCTCATGCCCATTTTCCTAGACATGGTTCTTCCAAAAGTGGGCTAAGCCCTCTTCTTGTAATCATCAATCCCATAGACATGACCACAGGCCAATCTGTTGGGGCCAATTCCTCAAATGAGATTTCCTGTCCTCAAGTGACTCTGATTTGTTAGAGTTGACAACAAAAAAATCACCCATGTAATTTTTAAGCATTATTTGATATTTTAAACAATGCAGCTTATAGATTTGTTAAGAAAAAGATTGATGCATTGAAGTGAAGGGCAGCGTTTTTTCTTTAGAATTAAAAGTCATTTTTGAAAAGTTTTTCCTTTTATTGAAAATATATTTTTTCTCTATTAATATATCCTGATTATGGTTTCCCCACCCTATACTCCTCCAAATTCTTCCCCATCACCCCTCTCATCTGGATCCACCCCCTTTTTTTCTCTCATTAGAAAACAAACTTCTAAAGGATAATAATAAAATACAATAAGATAACACAAAATCTAAAGTATCAGAATTGGACAAAACAAACAAACAGGAATGAAAAAACCCAAGAGGAGGAACAAGAAACAGAGACTCACTCATTCACGTACTCAGGAATCCCCTAAAAACACATTTAGGAAGCCATTGTGTCTAGGCAAAGGGATCTGGTTGCAGTCTCTGTGCATGCTGCCTCAGTCTCTGTAAGTTCTTAAGAACTTTGATTATGTTATATAAAGGCCCATGCTTTCTTGATGTTCTCCATCCCCTCTCTCTGACACTCTTTCTGCCTTTTCTAACTCAGGGTTTCCTGAGCCATGAGGAATAGGATTTGATGGAGACATCCTATTTAAGGCTAAATGTTCTAAGTCTCTCACTCTCTGCATATTGTCTGGATGTGGGTCTCCGTTTGTTCCTATCTGCTGCAGGATGAAGCTTCTCTGATGATGACTAAGCAAGGCATTGATCTATGAGTAATGCAAAATGTCACTAGGAGTCATTTTTTGTATGTGGTTTTTTGAGACAGGGTTTCTCTGTGGCTTTGGAGGCTGTCCTGGAACTAGCTCTTGTAGACCAGGCTGGTATTGAACTCACAGAGATCTGCCTGCCTCTGCCTCCCAAGTGCTGGGACTAAAGGCATGTGCCACCACCACCCATCTAGGAGTCATTTTATTGCCACTTTTTTTTAAAGATCAGTAGTATTTAGTTTTACCCTCGATTCATAGGCCATATAGACTCAAGTTCTTGGTCACCTAACCAGTGTCAGAAACAGCTTCCACCTCCTGGATTGGGCCTTAAGTCAAATCAGATATTGGTTGGTTATCCCCACAAGCTTTGTGCCACAATTGTACTAACATATATTGCAGACAGGACACCATTGTAGATCAAAAAGTTTGTGGCTGGGTTGATGTTTACATTTCTATTGGTAGCATACAGTGTATACTCCTGTACCAAAGTGAAGACTCTATGTAGACATCAGCTTCACTTCTCCATGTATGTGTTTTGCCTTCAGCAATGGGACTTTGCTTTCAGCTTGTGGAGAGAAGCCTATAATCTTGGCAATAGCCTTGGTTGTTTGAGAGATTCCCCTGGTACCCCTTAGGCTAGTGACTCAATTAGATGTAACCCCATCCCAGTACTGAAAGGCTCATTTGGTGACAAAAGAATCTAGGTGACAGTTGAGTCTCTGTCTCCCACATTATTTGTCCATTTCATTTACAGTGCCTTCATATATGTATGCATCTTAGGAAGTTTCTACTGTATTAGGTTTCCACACTATCCTTCAAATGATCCTTTGTTTTTCCTCTCTCTCCCCATGTTTCCTCCCTGTCCCCCTTCCTTCTCTCCCTCCACACTTTATCCTCCTGTTCTAGCCCACTATCCATCCTTGCATAACTGTCATTTATATTTCCCTTTCCTAGGGATATCTATCTATTCCTCCCAACCCACCCATCCCCCATTGCTTTCTCTATACCTAACCTGTGTGACTTTAGGGATTGTAGCTTGGTTATTGCTGATTTAACAGCTAATACACACACATAAGCTAATACATACCATATTTGTTTTACTGTATCTGAGATACCTCACTCAGGATGATTTTTTTCTTGTTCTATTTACCTGATAATTTAATTTTTACAGCTAACTAATACTTCATTGTGTAAATGTATCAGTTGTCTTTATCCATTCATCTGTTGATGGACATCCAGGGTGCTTCCAACTCCTGGTTATTATTAATAGAGAACCAAAAAACATGGCTAAGCAAGTGTCTTTGTAGTAGGATGAAATGTCCTTTGGGTATTTGACTAAGAATGGTACAGATAAATCTTGAGTTAGAAAAATTCCCATCTACCTGAGGCACTGCTGCACTGATTTCCATAATGGCTGTGGAAGTTTGTACCCACACCAGCAATGGATAAGTGTTCCTCTTACTCCACATCTTTGCCAGCATGAGCCGTCACTTGTTTTATTGATCTTAGCCATTATGATGGGTATAAAATGAAATCTCAAAGTAGTTTTGATTTGCAGTTCTCTAATGACTAAGGGTGTTGATTATTTAAGTGTTTCTCAGCCATTGGATATTCTTCTTTTGAGAATTCTCTGTTTAGATCTGTAGCGCACCCTTAAAAGCTTACTAACTTCTGTGGACAAAAAATAAACAGTATATCTTTGAGAATTTTGCTTAAATAAACATTGCCACACATTTTGAAATTATCCCTATTATCTATTTCCCACAATAGAAATATACATATGACAAACTAGTTATAAGGACATAGAGATAATGATTACAATTTTTCTAGGTCTATTTTGCAGAGTTCTTGTTAACTGAAAAATTTTACTTTTATTTTCAACAAAATAGAGTCGGATATTTTCATCTGCAGTTTTGGGTAATTTTTGGTCACAGTGGTATTCCTACACAATTTGAATTATTCATTGGGCATTTGTTAAACTGACAAATGAATAGTAAAGTCTACTTGAGAGATTCATGAATAGAATTGAGGACTGTTGGTGAGTCCTACTAATGCATTTAATTTTTGTTTATCTGCATTGTTGCTTTATGCAACTCTGCATCATTAAACAAAAGAGCACATGGCCATTCTGAAGATTCCTTTCTGGGCAGCTGTGAAGTACTAAAACCACCAGCCCATTCATTCAAGCAAAACTTAACAAATATCCAATTGGCCCACTAAATAAAAGGGTTGATTAATTTCCCATCTTTTACAATAAATTAATGCTACTCTGTAAAGTCACCCTTTGAAGAATGCTTTCTGGTGCTTTAAATGCTGGCTTTATACCACTTGCCATTCAACAGCTTTTAAGCTCTGAGTAGAGACTGCTAGAAGCCTGTTTCACAGGAAGGGGAATTCTGTGGAGGGGTGGAGAGTGCCAGTCAATTTGTCAGGTGCTTTCTCATTAAGAACTTTAGAGATAAGGGTCAGGCTTTGTGCTGGGAACAGATTCTAAACACACACTTTCCTATTAAATGGTTTTACAAAGAGCCAAATTCCAAACTGTTTGGAGCTTTGAAGATAAGGAGACACACTGCCAAGTTCCTATCAACTGAGCTGCCATTGTTATTAATTATTGTAATAATGGCTCACACACAGAAGGCATTACCCAACACATGTTATCAACCACAAATAGAGAGACCACAATAATAGCAGATGTGGAGAAACACATCACCCCTTTTCATCATGTGACTTCTATGACAAATAACTTTTCTTTTTAATTTAGTCCAATTGATATAGACTTCAAGTTTTCCCTTAACTGAATGAATGTCCAACATTGATAACATTAATACAATCAACCTTTTGTAAACCCAAAAGTAAACCAATAGAAATGCAAAGATGTGCACATCAGAGTCCCACCCCCAGAGTATTCAACAGCCAATAGGGAGTCAACAGAGAGACTTTGCAAACCAGAAGAAGAGGGACCCTTGTCTGGCTGAGTTAATCAAGGAAAGAAAATGAATTCTAATACATGATTAGAATTTTAGGATGATGGTTAGTACTACAAGAGGAAAATGTACTTGTGTAACTGGAGCATGAGGCCCTTTGTGTGCATTTGGCAGAAAGGAAAAAGCAGTTTGCATGGGGACAGGCTATTTAAATGAGAAATAAGAATTTAAGGATGATATTGGAATATGCAAATGAACTAACTGCATTCTGAGAACTTATCTGTATACCCACAGATAAGCTTAGCTCTCAGCTCTCATCAAAGGAGTTTGTCTTGGCAGCACACAGAGACCACTGCAGAAAATCACAACTAGTCAAAATGCAAAGAACTAACAAAGGGTTACCCATCCCCAACAGATACATCTGTAACACAACTCATGAACCCAAGGTTTAGGGAGCATCATGGACATGAAAGTTGAAATATTGTAACATTCAGGACCAGGAAGTCCACTGTGAAATTGTCCCTTCTAGCTATAAGAAGGAACCTACACCTATGAAATCTCAACAGTATGGCTGCCTAAAGAAGATCTAAACATTCCAACAAGAGACAACACCCCAGGTACATGGGAGAAATCTCATGAGCCCCACCTCTAGATGAAGAGTAACAGGCAATTAACTGCTGGGAGAGGGAGAGAGTCTTCCCTAGGGATAGGCCTCCTGAGTAGTTATACAATATGGAGGGGTCAGCCCTAGAAACATACACACTGTACATGAAGGCAGCCACAAATGGACTCAGCTGGTTGTGCTTATATGTTGATTCATTCATATGTGTATATAACACAATGTTAAAGAAGGGGGGCTTGAATTTGGAAGGTGAGAAATCTACAAGGGGTAGGAGAAAGGAGAGGCAAGGGAGAAATGCATATTTTATTAAATAAATTTTGAAAAATAAATTCTATGACAAGTAATTTTTTAAAATGGGAAAGAAAAAAGACATTGGATGTAAGTCAAAACAGAGTGACTTTGAATTCCTATGCTATAAAATATCTTCTGCCCTTTCCCTCTTTTGACCCTCTAATATTGAAAGGAAGCAACCTAATAAATAATGAAATAAAATTTTAGAAGGCATAAAAATAAAATAAAATTGGCTCCCACCACCCAGATACCCAAGTATTTGTTTGCTCAATCCTAACTTGTGGTGCCAGAAATGTAATCTCATTGACTCACAAACCATAACATTGCACAGAAGACAGTAGTGCTTAGGTAAGTTTTTAAAGTAGCCATTCATTTCCAAAGCCACTTCTGACCTCCACACATATACTGTGGAGGTCAGATTCACAGATTCATCATCACTGTCACTGTCACCATCACCAGATTCATCATCACCATCACCATCACCATCATCAGTTTTAAAAACTACCAAACTTTGTTCAAAATCAACTATGCCATTTTGGACTCCCAGAGGCAATCAATAAGATCTCTTGTTATTCTGTGGTCTCATGAGTAATTCTTATGATCAAATGTTTGAATTTTAGGAATTCTACAGCTGTATGTGGTCTATCATGTTTCTTTCAGATCCTTTTTGATAAAATATATTTGACATCTTCTGCTGCATATTGCTACCCAAGTCTTCTTCAGGGAGGTGACTATTCTGACATCTGCTCTTTTTATTGAATTACCTTCTTTAAGTTCAAGTACATTTTGCATATTCTAGAAATTCTATATATACAGGTACACATATTCCTCTTCACTTTGGAAGCATTTTTCTCTATGTATGTTGTCATTTTCTTAACAGTGTGTCTTACTTAATGTGTCCATTTTAAGAACTTGGAATTTAATCTGGTATTAGATACTAACAATTATACAAATTTAAGTATGAATTTTCACTTTCTTACACATTTCAAACTCAGGTTTTAGGAATCTGTATAGATAGAATTAATCTCCCAATAGCAACCTTTATTCAGTTTGGGTCAGATGAAGGCCCTCCATCATGTGAGTTCCCAGCATCCTGTGATCTCTGACTAAGGTCCCTGTCTGCTTGGCTGTGCTGTTCATTTGCAAGGATGACAAAGGAGAAAGCTTGCATTTTCTGAGAGAAATTTCAAGCTACAAATTCCTTCAACAAAAAGCAAACCAGTGAAGTGAAAAGAAAACAGATTCCATACCATTTTAAACGATTTCTCTAATTTTATGTAGCAGTAAACATCAATTTATTCAGCAGTAGATTTCAATTATGTTTCTAATTTGTAAATGCTGCCCTCCAGTAGATCTCAAATTAGAGGGCTAAGCACTAAGGAAAGGCAATACAATGACATTGCAATTAGAAATTCCTCTAAAATATTCAATTAACTACTTGGGAAAGTAGTTAACAGTTCACCTTTATACTGATAAAGGCTATGTGTGAAATTTTATTTAGATTGGATTCATGACCACTTCCCTGACCAGTCACCCTCCACTTTCTATTTGGAGGATATCAGTAGTTCTAAATTTTCTCTGGAATGGTTGAGATTTGACCAAGCATGAAGATTGCCATGGAAAAATAACAATTTGGCCTCTCTAAAAAATATTAGCAGAACTTGTCTAGTTTCTATTAAAAAGAGATTTTTTGTGTGACTGAAAGTGCTCTAGAAATAAGAAAGTCATTTTATCATTTTCTAAGCATTTCAAGAAGACACTTAAAATAGATTCTTGACTGGTCATTTTTATCTCCACTTCCACCATGTGTTATAATATTCTAATCCCAAAGAAATGTAAGTCAACAGACCAGTATTGACAGTCATGCTTTGCTGGCTTGGACAATTCATGAATCTCTCATGGGACATCCCTTTCTACAGCTGAAAAGGAAATGAAGAAAGTGCCTTTTATGGTTACTGTGGGCCTAATGGAAATACTGAAGATAAATATTTCAAAGACAATGTTAACTTCCCATCTTTTGTATGTAGAACATTCTTCCCTTTGAATATATTCTACACACGTTTTTACAGCTAATAGAGATGTCACTCATGAACTAAATGTACTATTTCCATTCTTATTTAAAAATGCCCAAGTTTGGGACTAGAAAATGACCAGCTTTTTGCATGGACTGTGTGTCAAATCCTTTAGGATATGGCTACACCCTGAAGTGTTCCTACACCCCCCACTGCCTTGCCAGATGCCTCCACAGGAAGGGTGTATCACATTCCTATGCTTTTTAGGTATTTCTTACATCGAAGGTAACTTTGTCTTTATACTTCAACCTATCAAATATCTACATCAGAAGTTTTCTGAAAATGTTTAGTCATAAATAAAGAGGAGGGAAGAAAGAAGGGAAATGAGCAGGGAGAGAAGTTGGATTAAAAGGCTAAATTAATTTGAAGTCAAAGATGGAGAGATATTTTACTCTTTTACAACTACTTGAAGAAAAAAAGCAATATTGCTTGGAAATGAGATCTTTAGCACATGGTGGACAGAGTATTCTGCTTAGAAGTCTGCTAGAAATAAAAGCCTCTTCATGGTCCATCTGATGGTCACTCTTGTACTTACAGTAAAGTCTGGACAAGATGTTGAAGCCTTTAGATTTCCCGAGTCTCCAAATTCCTCCACTTCTCTAATAGTTCCAAATATACTCCAGTTTACATTATGCCCTGTAAGTGGCCTGACATCACTCATGCATGTGTCTGCATGAAACCTAGGCTGGCCCCAATGTAATCTTACTGAGTACAACTTCAGGGTAAGAGTTTGAAAAGTTAAATATGGGTGTTGGAAACTTCCCCTTGATTCTGTAAACATTTCCCAAGGTAGTTGTGCTAAACAAGTTTAGTTGTTTGAAGAATAATGGAATAGTGGAGTAACAAAATTGCTCTTTTGTTTCAGAAAGTACTAGTAGGAGGTTGATGATTACTGCTTGGGATGAAGTGGAGCCAAGACTGGAGCATCTTGGGATCATTTTGGTTCCACTACATATGTTTCTTGGATCTAAAACCAACCTACACAAGCAGAATCCCTTCCATTTTACCCAGCCTCCTATGCACCCCTTGTCCCTAGGTATAACCCTCTCTATTTTTCTAACTTCAGCTCCTTTATACCCTGTAACATGCTTCCAACCTTCATTCCAGTGCATAAAAGGAATCTGCTATGAGAAAATCCACTGGAACAAGGAAACCACTAGTAATGGTTGCTGGAGTCACTGAATTGCTAAATTAACAAAAGAAAACATGGAGGTGAGCGGGTAAGGGGGAGGAGTGGAGCTGGGCAGAGATGCAGAGATGAGGGGAGAAGTTGGGGGTGAATTGTATGAAATTCTCACAGAATAAAAATGTTTATTTTTGAAAAGTTTCTGGGGTGCAGACTATTCATTCAGAAATTATATTTTTGAGTATTCACTAATACTAGGTGCTATGGAAAGTAAGAAGGATCCAAACATGATTCTTGTCCTAACAATGATCTCACAGTTCAGGGAAGGTTTTCCTCCTGTATTATTTTATCATTCTCCATACAAATGCTTCCTGTTTCTGGTGTGCTAGAATATACACATTGCAAGCAAACAATGCTTTCTGATTCCTCCATCTTTTATCCACTGTTTGTTTTACTTAAAGGCAGTATAATGTTACATCAGTTAAGTCAGATCCTCATGTAGATACAAGACCTGTCATATCAGAACTATTATATTATTGTGGAAGTTAGTAAATATAAATAAAATGAATTTTTAGAATGAAATACAGCAAACTCACTTCCATTTTATTTTTGCTTCTAAGAAAATATTTGTCTTCCAACAGAGCTCTGCTTTTTATCTATCATTTCTATGGGCTGCTTTGTTCATTTCTCCCTTCCCTACACACAAACAGAGATATTTGTCAAAGACAATTGCTGATACCTTTGCTGGAACAAAAGGCAACACACAGTGTCAAGATTTGCTACTGGAAGCGCTTGGACCAGGTATGTGTTTTGTCTTTTTCCTTTTTAGCGACAGTAAATGATCTGGGGATACATACTGGGAGGTCCTAGGCATTAAAAATCCATGGGATACTTAATAGTCACTTGCACATGGTATATCGGATGGCTTCTTTTCCCAAGTTATTTCTAAAATGTGACACAGGAGAAGACTAACACTAGGCTGCTTTTTCCTCCAGTATTGATGGACTCCCACCAACTGTAATACAACTCCAAAACCTATCTAGTCCTTCCCAATAGGGTCGTCTCTAACCCAAATACCGTAGCTTGCAGTTCAGTTATGCGCATCTGAAGTGGAAATATAAGAATCGCTGAAAACAAATCTCTAATCGGTGAACCTATGTTGTTTAAAATAAAACTTAAAATTTGAATTCACCAGGTTGCTGTTGAATTGGCTGATGCTATCCAAAATAAATGTTTTCTTTGTCAAATTTTCAGCAAATTTGTCAAAAGTGAAGAGAGGGATTTGCAGTGAGCTTGATTCTGTGTGTAATAATTGTGCTATTTATTCCCCATAGAAAACTGCTTCATGAAATTATAAAAGGAAAAGGAAAGGAAAAACCAAATTATTATGGTTTCACCCATTTTTCCAAGTTCTCTCAAGGCCTCTAAAATGTTTCAGGGCACCTTTTGTCCCTGGAAGGATGATAGCGATTCTCTGCAGCCAAAGAGGTGGAAGCAACACAGTCTGATCTATAGAACCAAAAGGAAACGTAAAACACAGCGCGACCCTTGATGGCCACCTCCAACTCAAATCAATATTGCAACCATAGCCAAACATAATCAAATCTTTGGAGTGTTAAGAGCAGAGGACTTTCAAAGGCTCAGCAGGGGACAGAAGGGCTCTTTTGATTCCCTCAGATTGACTGGAGAGCGGCGTCATCTTAATGCCTCTAATTCAACCGGAAACCATGCCAAGGGAGAGGAATAGGATGTTAAGGAAGAAGCAGATGACCTTTGAATCCATTTACACCTCTAGGCGAGAACAGCAGTGAAGCTCCAAGGGGGTGCACGGGCTATTCTTTAATAGGAGTCTTGTACTGCTGGCACCTGCTTGAAAGATGCCAAGAGCCACGGGGAGGTTGTTTTCAGAATGCCAGCCTCTGTCTTTCGGGCAATCTCTGCCTCCAAACGAACAGGGAAGTATTTTTATTTTGTTTCGTTCCATTTGGTTTCTCAAGAACAAAACCATTCTCTCATCTTACTGTTTTATTATCTCCGATAATTAGGCTTAATATCTGGGACCCATGGGAAACACTCTGCCAGTTAGCCATCAAGCCACTTTGATTAAATCGATAAATATGGCAGTAAACATGGTTTATGGTTTATTAAAAGTGTAATTGATTATATGCTGAAATATTCAGAGACCTCTGAATAAATCAACTAGTTAGAAAAACCGATATTTTCAGACGGGGAGAATTTTATCGTATGAGTAGGATGCA
Organism: Cricetulus griseus; assembly: GCF_003668045.3. Lineage (NCBI taxonomy): Eukaryota > Metazoa > Chordata > Mammalia > Rodentia > Cricetidae > Cricetulus > Cricetulus griseus. The sequence continues at coordinate 6,144,297 of NC_048600.1, read as the reverse complement.
GAAATGAAAGCTGCCTCCTGTAGTCTTATTTGTTCAACCTCATGGGGAAAAAAGCCAAAGGCTGAAAGGGAATTCAGGAGTATTTTTCATTCATGTGAGACTAATCTGTCCCATCCTAAAAGGCCTGCATATTTAGTCCTGAAACTCTCACAAATGAGATTCAAATAACCTGCTGCCTCTCCTTACATCTCATAGGAACAATAGAGATGATTATCTTATTTAGCTTGAATTTTTCTCTTGTAGCTGTCTTTAAATGTGGGACATAAAGACACCTTAATCAGTAGAAAACCTTAGTGAGCGTTCTGTATCTGTGTCTAGCCTCCTATTTCTCTGAAGTTGGCTCTTTTACACATGCCCTTCTGCCTCTTCAGTAGGAAAGGCACTTGCAAAGGTCAGCCAAAGCTCCATGGTATCGTTTAGTCTTATCTGGTTGGACCTCACTGAAGAATTCAACACCACTCACCATACTCTCCCAGGCTCCACATAGCACCCCACTGTGGGCTTTCTGTTTATTGCTTCCTTTTGCTTCTGCTGTACTCTATTCCAAATGAACTCAGATATTTTGTCCTCTATATTTTTCTGTTTTCCTTAGGAGATATCACCTCCTCTAGTGGCTTCATCAACCACCTTGATGTTAACTCTTAGGTTAATGCCTTGGGATTTAACTTCTTTCTGAAGCTCCACACATATATTGCCTGCTGTCTAGTGGGAACACTAAGAGTCCTACAATCGTCTAACACCTAGCCAGACTTTCTTCTCTTCCAAACACACTGTGTCTTGATTAGCAATACCACTTTACATTTAATTGCCCCAGCCAGGGGCCTCAGAGTCACCTCCAGCATCTCCCACTTTCTCACTTCCTGCATTGATTGGTAACCAGACCATACTGGTTATACTCCTACACAGCTCTCAATATATCTGCTTTTGTCTTTCCATGGCCACTGGCTCATATCCACCTTCAGAGACTTTCCTCTGATCTAGTTCGTTGGTCACCTCATCAGCATCTTTAGCCAAAGCACTCATCATCTGCATTAATGCCTCAGAGATCTTTTTAAAGTCACTTTACAAAGCAGATGCCGGTTCTGCCTTTTCCTGAATACAGTAGAATTTCTTAAAGACCCACTTTCTCTAATAGACAAAGATTCAACCAACATGCATTGAAAACAGTGGATTTACTGACACTGTGGTAAGAGCCACATCGTATAGAACATCAAAGAGCAAAGAGCAGCACACTGAAAAGTGGGAAAGTCAGGCTCTCATTCCACCATATTCTACAAATTTCCTCTCCAATCCTAAATTTTGTCATCTGTAAGTTCAAGTTGATTTCAGTGAACAATTACGGGTTTTTCAACCTGTGATGTTTTTCTCAAGAGAGCATTTAAATATATGTCAAAATAAAGCTTATTCACACAATATTAAAGTAGGCTCATAATAATGACATTAATTTAGTTGTGGGTACATCTTTCTATCTTTCTATATTATCCTTCAAATTATCTATAAATATGAAATTATTCTAAGTTAAAACATATTTTAAAAACACCCATTCATTAGTTTACTCAGCATTTTAAATGTTCTCATTGTTAAAGCCCCTCTGCAATGCATAGAAGAACAAAATTATGAATTCTACCCATGAAGTATACTGGAAAAATTTAATAATCGAGTACAGTGATAAGAAGTTAAAGTTATTTGTGGCTGAGTGTTACATAAGAATCATGGAGAAGACAAAGTTAAGAGTAGGCTATATCTACTTTATAATAGATGGGTACATTTTACTTGTATATATTATTGAGAGAGAGATAGAGAGAGAGAGAGAGAGAGGAGAGAGAGAGAGAGAGAGAGAGAGAGAGAGAGAATGTTTCCTCTGGTGCAATAAAAATTAAATAGAGCCTGGCATTGGTGGCACATGCCTTTAATCCCAGTAATCGGGCAGCAGAGGCAGGCAGATCTCTGTGAGTTCGAGGCCAGGCTGGTCTCCAGAGTGAGTGCCAGGATAGGCTCCAAAGCTACACAGAGAAACCCTGTCTCGAAATACCAAAAAAAAAAAAAATTAAAATAGAATAAATGTAACAAACAATACAGAATGACTAAATGAGAAAACAATGTTAAGAATCCTCATAAAAGTGACAATCAATTAGTACACAACTAAGTTGGCAAACGCTATAGAATAATGTTATAAGCTAAAAGTTTGTTTTCTCAGAAGCCATATGGTGAATATGTTGATGTCTAAACTACCAATGTAACAATATTTGGATCTGGGACCTGAGAGAAGTACTTAGGTTTAAATGAGGTCATGAAAGTGATGCTCCCAGGATATACTGAGTGTCCCACTCAGAAGAGACCAGATCTTTCCTTCTCCATTCAGAAAGCAATTGTACAAAGAGTAAAAGCCATAACTAAGAACCTGGCCTGTCTAGAACTTTGATCATAGGCCTTTCAATCATTTAAACCTGTAAGAAAACAATGTCTCATTATCAAGCCTTTGTTTAGAAGACTAAGATAGACAATTCTCTACCTACAATACCCACCAAAGTTCTTGAGTGATTTGATTGGAATGTCCATTTTTAGAACTTTGTAGGTGTTATTCCACCTGCCCCAGTAGAAGACTTCAACTCAGTAAACCTATGTTACATTATCACCTGAAAGTACCACAGCACAAAATTATTATGAGTATCACTGAAGTGAAGATTATGAAAAAAATTGGGGCAGTTAAACAGGAATCTGGCTGCATATAAAAGTCATCCCAGGAGGTAAGAAACATACCATCATGAGTCTACTATCCCTAATTAGTTAGCATAAAACTGGGATGGTACTCCACTTTTCTTAGCTCCACTGCAATACTCTTTGGATAAATTTGTTTCTTTTCTATTCCCATCTCCTTAATCAATATCTCTTGACTTGGCATTGATCTCATTCCAGACTTTGTGGCAAGATGAGAAAAGGGATTTAAGAATTAGTAATGTAAGTATGATGAATCTTTTGACCGTACTAGAATATTGGAATTTGTGAAGGGATGAAATACAGATATCCTGTGATCAGCCCAAAGAGGTGAATAATAAGGTTACCTACCAGTACAGCACAGTTGTTGATGGGTGAGTGAAAGTGACTAGAAAAAAAATTGTCATCAAAATCTATGCCAACACAACTCAATTGACTAACCTCAAAGGCACAAACATAACAGAATTTGCATGCAGTTGAGATCAAATCCTTGTCATTCAGTTGAGGTCTAAATTGGATGATCCTGAGTACAAAGACCAGATTTCTCAGAGAGAAGATCAACAGAGCCCACAGGCGATGCGAACTCCATTTCAGCAAATAAGAAGTGACCTGTGCTTTCAGGTACCACAAGAAAACTGAAAGAGTTGCATTTCCCTGATGGCTAAAGATGTTGAACACTTTCTTAGGTGTCTCTCAGCTATTTTAGATTCCTCTATTAAGAATTCTCTATTTTGTTCTCTACCCGAATTTTTAATTGGATTATTTGATGTTTTGGAGACTAGCTTCTTGAGTTCTTTGTAGATTTTAGAGATCAGCCCTCTCTCAGATGTGGGGTTGGTGAATATCTTTTCCCATTCTGTGGGCTGCCATTTTGTCTTGTTGACTGTGTCCTTTGCCTTACAGAAGCTTCTCAGTTTCAGGAGGTCCCATTTATTAGTTGTTGATCTCAATGTCTGTGCTATTGGCGTTATGTTCAGGAAGCAGTCTCCTGTACCAAGTCATTCAAGAGTACTTCTACTTTCTCTTCTAAGAGGTTCAGTGTGGCTGGATTTATGTTGAGGTCTTTGATCCATTTGGACTTAAGTTTTGTTCGCGGTGATAGATATGGATCTACTAGCAAACTTCTACATGCCAGAGCCCAGTTATGCCAGCACCATTTCTTGAAGATGTTTTCTTTTTGCCATTGTATAGTTTTAGCTTCTTTTCAAAGATCAGGTGCTCATAGATGTGTGAGTTAATAACAGGGTCTTCAATTCAATACCATCAGTCTACCTGTCTGTTTGTGTGCCAATACCAGGCTGTTTTCATTACCATCTCACTCCAAAAACACCAATGACAGTTTATGCTGGAGAGGATGTAGACAAAGGGAAACACTACTTCACTGCTGGTGGAATACCAATTCGTACAGCCACTTTGGAAATCAGTATGGAGATTACTCAGGAAAATGGGAATCAGTCTACCACAAGATCCAGCAATTCCACCCCTAGGCATATACCCAAAAGATACACATTCATACAATAAGGACATTTGTTCAACTATGTCCATAGCAGCATTATTTGTAATAGTCAGAACCTAGAAGCAACCTAGATGACCCACAACTGAAGAGTGGAGAAAGAAAATGTGGTATATTTACACAATGGAGTATGACTCAGTAGAAAAAAAACAATGGAATCTTAAAATTTGCAGGTTAATGGATGGTTGTTACAATAAATCTTTCTGCCAAAAGCCGTTGAGCCCCACCGCCATGTGTACGCTTTATGCCAGCAGCCTGCCCGAGTTAGGCCCAAATGAATACACAGAAACTTGTATTAGGTACAAAGCTGCTTGGCCAATGACTAGGATTCTCATCTGTTAGCTCAGTCTTAATTATCATAAATCTATATATTTTATAAGACTTATCTTATCGGACACCTTATTGGCGTCCCTCCTTGTCGGTGGATCACATCTTGCCGCTGGAGGAGGCGAACGGGAAAAAGGGGCTCTTCCTGATTCTCCTTCGCTTAAATATGAGTCTCCTTGCTAGGTCACTTCCTGCCTGGATCAGCACTTCTCTACTACATTTCCCAGAATCCTCTTTGACTCCTAGTTCCGTCTAACTTGCTGTCTCATTGGCCAAACAGTATTTTATTTAACAATCAATAAGATAAACATACACAGCAGTACATTCCCCATCAGATGGTACTAGAAGAAACCATCCTGAGTGAGGTAACACAGTCACAAAAAGACAAACATGGTATGTATTCACTCATATATGGATTTTAGACATGGAACAGGGGATTGCCAGCCTACAATCCCACCGGCAGAGAGTCTGGGAAACAGGAAGGACCTTAAGAGAGACATGCATGGTATGCCAGAGAAGGAGAATATTACAGGATCTCCTGAGCAAATTGGGAGCATGGAGGGAGAGGAGAGGGAGCTTGCAGAAAGAGATGGGGAATAGAGGAGGGGATAAGAGGACATGGAGGAGCAGGAAGGTTGAGTCAGGGGAAGAAAAGAAGAAAAGAGGAGAGCAAGATAAGAGATATCATAACAGAGGGAACCATTATAGGTTTAAAGAGAAATCTGGCACTAGGGAAATTTCCAGAGATCTGAAAGTTTGATACCAACTGGCACTCTAAGCAATATTGGAGAGGCTACGTTAAATGCTCTTCTCTGATAATGAGATTGGTGACTACCTTATATGCCATCCTAGAGCCTTCATCCAGTGGCTGATGGAAGTAAAGGCAGACATCCACAGCTAAACACTGAACTGAACTCCTGGAACCCAGTTGCAGAGAGGGAGGAATGATGAGCAAAGGGGTCAAAACCAGGCTGGTGAAACCCACAGAAACAGCTGACCTGAACAAGGGGGAGCTCAGGAACCCTAGACTGATGGCTGAGAGGCCAGCTTAGGACTGATTCAGACCCCCTGAATGTGGGTATCATTGAGGAGACCTCAGCAATATATGGGGCCTTATCTCTGGCACAGGAATGGACTTCGGGCGCCCATTCCATATGGTGGGATGCTCTCTCAGTCTGGACACATGTGGGATGGCTTAGGCCCTGCCTGGGATGATATGACAGACTTGTAGATTCCCCCATGGAGGGACTCACCCTCCCTTGGTAGCAAAGGGGGCATGGGCTGGGGCCTTGGGGGCTTGGTGGGGATTGGGTAGGAGGGGAGGGAGAGGGAGCTGGGATTGATATGTGAAGCAAGCTTGTTTCTAATTTAAAAAAATAAAAAAAATATTTTTCATAGAGCCTTCATCCAGTAGCTGATGGAAGTAGAAACAGAGATTCACAGCTAAGCACTGAGCCAAACTCCTGGATTTCAGTTGTAGAGAGGGAGGAGTGATGACCAAAGGGGTCAAGATCATGCGGGGGAAACCCACAGAAACAGCTGACCTGAGCAAGTGGAAGGTCATGGACCCCATACTGATAGCTGGAAAACCTGCATAAAGTAGTACCAGACCCCCTGAAAGTGGGTGTCAACTGGGAGGCTTTGGCAGTCTATTGGGCCTCTGGTAGTGGAACCAGTATTTATCCCTAGTGTATGAATGGGCTTTTGGAGCCCATTCCCTATGAAGGGATATCCTCTCAGCCTAGAAACGGGGGGGGGGGGCTTGGACTTGCCTCAAATGATATGACAGACTTTGATGATTCCCCCATGAGAGGCCTCACCTTCTCTGAAGAGTGGATGGGGCATGGGATGGGGAGATGTTGGGGGGGAGTGGAAGGAGGGGAAGGAGAGGGAACTTGGATTGTAATGTAAAATAAAATTGTTTTTAATTTAAATAAAAAATAATTTTTTAAAAAAAAAGAAAACTGAAAGACTAAATTAGAATCTAAGAGTTAAAAAATTAACATAACAGGGATAACAAAGTCTTCCATAGACACAGCTGTGGGTTTGCTCCATCATCTTGCCAGATTCAATGAACATAGCAAACTCAGGACCCTGTTCATGGCTGACTCCATGTGTGCTCTATGGAAGGCTTGGCACCAGATCAGTTACTTTGTAAGCCAGTGTCTTAGGAAACAGGTTTTATCTGTACATGGATAGGGAATATTTAAAAGTACCATGACTGTAGCCACCCAAGAGAAGGATGAACCCCAAACAGTGGGTTGGATTGAAAAACTCTGTTACCACCCTAGTAAGAGATCTCTCCAAGTGCCCACTTGGAAGAAGCACACATAAAGTGAAAATACAAATAAAGATGTAATAGCCTTTAACGTGAGTGCCCTGAGTCCTTCTTGCTGAAAGGGCAGCACTGTGTGCAAAATAGTCTTACAAAAAGAGTATAAAGAAAGGGAAGGGAGATACTGAAATCTTCCATTAAGCAAGGGGAAATACAGAAATTGGGGGACAATATAAGGTATATTTTAACTTTGGCCAAACAGAGCCCAGTTGTTTAGAATGACAGGGTAAAAAAATTACCCTCAAGGAAAACAAAAGACATTTCACAACTATGCATCCAGTAGATTGTCCTGCACTAAAGTATCAAATAAAGCCAATTTGTGTGCTTACTCTATGCTTTCAAAATCATGCCAGTCAAACACCATTATTTTTCATTTTTTCATTTATCCAGGAGGAATATTCCCTTGGCTGAAAGTAAAATGTCTACCCCTGAGTATCTAATTATGTTTTCCAATGTGCCCAATAGACAGTAGCCACTCTCATGCTGTGAGAGTGAAATTAAGAGTCAGATTGTTTTCCATCAAGTGAGAAGCATATCCAGCCAATGTGGAGAGCATCTTTCGTCCCACAATGTCTGAACATTTCCGCAGACAACTTCCATTTTATTTCCTTAAAAACAATTCCCTAAAACATTGTGTTATATGGGACCAGGGTGCTAAAGGAGACAGAAGGTGGGACAGCCTCAGAGCTGGGTGAGATTTTGTCTTACTTGATCCCACTTAGAGAGAGCAATTCAAGCTTCCATCAAATCACATTCCCTCTGACAGCTGTTTTGGCAGGTAGATCATAGTATGCTCTGTTTTAGAGTCTGTCTGGAAGATACCGTATACCACATAGCTCCCAGGTACTTAATTTTATTTTTATCACTGTGAAGAAAATTTTTGATTGGTTTATTTCAAAGAACAAAGATGTAGTTGGATCCGAAGTTGATACTGGAGAATCGGGGCAACACATCCTGCTGATGCCCTCCCTTCTTTAGCATAAAATGCTCAACTCTGGTCACCTTTTCCAGAAGGACTGTTTACAGGAAATGGAATAGAAGTATGATCAGAAGAGGAAGATAAGATAATTCCAGGCACATGGATTCAGAACAGAACATCTCCTCTACAGACCCTCAGCACAGTAGATAAGAATAAAGCACTGGAGAGCTTTGAAATGAAGATCAAAAGCATGCAATGTGATCATGAAGACAATGACAGTCATGCAGCTGTGGGGTTGTTAGACCCCCGGAAAACTAAGGCTGCCCAGGACCGCAGTCACCCCAATCACCAGGAGGATTCAAAAGCTTGCTGCAAACTGCATGAGGCTTTATCGTTGTTTAACGAGCTAATCCCATGTTAGCTCGGGTCTTTCATCCACCCATCATGGCTAATGGCTAGCAAAGACAGCTTGAACCGGCTGCAGAGAGATCTTGTAGGGCAGCATAAGGGGAGTGTCTAGGGGTACGCACAGGCTCAGGATTGGTGTGCCTCCAGGCTTGGAAAGCTTGCCCTGTGTTGATTGGCCAATTGGTTGTTATGGCCCATAGGCCCTCCCAGGGTGGTTGCTATGCTCTGCGAGTCATTGCTGTGCACTTGTCCGTAAAGCACACCCAGAGCCGTAAAGCATAGCGCTGCCAGCTAACTTCTGATTGGTTCCTTGCCACGAGGCAGGCATCTGACTTCTAGTGACTAGGACAAGGTCATGGCAAGCACGTGTTACTGTCATGGCTGCCAAAATGGGGAGTTGGTCTCTTCAGAGTGGGTTTGGGTTTTTACCCCTAAGGATCTAGAAAGTTAATCTGTTCAATAAAAGAAACTTTTACCAACATGTCTACTCCCAAACATGGTTTTCTATCTCTCTAGTTACCTAAGGATGCTGCATATTGACTGTTATTTCCTGTTCCTTAGGTTAGGCAGCTCGCTACAGGGAAAACAGAGCTATTCCTGCTTCTGAGGAATATCTGCCAACTCTTCAAATAGAGGCCCTGAAAGAACACTATAAACATTTGCTCATTATAGCCTACTGCTCAAAAGTTGCTCAGTCTCCCAGAAACACAAAACTATGATGCGTTCATGAACACAGCTTGTGTTTTATAACCTTGTTTTAAGATTTGGTAGTCTAGGAGAACTTAACAATTATTATTTCCAAAAGCATATTTAACTTCAATATTAATGTGGGCTGTCAGGGACCAAAATAGTTCCATTATGAAATGTCTTGAGGTCCAGCCTCCCAGGATCTCCTGCCCACTATTGTATTGCTAATTCCAGCAAGTCTGCTATTGTTTAGCATAGCCTCAGTGTAGGGTGTCTCCTAGTTTGCATCTCTACAGAACTAAGCATTTGAATAGGCCTGCACCTGGGCAGAGGGACTAGGTGTGTAAGTAACATGTAAGGACAGAGAATTAGGAGCCATAGAGCAGAGAGGGATGAGGAGGAGAGAAATGGCTTCCTCATGGCAATGGAAGCATGGTTAAGAAACAGCCAAGAAGATACTAAATAAACAAGAGACTCTAGTTTTACAACATGGAACTGAGAGCTCTCTAAAGATGACAAGATGCCTGTGTTTGGTCTTTATCGCCGTTGGGCTGCTAGGAGTTTCCAAGCCCAAGCTCCTTCACTCAGGCAGAACCTCATGGGCTGCCATGGCTTAGGGCTGGGACATGCCAGGCTACGACAGTGGGCATAAATATAATTTTTACCTTGAGAAGGGTAAGGATGTATTTATAGCAGTATTATGTGTAATATTCATATTCATAAATTTACATTGCAACTTAACCCCTTCTTAAATGTATCTATACCCTTGTTTCCTCAACAGTTCACCCTAAAGATCAGTGAGGAAACCCTATATCCTAAAATTAAATTTAATTTCCATTTCTTTAAATGGGATAAATAATATAGATAGTGAAGGAACCAGCTTCCCTTTTGGCAGCCATAACAGCCGAACACGTGCTTGCCATAAACCTGCCTTGGTCACTTAGAGGTCAGATGCCTGTCTCGTGACAAGGAACCTTAGTCACTAAAAGGTCAGATGCCTGTCTTGTGACAAGGAACCAATCAGAAGTTAGCTGGTGGCGCTATGCTTTACGACCCTGGGTGTGCTTTACGGACAAGCGCACGACAATGACGTAGAGAGCATAGCAACCACCCTGGGAGGGCCTATGGGCCATAACAACCAGTTGACCAATCAACACAGGGCAAGCCCTCCAAGCCTGGAAGCACACCAATCGTGAGCCTGTGCGTAAGCCTGTGCGTACCCCTAGACACTCCCCTTACGCTGCCCTATAAGATCTTTTGGGAGACCCAAGAAGCCGTCTTTTCTAGCCGTCCGCCATGGCAGGTGGGTGAAAGACCCGAGCTAACATAGGGTTAGCTCGTTAAATTACAATAAAGCCTCTTGCAGTTTGCAGCAAGCTCTCGAATCCGCCTGGTGATTGGGGTGTCCGCGAACCTGGCCTGAGACCCCGGATACTTGAGTTTTCGGGGGTCTAACAATAGGAATTTTCAAATTTGTTGGTCCTAAGTAGAATGAAATGCAGAGAGGACTCAATTTTTCACATAATTGACTTTTAAACAACTCATTTCTACAGATAATTCTCCTGGGAATATTCATCAAAATTAAAAGGAAATAACATTGACTCATTGGCATATAAATAAGGAACATACAGTATTTTACACACTTAGATAGCATTATTCTCTTCAAGACAAAAATCTCAAAGTAGGTTCCCTGCCGGATTGCAGAATCAAGTAACTGTTGGACCCAATGAGCATCCAGAACTAACTCTGCCCAGGGAATTGGAGAGGGTGATCATGTTATAGAACTTGCTGACATTCCCTTCACAGTCTGAGTTAAGAAGAAAGGATTAAAAAGGAGGCACATTATTTTAAATTTTATCAACTAATTATTATTGTATATTATGACTGGGTCAACCATTAGGTGAGTGCCATAGTACTCAGAGGTCAGAGAACAACACTGAGGAGTTGGTTTTCATTCCACTTTACATACCTTCTAGGGATTGAGTCAAGACATCAACCTTGTCTAGCACTTTCATTACCAACTAAGCCAACTCATCAAGCCATGTGCATTTTTTTGTACAATAGATAGGACAACTCTTGAAATATCACATTCATCCCATGACAGGTTTTTGGATAGTCAATGTGTAACAATGATGCATAAAAGTACTTTAAACTGGATTTCAGATAAAATAACAATGAATTAAAGTGAAAGTCAAATTGTCAACATATGTGAGCCATTTACTGATTCCACTTTATGACTGTAGGGAAATTTTTAGCTTATTAAGGCCAGTGAATACTACTGGCTTCTCCAGCACATGTGAACACCACACACACACACACACACACACACACACACACACACACACCATAGACCCATCAACAAATTTTAAAGAACATACATTTAATCTTATAAATACTATTGGGAGAGTATCTCTGCACAGATTACTTGGAAAGTGTAGTGCCTTTCCCTAGATGCTAAAGACAAGAGATATGGGGATCTAAGAAAGAGGAAAAGACAGAGTCTTCCATGAATTGTTGCACACCCTAACTCCTTTAACATCAAAAGGCTCCATGAGTCTCTTAGATTCGTAGTAGTGACTGCTTCAGAATTAATCACATCTAAGTCTGTCATTCTCAGACTTTAAAGTCCCCAAGCTTTAAAATCCAGTCCCACCCCACCCCACCCCCCACACACACTCAAGCGCTCGTGCATGCACACAATATTGCTGTAGCTTTTCAAGTGTTGCAATTAGTGATTTTATGCATTCTTTTCCACTAAAAACTGCGGACTAGTGTTTCAATTCATCAGTGCTAACTGACCTCAGTGAGAAAGAAATGCTTCAGTACTGAGAGTGAGGTATGTCTCCGCCAGTTGGGGTTGAATGACCTTTTCACATGGGTTCTATATCAGACACCCTGCATATCAGATATTTATATTATGATTCATAACAGTAGAAAAATTACAGCTATGAAATAACAATAAAAATAATTTTCTGGTTGGGGTCACCACAACATGAGGAACTGTATTAAACAGCTGCATGCAGCATTAGGAAGATGGAGAACAACTGGTCGATGTGGAATTGACAAAAAAAAATGGAGTTTCAGGGAAGTATTGAGTGTCTTTTGATATTTCCTTTCTACCCCAAGTAGATAAAATCATCTGTTTTATTTAGACCCAATATCAATCCTTAACATCATCCATTGAGACCCTGGGACAAAAATGTCACCTGACCTAATTGTCCTCTTTTGTCACCTGCTGATTAACTCTTTAGGAGTTTCCAAAGCACAGTGTTCATGGATAGCTACATGAGACACAGAACAGAGTACTGATGTTGCCATCTGAATACTAAAAATTTCCTTATTCCCAGTATGTGACCTAAGTAATTCCCTAAAATTTACCTGATTTCCAAGATGTCCTCTTGTGAAATTCTTAAAATAATCCCATAGTTTTTTTTGGGAGGGGGGGTGTTTTGTTTTTTATCATAGCAGCTTTAACATAGTATGTCACCAAGAGCACAGTCAAAAGCAGAGAAAATAAATCAGTTTCACTTAAAGGGACATTTTAGTGACTGTCTGCATTACTTAGAATTGTGAGCCCTACTCCTCTTCTTTTGAGCCCTACTCCTCTTGAACAGAAAAGAGAACTAGGTTAGTGAGTGACATCAGTCACAATAGCTACAAACCCAAGTGGTCCATAAATGCCTTAAGTAGTCCATAAATGCCAACGTCCCAGAGGGTTTTCTGTTTAACTTTGCAAGGACCATCTGTGGCATCATCTCCTTCCTCTAGCAGCCATGGCTGACTGAACCTCATCAGTCTACTCACGTTGGGGGTTCAGAGAAGTCAGATCTGTAATTGTACTTAATGAGAAAAGCTGTTCAGATAAAAACATCAATAAGTGCCAACAGCGCTATGTGTCACCATCATTTTTTTCTTCAAACACAAGCAGTCTGCGATTAAACTGCATCACAGATACCCAGCCAAACTCTGCTCTTAAAAATGAAATTATCTATTTTGATCTTTTAATTTATGGCTATCATTATGTATGGGCAAAAGACATCACATTGACAGTTTTCTGCAACTGCTTGATCTGAGAGAAAATTTCAGGTTCAGGACAGTAGAGAGACTGGTAAAGGGAAGAAGGAAGGGTGCTTCTAACTGAGAAAGAATGGAGGAACTGCAGATCATGGTGGGAAGGGAGAGGCAGGAAAACATGACGACAGCAATAGCAGATAAAAGCAGAGAAACTGAAGGCTGCAGTAGAGCAATTAGAAAGAAGGAAATGAGAAGGAAATATGTTTTCACTTACATGACTCCGGAAGGATATTTTAAAAACCCATGATGTCACTTCCCTGCCAGTGTAACAAAGAGCTTTCATAAAGCATGTCTGGGTTCCTTTACTCCATCAGGATAAGATTACTACACACTACAGACTTATTTTTTTTTATTGTATATGTCTGAGAGTGTGTTCAGTACACATTTCACAAAGAATACCTTAAAATGATCACAATTAAATCATTGCTTACCCAGAAACATTTAATATTATTAAAATATTATTTTTTCTAAAATATTATTTTTATTATTTTAGAAAATATTATTTTTTCTAAAATATTATTTTTTCTTTTATAATGTATGTTTCATGAAGCCATTCACTCACAAACTCAAAGTCAATCTCTAAAGTGCACATGTCACATAAAAAAAGAAGTACTTTAACTACTTCTAAAAACCACACATTTTTACTTTTTAAAGAAAAACATTGGACAATGATATTTCTGTCACAGAAGGAAAATACTCTTGAGATATTACTATCTTTCACAAGTTCAAAACATAGCCCTATGGCCCTTATTAAACATATAAAAGGAGTTTCCAATTATTTTTAACTGTCCCTCTTTCCATTTGACTATCACAGTAAATTAATTTGCTTAAACAAACTATAAATTTGAGGAGTAAAGTAATGAGAGCTATTTCTCACACACCAAAGTATGGGTACCTTGGTACCCAAGAGCTCACATTCACAGATGAATCCTTCCAGAAGGTGTTCAAGACTCCATGCACACCTACCCTCATGCATCCACCAGTGTGTGACCACCTGCCTTCAAAGAGGTGATATAAAACAATGCATATTTAATTCTAACTCTAGGACTATATATATCCCTAAATTATATGAAGGAAAAACATAAATTAAAAATTCAGCCCATGAGAAAATATTGTTTGTACCCAATACTAAAGCTGAGATGTCCATGTACTAAAGGATATTCAGGTTTCTGTATATTGTGGAGTAATTGACAATGGTTCTCTCTCCTCATCATCTCATTTGGTAGTTGTCCTGATGAAACCCAGGCAATGCCAGCCCTTTGCAACCTCTATTCCCTCCTGAGTAGCCCCTGAACATTTTGAGACTGAATTGAAAAGTTCTCAATGCCAGTGAATAAGGAGCTGATGCATGCTCGGAATTTCAAAACTTTATCCATTTTAGCATATAAGCTAAATATTTTCTATAGTGCATCATATTAGCTGAGGAAGCAGCAGGAGGTAGGCAATAAATAGTCCTCACTACCAACTGTCACTCCTTCTGGGCCACCATAAACATCAGTCTCTTCTGTCCACCATGGTATTGTTCCCTGGTTCAATAACTGTGATTCCATCAACTGAAAATCATCTGAAAGTCTGAGCCATTTCATCTACCAGGTAATCTAAGACCCATAGCAGTGGAGAGCTTCATTGTAGCCATTTCATCAACAAGGTTATCTACAAATTGGAGAAGGAGGCAAAACCGCAGCTGTGTGCACACAGTTCACTGAAGTCCCAGGGCCTCCGTTTTTAAACAAGGTAATTTCTGTAAACAGAAGTAGGAGAAATTTGCTAAAATCCTAGATAAACAGGATAATAATCAGACTCTGTCAGTCAGCTACAATATTTTATACTCTAACATTCTAACTAAACTCCTAAAAAAGATGCTACCTATAAAAAACAAGTTTATAACTAAATTATTAAAATAAGTTTTTATTCTCAGTCATAAGAGCTCATGTGAGAGAAGCCAAACATGGGTCTATACCTTTTAAGAAACTATAAACAGAATACTGTGAAATGAAGTCTAGGGCTCCTGAATTCCAAGTGCCCCTTCATCAAAGACTTGTGAAATGCAAACCAGTTCCTTCAGAACATTTGCTAAATCTTAATTCCTTGCTTTACAGTCCAGTTGCCTAACACAGTTTGAAATCTGATTGCAAATGAAGAGAAACCTCAGTCCATCTCTATTTGATTCTGAGACATTGTTAACAATGATTATAGCAGATCCTTTGTAGAATAGAGTTGGAGAGAATTAGCATGCAGTACCTGCTTCAGGAAAAGTTCTCACAAAATGCCTATGAGCAGAGAAACTAAATCTTCCCTCTTAAAAGAGGCAGGTGAGCACTGTTGGGACAATTTCTCTACCAGCTTCAAAGTGATAAGCTATAAAGCAAATAAGAAACCGGGTTTTCTTGGGGTTAGGGGTTTAGTTCAGGGATAGAGCACATGCCTAGGCAAGTACAAGGCTCTGGGTTTAATCATCAGGTCCAGAAGGAAAGGAAGGGAGGAAGGAAGGAAGGAAGTTTGTGAGCTCAAGTTTCCAAGCAATTTTCACAGTTAATAGGCATAAAGTTCCTTCATGTGATATAAGAACATGCCATTTGGGAGGTTAGGGATTTCATATCTGTATGCAAAGGGACAAATATGCATTGGAGGCAAGTTGACCAGAAAAGTAAATTGTAGCCTCTCTCTGATTACATTCATGCCATACCACAGTAAGCACTTGCAATAAATGACTTGAATGATTTGAAAATTGCTGTAGATACTGGTGCTGACATCAAGGGGAAAGCTTTATTACTAAACTCTACTGGGCTTAAAATTATGCTGGAAAGAATACAAATATGTATGAGACGCATAAAGATGTATTAAGAAAACACTCTAGCATAAAACTGAATATCATGCATGACAAATGTTGGGTTCTAAGTTTGCCCAAAAAAGTAAATTATAATAGGTAGAGGAGAATATGCCATTAGGTTGTACAACATGGCAGAGATGCACAAAATATTCTCCAAACGTTTTAACCATTCTTAGCACCTCTTCAATTTGGATGATGAATTCTCTTAGAATTAATACCATGTTCCATACAATTATATAAGATTACTTAGAGCAGCAACGGAGACTCAGAGATTGTTAAGGGATAGATGCCTTAAATATATATATAAACACTAAGAAGGATGGAAAGGGGGACAGGGCAAATGACATTAAATAATGAAAAAGAAGGAAGGAATTCTGTCAATTATTGATGCACTTGATATATTCTAGAAACATTAGACCTCTAGGATGCAACGAGAATAAATAAAATACCCAGAGATAGATACTGGGGTTCAAGCTTCAAGCTGAGGGTCAGTAGAGCAAAGCAGCTGGCCACTACCTCTCACTCCTATCTACTCAGGCTAAAAGGGCTGATCCTGTCTCCATGAGCTCTCACCAAGCCTCAGACTACAACCTCCTCAGCTTGGCTGGAGAACAAATTCCCAAACTGAGACCTTGCTTCTGTCTTATATATTTCCCTAATGTTGGGATTAAAGGTGTGAGCTCTAATTCTCTTTTAGATTGATTCACTCTTGTGTAGATCTGGGTGGTCTTGGACTCACAGAGATCCATCTACCTCTTAATTCTGAATCCTAGGATTAAAAGTATGTATCACCCCCTCCTAGCTTCTGGCTGCTGGGATTAAAGGTGTGTGCCTGCCTTCTAAGACTTGTGGCTGACTTTGTTTCTCTGAATCCTCAGTCAAGCTTTAGTAAATCATAAATATCACTGCACTGTGCATTTATCGTCTTTTCATTATTATGGTCCCTGTGGTGGTTTGAAAGAAAATGACCCCTGAAAAGAGTAGTATTTACTAGGAGATGTGGCCTTATTAGAGTTGGTGTGGTCTTATTGGTGAGGCAAGCTTTATGGATGCTTATCAAGTTTCACTTAGTGTGACAGTCAGTCAACTTCCTGCTGTCTTCTGGTCAAGATGTAGCCAGTACCATGTCCACCTGCATGCTACCATGCTCCTGGTCATGATGATAATGGACTGAACCTCTGAAACTGTAAGTCACCACCTCAATTAAATGTTTTCTAATAGACATGGTGGCCTTTCACAGTAATCAAAACCTAACTAAGACATAAGTTGGTACCAGAGACTGGGGTATTATTGTGATAGTCTTGACCATGTTTTTGTTTGGCGTAATATGGACTTTGGTACTTTGGGTTAGGAAATCAGTGGAATGCTTTAAGAACTGCTTAATGGGGCATACTAGTAAGAGCAGGGAAGATGATGGTGCCGATAATGATTTGAAATGTCTGAAGCTGGCTCAAGGGATCTCAGAGAAGAATTTTAGTATTTTGCCTAGAAATCATCTTGTAATATCTTGGTGAAGGAAGTGGGTATCTTTTGCCCTTGTCCAAAGGGTCTGCCAGAGGCAAAAGTGAAGAGGTTTGAATTAACTGCATTGGCAGACGAAGTCTCGAAACAGCATTGTATAAACTCTGTCATGTGGATATTAGTAGTAACACTAATGAAGACATATAATGAAAAGGAGCAAGCTTAGAAAGGAAAATAAATTGAGGAGAAAAGGGGTGCCAGAATAGAACTAAATCTCCCATTCAAGGAAATAAACAGATTAAGAAAGGGAATAAGGGAAGTGGTGATTTCAGGGCAAGATCACACCCAGCTAAGTTCCCAATTTGTGAAAAGGAACTGAAGAAAAGTTTAGAGCCAGGTATTGTAGGGCACTCCTTTAATCTCAGTACTGGGAAGGCAGAGGCTGGTGATCTCTGAGTTTGAGGCCAGCCTGATACACAGAGCAAGTTTCAGGATGGCCAAGCTTAGGCAGTGAAAGACAGGATTCTGGTGAAAATGTAATTGCATGAGTAAACCATGGCCCAGCTCCAATAAGCAGCAGAACTTGGAAGCTTTGACCCTTTGACCACATGGCTCTGGCTTTAAAGTTAAGGATAGAAGAAACAGATTATGGAAGTTTCCTCCATACCTAAGGATAGCCACTGAGGCCAGGCATGTGTCAGGGATGTTTCTGAATGAAGGCCTCTGACAGGGGCCATTGTGTGAAGCTGTGAAGTTGAAGCCTGGATTGCCTTGGAGAACCCAAGATTTTAGAGATGCCAGAGTCATGGGATACCTGCCCAGGAGAGCTGCTAACAAAAAGTGAAACCAGCCAAAGAGAAAAAAGTATGTTGTAGTCAAACCTGAGTGGAGTTGGAGATTTGAAGAGCATTTTGGCATCAGACATGGAGATACAGAGTTTGGAGTTCACCCAGCTGGTTTTTCTGTCTTGATTTGGTCCAGTATTTCCTCACTATGCTCCCTTCGATG